>NC_059425.1:145524338-145850409 GCF_021028975.2 Sphaerodactylus townsendi
GCCATTTGGTTTACACTGGCAAAACCAAGATGAAAAAATGAAGATCCGCACAAATAAACTATGCAAATAATGAACATCCTCACAAATAAACTTTTACTAAGCTATTCAATTTATGCCTACAAATGAGAAATAGCCTGGCATATGATATCGTCTGCTATGACAGCTTCTATATAGTCATTCTGAGGAGTCTTGGTCTCTCACGCACTCCTACTACATTTACATCATAACATGTGAGCAAGCCATACGCACATAGGATTCACATTACCCTTCCATGGATAATGTTGGTATGGCTTAAATAACTAGAACTATACAGAAAGCTGTTCCATGAAACCTGCTGTATGATCTACCTTTCAACTGACATTCCTAAACATGTTTTGAAAATTCTGTAAAGCAGTCCAGTTTAATTGGACTGCTTTAGCAAAACTGATGCAATTAAATCATTTTATACCAGCACACACAGAGGTGGGATCCAACCAGTTCTCACCACTTCTCTAGAAGTGGTTACTAATTTTTTCTGAGTGCCGAGAAGGGGTTACTAAAGCAACCTCCCTCCCAATAGGGACTGGAGGTGCATGTGTGCGGCAGCGCCACTGTTTGAATCCCACCACCATCGGTACCTGTTATTAAAATTGAGCACTGAGCACACACACATACAAAACCCACAGTGGAATTAGCTACTTATGCTAATTGCAAACTAAATAATCTTGTTTTGTTTTTGTATATACTAGTTCTGCAGTGCCTTCTTCATGATAGTTTAGTGTTTTCTGAACCTTTCCAGCACTTTTATAGCTTCATTTCCACTTTACTTTCAACTCCTCCAAGTTTACATGACCCCATGGTCAAAATAGTTAAAATCTAACTACCTTAAGGCAGAACCAGTTTCAAACCCAATTAAAACAAATATCAAGAACAAAACAAAAATTTTATGCTTTGGACAGTGCTGAACACTAAATGATACATCTAAACTACCATCCAAAATAGTGCTACACTCTTCCAATTCCATTGAAGTCAATGGTCTTAGAAGGGAGTAACTCTGGTTAGTATTGTACTGCTAATGCTAAGAGCATGAGGCTTTCAAGAGAATGAACTTTTTTCAAGTAAAATTCCTTTTCCAGGCGTTTTTCCCCTGTTCTCAGCTCAGTGAATACCAGGTGTCAGCAGTTGGTGACAGCAGCCCTCCATGCACTGGCTATTACAAATTCAAGGCCATTTCACAGACATCCAACAGCCCTTCTAATTAATTCACTGATCACAGCTGTAAGGATAAGGAGGGGGTAGTTTTGCTCATCTTCTAGAAAACTCTCTTGGGACAGTGGGTTGATTAGTTGTGGGAGGTCAGTAGACGAGTGGCTTAAGTTTGCTATTAATGCGGACTATCTTCTTAGGTGTTGCCTCTCTTTTTCTTTTTCAGTGTTCTTTTCCTTCAACACCTATGTTTTTGTCTACGTTGTGTAATCTAGCCATTGTGTCTATTTTGGATTATGCTGCCTGAATTTGAATGGTAACTTAACATCCATACTGTAAGAACCTGCAGTAGTGCATTTAGGAAGATTGCTTTGTTGTGTTTATATACTTTACACCCTCACTAGAATTGTACTGTTTCTAAACCATTTTTTCCCTTTATTTTCTTTATAATAAGGTGTACTGAGCTTTATGGTGTTTGTTGCTGTGAGTTTACTGGTCCAGACCTAGGATTAATTTCAGTTATGTTATCAAAGGAGGGTCTTATTTCAGGGTCTTGGGCTTCAAGCAGGACAACAATTTCTGTTCCTGTACAGACAGGAGAACAATTCACTCAGAACAAGGTGAGGCAGCCTGAACAGAGGCATACAGGATATTCTAGCTTATTTCACCAAGTTCTGCTTTGTCACTATTAGCTACCTTCGTGCTTCTCAGATATACCCTTGTGGATGGATTGGTGCATGTTGTTTAAAATAGCTCAGTTAGGAGAAACTTTCTTAATTCATCGTTACACAATTTGTTCCTGAAATCAAACAATCTGTTCCTTTCCCCTTTTTTGTAACCTGGAGTCTGAATCAATTCTATTTGATCAACAGGAAAATTCAAAGAGAGAAGGGGTAGGAAGTTAGGTTCCATCAAATTTCATCCTGTAGATTCTCAGAGACAGACAAGGGCCGATTATGCATGGAGCACTTCCGGTGCTGTTCCTCACCCCACACTGCCTTCACAGTTTCCTTGTGTACATGCGAGGAAATGACCCACTGCCCACTGCATGGCTTGCGAGGCTTATCTGCACAGTTCCCACCTACACCTTGCAGGGAGTGATGGCTGGAATCCCCCACCCCCTAAAAAAAGAATGGTATCAGCTTGTACAATATTGATATAAGGAATATTGGAATTACATTTAAAAGCCGGAAAAGACCCCCAGCAGTCTTCATCTTTTGCTTTGATGGAGAGTGACCTGGAAGAAGTGGAACCCCAAAGTGAGAGGAAACATTGGGATTCCCCTGCTCTCATTAACCATGGGGCTTCCAAGTCTAGCGGTGCCAAAAGTTTAAGCGCATCATACAGAAATCTCTGCCATGAGGCACGTTCCCTCACTGTATGAAAGAGCAGCAGTGTATAATCGGCCAGTGTCTTCCCAAACTTTCCTACCCTCCTGATGGATCATCACCCTGTGGCATTTAGCATAAAACATCTGCAAGGGCTAAAGTTACAAAAGGGTGCAAGACATGAAACAAAAACTACAAAGATAAAACAAAAAATGTTAAGGTCTTCTCTTGAAAGAGAATAAGAGGAGTCAATGGCTTTGCCTTTAAAAATTAATTTCAAAAAAAGGAATTCTACCCCCTATAACAATGCTAATTTAAAATAAGGTACTAGAGATGGGAGTCGCTAGTAGGGGAAATTATTCTAATCTACATGAAGTGGAACTTTAATTTTAAACATATAATTGAAAATTGAATATTTTTATATTTTTCCTACTAATAAACTATTTTTATTTTTTTTAAAAAATATTGTTTAATATATTTCACAGCCTCACTGCAACCTTAAGAATATTTATTAGGACATTTCTCACATAAATGAATTGAAAACCATACGTATACTTTGCAGAGAAAAGTGTGGAATATCTGTACAATTTGAGGCTGTATATCATGCAAGTAATTAGCTGGGTTGAAGCTGTTATTTTGTCATGTTATACAAATTGGAGTGAAAAAAATGCAGCACCATCACAGTATCAATAATCTTTTCCATTAAAAGAAAAGTGCAAAAATCTATAGTGTTTTACCATGTATCATTTGCTTTTGTTTGTATTCCAGGAAAGTGAAATGGTAAGTGCTTGCTTGACAACATAAAAGGGTTGAAAATAAATGCACTGGTGGAAGTAGTAAAGCCTTCAGGCTCACTGGCTTGCAGGAATATTGCGCAAAATACTGTTCAAGTGTTTTCCATGTGTATTTTTTTTAAATGGCTCCTAGCTAATTTAAGGGGTACAGTAGCAGAAACTTCATCCTGCTTTTCTCAGACATTATGACAGCTCAATATTATTCTGTCCTTGTAAATTCAGTTGACATCCAAAAAGCCTTGGAGGCTATTCACATCTTTCAGTAGATGATACCACCAGCTGCAGCTGAAATAGAACGCTGTGCACATTTAGGAATGGCTCCTGCAAGTAAATCAGAAAATTCCAATGCCACTGCAATCATTTTGACACAGAAGGGAAGAAATGCTTATAAAAACAGAAGCAGTGGAAATCATTTGAAACTCCAGTGTGTCTTTATACTATATATTGCTACAAGGTGTGAGACTTGAATATGAGAACTAGCAACTGATCGTTCATATGCAGATTCCAGCTCACAGAAGGTTGCTTTTCGACCTCATGGGTGGTACAGGAGCAGAGAGGCTGGGATTCAGCATGATCTAATGTAATTGTTTTACTGTTTTTCAGAAACTATACATTGTTATTTATAGCTCACTCACCTCACTGATATTTAGGCTTCTTTTTATATTCACTGATTATGTGCTACTCAAAAGATTCTCCTTTTATATATGTTTGTATTCATTAACAGTAATAATTAAAAGGTACAAAAGGACTGCTAGCCTAATTTTCCAACTGGTTTGAACTTTGTGTTGAAAACAGAAACAGGGGTAGGGGTCTAACATGGAACCCCACAATACTCCCACATTGCTTCCAAAGAAAGAGGAAGACATCGGAGATACTTGTGTGTTTGGTGACCATGATCACCCCATTCTGAACAGTTTAGCTACTAATAACTTGTCCGATGATTTCATGTGATAGGCCCTTCAACTACTGTGTCAGAAGGTTCCAGGCAATCCCATGATTAGGCCCCTACCTCTACTAAAGGGCCTGTATGTGATCTCCCTCGCTGCTTTTCTCCACCATAGTTCTTTGTGACTATGTCCTGGTTGATCCTCTTTGCTTTGTTTATTCGATTGAAATCCAACTATGTGACCCCAGGTAGGATTTCACATTATCTTGCTGGCTACTTTTCTGCTTATATTTACATGCACTTGTTTGGTAAGGTACTCTCTGCTGTCTTTCAGAGTCCCTTGTCACACATCAAGAATTCTTGCTGCCTCAGAGTTTACCACACATTGTCTGAGGGAGTTTTTCAGCCAAGTACAAAGTGCCTCTTTACTAACCACTTGAAGAGGGAATTCCTTCTGTCCTTTTCAGTGTCAGGAGCCAATATAACCAAGGAAAGCAGTAAAGATTCTTAAATTATAGCATGATTGGGAAATTCAACTCAAATGGCCATCAGGAGTAGTATTTGGTCCTGCTGGGGATGGGGTTATATGTCTGCCCTAGAAAAAAGGTTACGACTTTGATGCTGTTGTTGCTTTAAAAAGAAATCCAGAATGGGGAATAAAACCAATGAACAATATCCTCAACATTCTTTCAGGAATTAAGGGGTGGCTGGAGGATTTCAGCCCAGAACAAGATGAAGTCCCAGTAAATGATTTTTTTATATAGAGAGAGGAATTTTATTAGTGAAAGTAGCAATACACTGGCATCATTGCCATCCTATGTCACTTACTCTATATCTCAGTTGGGGCTTCCTGGTGGATGCTTTGTTGTAAGATTGCAAATCAAGCATTCTGCTATGAGGGAGATAGGCACGTGCAGACAAAGGTGATGAGCCAATGCATTGTTTGAAGAACCTTCTGGTCTAGTGAGGTAGAAGAAAGCCAGGATTGGCTTGGGGACGTGATGTTTTGTCAAAGAACAAATGAGCGCTTTCATAAAGAGCGCTGGTGTTGCATTTAGAATGTCAGACTAGGCCTAGAAAGGAACTAGGATGCAACAGGGCACAAAAAGCACCAATGTACTTACCCCACAACATCAGGCACAGGGATACTGTTGAGAAATGGCTTTTACATAGCCTGAAACATCTCTTTTTCTTCCTCTGTTATAATATCCAGCCTAATTTCAGGAGTACTCAAAAACTTGCACTCTATTTTGTGTAATTTTGGTTGGTTCTAACAAAAGGTACAAATTGGACTGTGGTTTGTTTTATGCCTAGAGATGACAGGGTTCAAATCACATGCAGCTGTGAAACTCAGTGAGTGATCTTCTCCCCTGTATTCTTTCTCATACTAATCTACCTCATAGGAGGATAAGCTAGAAAAGGGTAGAACTATGTACACTATTCTGAGCTTCTTGGTGGACTGGTAAGATAAAAATGTGCTAGACATTTCAATTTGAAAATCCCACTATGGATTTTGCTAAATATTAGAAGCCTAGTCTGCAAACAAGCTCAGAGCTTTCTGTGTAAAATATTATTTAAGCTTTGTCTTTAAAAAATTAGCTGCATTTGGGAATGTACCAGCATTTAAGGAATCAGCCCAATGTTAAGAAACTAAGATCTTCAGTAGATTGCTGAGCCAACTGTAGAACAAAAACAAAGAGAACTGTTATTTTAATCATTAAGCAAAATGGAGCTCTATGGCATGCATTCACCTTCAGCTGAAATTAATGTTATTCTGACACGCAAGAACCTAGGAAACAATGATATGTCCCCAGGGGTTTCCATCAGTAGAAAAGCCAGGTTCGCAGTAACTTGCCATATGCCAAGTCTGAATATACAGATTCTAAAACATTACAAAAAAACCAGCAATTTCTTCAGGAAAAAAGAGATGCATATGTGGTCCCAAAATCCCAGCATCAATTATCCTGTTTGTTCATTGCCATTAGCAATACCGCATATTGTGCGATTTCCATTTTAATCTATGTGCTGCAGGTTAGTTACTACTGTTTGTATGAAAACCTGATATAAGAGATTTGATAATGCAGATCTCTTAATAAAGCTCTGTTAATAATGTAGATCTGTTACTACTATCATCACTGTATTTCCTGAGCCATTTCAAATTGCCCCAAGGAACTGAATTGAAATCAGACCCCATGTAAGTTGGATCTCCCAACTCAAACCCTCCCTATTTCTGTTCTGGTTCTGGATGACTGGCTTGCCCACCTTGGCCTCCCGTTCCATGCTATATACATTGTTGCTTCTCCAAACTATCTTCATTCCACCACAGCTTCACCTCCAGCCTCCCAGCCTCTCTCCCAGCCAACTATCATGACTCTTTATCAGTTGTCTCTGTCCCATTTGAAACAAATGCACACCATATTCTATTTCCTGGGTGGGTTCTTCTGGACTAGCTATGGGTATAATATATTTTGAGAAGTTTTAAATTATATTTGACACTATGGATATGTAATTGAACATTCTCATTGGACTTGAACTGTCTGAATGCTGCTTAGAACTGCTTTAAATATGCCCAAGGAAGGGCCTTATAGCTTTTGATCAGGTCAAATTAAAAATTAGTCAAGTATCTGGCTGGCAGTTTTGTTGGAAGCAAAGGTCTAGGTCTATTCATGTTTACATAGACATGGTTGTCTTTGGTTGGTACAAGTGGGAATGGAAAATTTTATTAATTTCCCTGGTTTCCAGACACACATGAATGCATAAGCAAACACATACAGTACATCTTATTACAGTCTATAGATTCCATCTTTGCTTAGGCCCCTTCCGCACAGGTCGGGGAGGCGGGCTCACACTGGGGTACCCAACGCAAATGAAGCCTTGAGATCTCATGCAAGCGGCCTTGTGGCTGCCAGGGGCCACAGATGTGCCTTCACATGGAGGCACGTCCATGGGTCCCTTCCCCGTCACCTCCCACCTCATCCCTGCTTGCCTGCAAAGCAGGAAGGGCAGACCCCCTGGGCCATGGGACAGCCCCTTCCCCCCCCCAGTGATCCTGAAAATGGGAGCCAGGGAGGGGGTTGAATTAGTATTGCTCCATGAGCAATTCATCCATTTAAAGGGGATGACAGCTGCAGCCATTTGCTCGGCTGCGGCTGTGCTCTGCCATAAAATAAAAGAATCGCTGATTGAGCAATTCTCCTAAAACGTGCTCCGAGGCTGATGGAGCGGGTTGGGGGTGGTGCATATTCACCTTCTGGGCAGGAACCATGTGAATTTACCACCCAAAATGGTGTTTATTCTGCCCCCAACCAGGCTTTATTGGCCAGTGTGGAGTGGGCCTTAGGACCTTCTAGAATGATAGATACCAGACTCCACGAATCCCTTACTATTTTAATTGCTTTATCTTATATCAGGCAAAATAGGAAGAAAGGAACCAGAGGTGGATAAAGGATTATTATCCTTTCTTCTGATGTACAGGGACACATTTCCATCAGAATATGTCTTACATATACTGAAGAGTAGATCATCATGCCTTTTCTGTCTTCAAAACTAAATGGTTTGAGTCTTTTTTTCTCATTTCATATTATCCCTTTGCCATTCTTTGCACATATAAACTTCAACAATATGAAGAGCTGAACAGTGACAATGAAGAACAAAACAAAATGAAACAAACTGAGATGTTCATGTGCAATATATCCTGCATAAAACATTATCATTTTTACTGTAGCATTTTGCGATTCAGATTTTGAGTTCCTTAATCTTTTTATCTTCAACTATTTTAGAGCTTATCCCTTTTTATATGGAATCTCAAAGATTGCTCACAGCAGTCTTTTAAAAATTAGGAGATAATGTCCATTGGCAAAGATAGCTCTCATGTAAACCAGATTCCTCAAATGCCACAGCTATTAAATGTTCATTAAGACATTCCAGTGGCAAGCAAGGATTTTCTAATTTATGTTTCATTTGTCTGTGACCTCTAGGGACCAATGAACCTTCTGAAATAATCAAATTGCATTTCCCATGACATTTTCACACATACAAGGCAGAGGCAGTGATTATAGTATCTGTATCTGATTTATACCCCCCATTATGCAAATTCCTTTGAAAACTGAAGACGGGAACAAAATGAAGAAGAAGAAGAAGAGGAGTTTGGATTTATATCCCACTTTCTCTCCTGTAAGGAGATTCAAGGTGGCTTACAAACTCCTTTTCCTTCCTCTCCACACAACAGAAACCTTGTGAGGCAGGTGGGGCTCCAAAAAGAGAGTTCCAAAGAGAGAATTCCACAGAACTGTGACTAGCCCAAGGTCACCCAGCAGGAATGCATGAGTGTGGAAACACATCTGGTCCACTAGATAAGCCTCCACTTTAGGTGGAGGAGCGGGGAATCAAACTCCGTTCTCCATATTAGAATCCACCTGCTCTTAGCCACTACATCACACTGGCTGATACTTCTGTATCATACTTACAACCTTTATCTTTATATTGTTTCTAACAGCATGCTGGAACTGATGTTACTTTGACCTAGCAAAGCAATCCTTATATTCTTTGCTTCTTTTTTTCGTCAAAATCTTAAAGCTAGGCTTCAGAGCTAATTCTTGCTATGCTATTTCTGTGTAAATTTTCAAACCTATAGAGTACTGTAATTTCTATCTGTGCAAGTTTCAATTATATTGTCCTATATGTTGCCAATTATCAACTGGAATATTAAATGCAGGATGAAAAGAAGTAAAGCTACATTCTATACTGATTAAATAATTCCTCTTTCTATAGCCAAATCGTGACACTCAAAGATTAAAATAATTGGATTCATTCCAGATTTCTTGTTTTTCTCTTTAGGTATCAGTTCATATCTCAGTTTAAGCACAATGCATTCTTGTAGGATTATCATAATTCTTTGGTACTCATTATTATCAATGTCCAAAATGGGCTGACCATCAATAACCATGAGATAATGCTGTCATTCCATGTACCTCTAGTGAGTGTGTCATACTAGTGAGAAACACTGGTGAATGTAGACTACCCCCTAACATTCACCAGGTGTTCATAACTCAGATACAAATTAACATCCTGTTATTATTGTCAGTATTGCAGTTCTGGGATCATCTGTAGATTCTGCCCCCATTACAAACAGATTTGTTTTGTCACACATCCACATCACAGTTGAAATATGAGAAAGAAGAATAGTAAAATTCTCCTTTCAAATTATCACATGGGTAAACACTACAACCAATAAGTTCCTCATGTGCTTGAATCGTCTCCAAGCTACCTTGCCACTTACTAAATAACTTATCTAGAAACAGAGATAGAAAGCAAATTTGATGTCTGCCACTAGTGATCATGAAATTGCCAGTAAAGGTGAGAAGATGGAGAAATTGTTTTTTTTTTGGGGGGGGGGTGGCAGAGTCTGGGTGCAATACCGCTCTTGCTGGGAAGCAGAATTGATCTTTCATGTAGATTTCATCAGACTGAAATTCAGATAAAAGTGTGCTTAGAAGAAAGTGAAGCAGGGTCAGACAATGCCCATGCTTCTGCCTTGTGGTGAGAAATAATTTTCTTGCTTATGAAAGCAAGAATTACATGAAGCATAAAGAAGTCTATGTTTATACATTGATATGTTATGCAGGAAGCCCCTTTTACTCGTACCCTTCCACGTTTGCATTATTTAGAGTGCTCTGAACTAGTGCTGTGTATATATTGTTATACTGAAAGAAATAAAAATGGGGTGAAATTCCCCACATGACCCCTGCAACTCTTTGAAAAATTCATCATGTAGTAGGAGAAAGAGATTCTCAATAAAAGAAGTTTCTCATGCCCAAGAGGTTGTATTTCCACCTCATTACCTTGGAAGGATTTCTTCACCTTATAGCAGTTGAGGACCTAGTATTTGGAGCAGGAGTCAATTCTAGCAAGTCAAAGACTTAATGTGTCAAGGAAATTCCACAGGGCTTCTTACTTCCAAATTAGATTTTCAGTTTTGATTATTTTTTCATATTAAGAAGGTGACCTCCCTAAACAAAGTTTCACTGCTATAGACTCTTTCAAAATTGATACATTCATTTTGTGGATTCTATCAGAGATCAGGAAATATGGTGAAAAGAAAGTGTGGGAGAGAGGGATTCCCCCTCCCTCTGTCTTGAAGTATTATCAGGAAAATGCTCCTCATCAAAACTTTTAATGGTACTATTCTAAACAGATATACACCCTTTCAATCCAGTTAATTTTAGCTAATTTAAAAGAGTACAGTCTTGCTTAGGATGCCAATATATGTTTTGGTGGAAATTCAAATATATATTAAGTAACTAATACCAAGCTCTTGTAACCAAATATGTTTCTACAAATTTATTACACATGATCAATTGGCAAACTACAGAGCACACATAGGTGGATTCCCTCTTGAAATTTGGAACTTAAAAGACAAACAATTGTTCATAGAATTAGTTCACTCCAAAATGTGATCTTCTTTAAGGAAGTGTGTTCATTTTATTACTAAATTAAGTTCCTTTGATTCATAAACATGTCCACTCAGAATATATTTTGACTGAAAACCTTTCCTCTTTTTTCCTAAAGATGGAAACTGAATGATAAATTTCTAAAAATATTGAATAAAATAATGTAACGTATCCTTTCAGACCTATATGATTCACAATTAATTAATTCATGGTGTATGTTTTGCTTGTGTGCCAAATTTCTTTAGAAGGGCTTAAATACCATATATTAATTGAAAATATTGAGGCAGATATTCTTCCTTGAATTATTAATTCTGCTATTTTGGAAAAGGTTCATTGTGCTGGGATTTTATGTAAGTACTGATTTTTTACCCTTGACTAATGGTTTAATCCTTTGAAATAATTTCATTTAGAGGAAAGTCTTTTTTCTTTTCTTTATTTCCTTCGAACACCTCCCCAAAAACTCCAGGTGCCTTTACCTGAATGAACAGAAACATGTGGCTCCCCGCCAAACTATTTTCTAGTTGAATTAGAGCTGCAGTAGCACACACTCATTACTGTGGCAGTCTCTTGTCAACTTCACTCACTCCTAATTGCAGACACAGTTAATCTTAACATTATATCACTAGTTCAATATGAAATTGACAAAAAAAGTTCAATTCACCCCTTCTTCTTTATATCTGTGTCTGAACATTAACATCTCAAGTTCTATGTGCAACTGACAAAGCTGATCTATATGTGCCTGATCTATATGCCTGAAAGTTACCATCATAAACTCTATATGAAATTCACAAAGCTAATCCAATTGCCCCTGCTTCTTTGAATTTGTGCTTGAACGTTAAACATTGCAAGTTCTGTGTGAAATTGACAAAGCTGATCCAATCACTCCTGCTTTTAATCTCTTCCTCACTGTTACATTGCTAGTTCACATGACAAAAAGAAAAAATAAATCCTTTTGAAAATGGGATCAGTTAAGAAGAGGAGTAGTAGTTTGGATTTATACCCCACCTTTCTCTCCTGTAAGGAGTCTCAAAGCAGCTTACAAACTCATCTCCTTCTTCTCCCCACAACAGACACCATGAGGTAGGTGAGGCTGAGAGATTTCCAAGAGAAAGACAAGACAAGCCCATGACAAGAGAAAGCCCATGACAAGCCCATGACAAGAGAAAGACAAGACAAGCCCAAGACAAGCCCATGATTACCCAGCAGGCTTCAGGTGCAGGAGTAGGGAAACAAATCCAGTTTACCAGAGAAGAGTCTGCTGCTCATGTGGAAGAGTAGGGAATCAAACATGGTTTTCCAGATTAGAGTTCACTGCTGTTAACCTCTATACCACACTAGCTCTTTTACATCATGCTGAAATAAATTTACTTCTAAAAGCTTGTTCCCAAAATTCCATTCTACGAAGAGTTTTGGTGAGTATTCTTTGGATATTTTCTACATATGAGAATATTTTCTTGTAATAAACATAATGAACAATTTCTCCGTTTCACTGGTATGAAACCCATTAGTTTACCAACTATGGCAGAGGGAAGCACTAAAACCTGGGTTCACTAGGGATCTACCAGAGCATCTCCTTATCTTTTGCAGAACCTGTAATGTGAGTATTTCTCCAATATCATGTCTTGATTTACTGAAGAGCTATGGGTGATAAAGCGGTTGGGCAGAGAGTTGGAATGCAACTGAGCATGCTCAGAACCTAGTGTCCCACTGGTGTTCACTATTTGCAAGTTTCTGTGACTTCTAATTAAGTTTGAATGTCTGTTACACAGTATACCTAAATGGCGTGGGATAATTAGATCAGACTATAATTTCTCTTTACAATAGATTCATCAAAATTCTGTAATTCATTAGGCTCAGTCTTCAAAATTAAGGCTTAGTGTTCAAAACTGAGTTTGGTATTTTAAAAAACTTTTTAAAAATCTGTCAGTTGGGTATTAATCATCCCAGTAAGCACAATTGCAGTTGCATGAAGAAAGCTGCGATTTTTTATTTTGTCTGTTTGGAGTAATTTTCACAAGTACAAGAAATTAATTCAAGATTAGAAAGTAAGGAATTAAAAACTCCCATCAGTGAGAGAGACAGATATGCTCATTAAAAATAAGAACTCTATTTCCACAGTGTATGGACACATAAATAGAGACAGTTGACTATTCAAGTACTTTCATTATTAGGAGATCATGGTGCTAGAGTTATGAAAGTAGCATTACAAATTAAACCTCTGTAAAAGAATGAATTAATATCTCTCCCCTAGTCCACATACACACACAAACACAATGAGATACAGTGCTGATGTAATGGTTGCACTAAGATGGAAATCTGTGTGGAACACAATACTGTAAAGGGTTCAGTATAAAATTTCATTTTAGGAAAATACCCTCAGATTTTATTTTTGAGGCTTGTCCAGTGCTTTTGGTTCATCAATGAACTGAATTATTATTCACAGCAACAGGGAGTATGTACCTTTGTTCAATAAAGTGAACAGTCGAATTTCCATAATGACAGAAAAAAAACTGGTTAAGTATAGCCATACTTACCATTATTTCTAACGGGAGTTGGAGCAGTCTCTTCTGCTGAGCTCTTTCTTCCTATGTCTCTTTTAAAACCATCTGTTAAATTAGCTTCTCTCCAAGGACAGAGACATATAATTTAAAAAAAGCAGAAATTCCAGGCACATTACAATCATAAAATCAAAAGATCAGTTACAGTCAGCATTACAAATGGCCACAGTTCATAATTCAGTCTTTAGAGAGAAAAGAGTATTTCACTTTAAGAATATTTGTTTTATAGAATGGTGATAAGAGGGCTGAGCTAACTTTATAATATCCGAGGCTAGGACCTTTTTATAAAGTTATCTTCCATGATGCTGTCAGAATATTAATAATGAAGTAGAATAAAACTTGCACATGTGCTTCATCATTTAACTCTCAGTCTAATTGGAATGACTTGTTTGGTTCTTGTTTTTTTTTTTTTTTACAAAATGCTAGTTCTTTCTTTACACAAATTTACATACATTTATAGAGTTCTTATTTTAATAAGCGTATCTGTCCCTTCCTCTCACTGATGGGAGTTTTAAATTTCTTAATTTCTTAATATCCTATCAAAAGTTGCTTTGAAATAATAATCAACCTGTGAACTGAAAAGTTCAGATGCATAATATATCATCACCTGTTTCCCCAGTGCTTCAATTCAAATCCTGTTTGGACCACTGTTCACAGAAATATTATCAAAATTATTATCAAATATTATCAAACTCCACCCAAACACAGGATTTGTATTCACTAATACTGCTGCTGTTGCTGGAGTGAAAAACCCCACCTGAAATATTATACTATCAACTACACCTTTGCATAGCAAGTTCCACCCAAACACTTACTCATTGGTTCCCCACCCAGGGACATGCCAATTTATACCCCACTAAACATTCCCTTCTCATTGGACACAGACTTCCCTCTGTGATGCACCTCTGAAGATGCTAGCCACAGATGCAGGTGAAACGTTAGAAACAAGATCCACCAGACCATGGCCACACAGCCCGGAAAACCCACCACAACCAATTATCAAAATGATTCACTGCTATTTAAACCATTGTTGCAACTGTCTTAGAATATATACGGGCAGAATGTGCTAGGCAGCCCACGACTACCATATTTTGGACAACTTCACCCTTGTTCCCATTGAACCAGGATTGCTTTCTTTCTTTATGCTTTTAAATATGAGATGTGCCAAGTGGTGCCAGCCAACATTCCCTTTCTTTGGTTGATGCTGTTCAGCACCCAAGGTGTTCCCTACCAAGCCATTACACTATACAATGAATGATGGATTGTTGCAGGGCCAGTCCATCATAGCATGGCACCTAAGTGTATTCACTGATTGGTCCTACCTATCATGAGCAGCTCACACTATTTCTACTATCACCAATTATAGATTAAGCAGCCCGTATCTGACGAGCTAGTCCCATGCTGCCCCTAATGAGGGTGGGCAGGTCAACAGCATATGACAAATGTCTACATGGGGAAGACGGGAAGGTTTTTCTAATACTCCCTACTCAGAATGGAAAATTAATTGCATTGACCAAATTGTTTTTGAATTCTTGAATAGACTGGGATGATAGTATTCCTAGACCAAATAACAGTGAATAAATTTCCCCGTAAAATATGGTGACCAGCCATCCCGCTTTTGGCGGGACATTCCTGCCTTTAACTAACTTGTCCCGTGTCCCGCGGGTTTTCCCCAAAGTCCCAGGTTTAGGAAGGCTGCCGCACTGCTTTCTGGGGCACAAGGCAGTGCGGCAGCCTCCTGCACGGCTGCAGGAGCACATGGCATTCTGGGGTGCTGCCATTTCCCGCCTTGTGACAGGGTGGGAAACGGCAGCGCCCCCAAAGGCTGTGCGCTCCTGCGGCCGCACGCGCATGCGCATGCGGCCGCAGGGGCATGGCCTTCTGGGGTGCTGCCGTCACAGGGCGGGAAACGGCAGCACCCCAGAAGGCTGTGCGCTCCTGCGGCCCCACGCGCATGCGCATGCGGCCGCAGGGGCAGGGCCTTCTGGGGTGCTGCCGTTTCCTGCCCTGTCACAGGGCGGGAAATGGCAGTGCCCCAGAAGGCAGTGCGCTCCTGCGGCTGCGCGAGTGTGCGCGCGCACACGCACGAACGGGGGGCCACCCACCTGCCTGTCCCGGTTAGCGAAGGTGACCATCTGGTCACCTTACCATAAAAGCCAGCTGGCATTCATGGGGTCTTTAAAAAAAATAAAGTCAATCCAGCTTTGAAGCCTTTTCTATTTTGTTTATACTATGAATTACACTTTTGCTTTCAATGAAGACACTCATTTTCTATTCAGATATTTTATCCAGGACTGATGTGTCTGGTTAAGATTGGAGGCCTGTTCTACTCTGATATGCTTCTGAATTACTATGTTTCAGAAGGCATCTTTCATTTTAGTTATTCACGGCTTTCCTCTAAAATATATGCACTTCATTTGGTAACAAATGTGTTTTATTACAGAGTGTATATAATTTCCGTATGTTTGTCTGTTTCACAAGATGAATTATGTCCCTAATGGCACCTCAACCTCTTCCTTCTTTAAAATCAAATCAAGCACAATCTGTTTATCTGTGTCTGCTTTTTCTCGTATATAATAATGATGGTAGAGAAATGAATTTCCATCATGTCCTTCAGAACAACTAAAACATTCTCTTTATAACCAAAATTCATGCTGATAAAGCAGCAACTATATATTTGTAATACTTCTAATGCAAAAAGATTGAATATAACAACCTACCTCATTCTTCTCAGAAACAGAAATAAGCACTCAAGGTTGAGAGTCTTTCTCTCACTCTCTCAGTGTACGCATATCTTTCATAAACAATGCTTGTAATGTTCCTTACCACTTTATACAATAGTCTTGGGATTTCATTATCATGTCTTCACTGCTCTTACCACATTCTTCACACTATTCCCATCACATTAAGGTTCCTTTCATTTTACAGAATAGACAGGTCATTATTCCAACCTGGTTCAGGCAATTGCAGAACGGTGTTCCTTTCAGTAAGGCTCTTTAATTTATGAATGATACAAATTTTGATCCCCAGTGACAGGGTATTAACTTTTAAAAAAAAATTGATGGAAGCCATAGGAACTTCTGCAGTTAAATTGTAATGTTGGTGAAATTTTGGAAGCAGAAACTACCAGTCCCCAGCCACACAGCCTGGAAAACCCACAACAGCCACTTCTTTCCTCTCACTCTACTAGTCAACATTACAGCCAGCCAGAAGGTTTGGGAAGGTCACCCCACTGTCTTCTATCTTTTCAAAAATTTTCATGGTTAAAGGCTATCAATGGTGAGCCTTGAGCCTGGTGAAACAAAGCTGGAGCTCTTGTTTGTCTTCAGTGTTTCTGCCCCCTTCCCCCAGCTGCCACTGGCTTCTTTCCTTCTTTTCTCTGTCCCCTCTTTCCACTCCTGCAAGGCTTTTTGCTTTTATTGCTTGGAATGGCAGACGTTGACCTGAATCAAACTGTTTCAGTGAACTATAAATAGTCTTTTAGATGGGACCCCTCAAAAAAAAAAAGACACCAGTCAATCTTCCAAAATGGAAGTTGCATGGCAACACGGGGGTGGTGGTGGTGTGTGTGTGTAGTATAGTGTAAACATGAAAACCCCACTGAGAAGTAGATTCTGGACAAGGCAAATATAACAAATGTAGAGCACAATACAAACTGTTTGGGGGGGAGGGACTTCACACAGGTCCCATCCCCAAAATGAGTTTGCCTCATTTTATTTCCCTAAACTCAGGATTTTCAAAAATTGGTAAACCAGCTATTTGTTTGCAAAATCCTGGGGTAAAGACGCTCCCATGTGAGCAGCCAGGCAGGAGACATTATTTCTCTCCTTTCCAGGCCATTCACTGTAAGGTCCACACCGTGTGCCACTTGCCATTCTGTGCAGGTCAGACAGCAAGTTGTGGGCAGATTCTCTTTTTACCACAGGGTAAAAAGTCCTCCAAGCTCATTTTCTCTCCATGGCAGCAAGTATGACCAGTCTACAGCAATATGTTCATCATTGCCCTGCCATTGCAGGGAGGTCCATTTTTTAATTTAATTTTGCATGTTGAACATGCACAGTTGTGCAAGTGCACCCAATCGGATAGTGGGATGATCGTCATGGCTGCAGGGGTTCATTCCTGTATGTCTGCGCAGCTACACATGTGTTGCAGGAAGTTAAAAAAAATGAGAGAAGCATCCCCTTGAAAAGGGGCGAAAGCAACCCAGATTGTTTCCATGGGCTCTAGTCATTTCATACAAACAGTAGTAACTAACCTGCAGCTCATAGATTAAAATGGAAATCGCACAATATGCAGTATTGCTAATAGCAAAGAACAAACAGGATAATTGATGCTGGGATTTTGGGACCACATATGCATCTCTTTTTTTACTGAAGAAATTGCTTGTAAGCCCTCTGACCAATCCTATAAAATATATATATTTCTCATAGCAGTATATTTTCCTTTAAAAATCATATTGGCAAAAGCCAGTTGCCAAAAGCACTCCTATGGGTGTAGGTAGCCGCATGATCACCTGACCACAGCCAAAAGTTCAAAACTACTTTAACAAAAGCTAAGATAATGAGTTACTCCAGCATAACCTGGAGGTCTCATTTGAGTCCCTAGAATGCTTGATTACCACACCTTGCTATAGAAACTGTTAAAGACAAAGAATATGGAAAGCCAATTTGCTATCAAATACTGCACTTCCTATCTCTTCTGGGATCCCAGGTCAGCAACAAATAGTTGTTCCTTTGCATTTCCTTCCCTTTGTCATGACTCTCCTAAAACCACTTACCTTATCCTGATCTAATGTCTCTGTCAAATCTGAATATCCTGGGCAGTGACTCTCAAGAGTTAATCTGCATGGAAGCCCTTCAGTGTTTCCTCGTTTAGCTTAACAACTCAATTTTGGCCCCATTGTCCCGGGTTTAGCAGTAGAAGAGCTGACTAATTACCTCAGCACCCCCAAACCCAGCACAGATGTGAAACTTAGTGTGATTGGTTCCTTTCCCACCAAGGAACAACCCACCTTATAAAAGTTTAGTTCACCTGCAACAGTTTGCTTTATACTAGCCTGTACCTCCCTTGGTCTGGTCAGTTTGAGACACGATATCGTCCTTCGCCTGGATTCAGATGCTGGTCATTTGAATCCTTGCCTTCTACAAGATCTTCTTCAGCTGAATTTAGGTAACGTAGTACCCTGAAAACCCCCCTCCATTTCTATCCTCCAATCTATCTTTTAAAACCTTTATACATCTTAGGAACTTGAATGTATGTGCTCTTATGTCTTACTGTGTGTTTGTATTTTTAAACACATTTATATAAAATGTTTAAATTCAATTTGGACTCTTGCTTCTCTGTGGAATATTCTTTGCCAGAATTCCTTCCCCGTATTATACAGTCTAAAAGATCTCCTCTTGGCCCCTCTTGCTGCCAACGTGAGTGCTCATTCCCCTTTGCTACTTTTAAAACCATATGTGTGCTGTTACACTGTTAGCAGCTGGTGGAGATTCCCTTTAATAAAGTCCTTACCCCTGTTAGGCCAGTAACATGCTGGTTTTTGTAATGTTTTAGAATTTGTATATTTAGACTTGGCATATGGCAAGCTACTGTAAACCTGGCTTCTCTACTGACGGAAACCACATATCTAGTGGCTTTCAGCACTAGAAAGGTTCCAGTTGCGTAGTGCAATGGTCACAGCTTGTCCTGGGCCAAACCTTGGGTTATAATGGCTGCTGCTACTAGGCCTGCTTTCTTTTCTCCTTTCCACACACCAGTCGACTTAGATTTATCTGCCCCTTTATTTTCAGTTTTCCCTTCTTCACTCCCATTGGCAGCATCTGTCAAAAACTCTTAATCCAGTAGATTACTGCGGTGGGCAGTTAATACACAAATTACAAAATCCTAAAGTGTGGATCCTCACCTCACAATCTTAATAGCTTTCACCACTCCTTTTTCTACCCAGATGGTCAGAGGCCTGAACCAATGTTTGAGAGAACAAGAAACCACACTAAGGGACTCAGTTTCTTGATAGCATCTCCCTAGGAAAAGTGTGGTCAGGTTGCATGACAGCTGGTGCTAGGCTAGGCTGAGCTGTGACTGGGCCCAGTTTGCAGTTGCTGCTGGTGGGCCTGGCTGGCTTAGTTATTCAGGGGCCATAATTGCTGAGTCAGGCTGAGTTGTATGGGTAGTGAGCTTTCAGTAGTTGCTGCTTGTCCTGTCCCCAGTGAATCATTCTCTTTCATGGGTTTGACAATGGGGGGAGGGGTTGGTACCTTTTTCAGGGCTGTTTCACCTTGCCAGTCAATTCCCTCACACCCACTTGGTTTTTTAGAAACAGGGGTCATTTATGCATACACAACATACTTTATGACTGAGAAGCAGTCAACTTTCTAACTTTGGTGGAGTCCACACATCAAATATATAATGGGTTGCAGTCATTTTAAAGGAACCCATTTTCCTTTTTCCCATTCACATGTGTGCCATGCAGGTAGCGATTGGAGCCCATGTAACAATCCAGGTTGCTTTCATGCCTTCGCATGGAGATACTTTTAAAAAAATTTCCTGCAACACATGCATAGCTGTGCAGGCATACAGGAATAAATCCCTGCAGCTATGCTGATCATCCCACAATACAATTGGCTGTACCTGTATGGCTGCACATGTGCAACATGCAAAATTAAAAAAAGAAAAAGGGACCTTCTTTCAAGATAATGAGCATGTTGCTGTAGATTGGTCATACTGGCTGCCACTGAAAGAAAACATGCTTGGGGGACTTTGTACCCTATAGGACCTCAGAGAACCATACACCAAGGGAATCACAGATCAAATAGGGAAATTGATGAAAAAACATAACCTACAAGCAATCTTCACACCTACCAGAAAAATACCGCAGATGCTATGCTCAGCAAAAGACAAGAGAGACCCCCTCACTTCTGCAGGAGTCTATCACATACCCTTCAGCTGTGGAAAGGTCTACATTGGAACTGCAAAACGCAGCATTCAGACTCGTATTAAAGAGCACAAAAGACACTTAACCATCCTGAAAAATCTGCAGTAGCAGAACATGCGCTAAACAAAACTGGACATAACATTTTATTTGAAAACACTGAAATTCTGGACAACTTGGACAGTTACTATGTCAGACTACACAGAACGGTCATTAAAATCCAGAAACACCAAGACAACTTACTTCAACAAGAAGGAAGAGACCCTGAGAATTAACAAAACTTGGCTACCAGCACTTAAAAACACCAGAATCAAAGGCCAAGGGCATACTAGGTTCATGGACAATGGACTACACCAACACATGATTTGCATTCACCAATACTGTTGCTGCTGCAGGGAATGCAAATGTAAATGGATTTTAAAAACCCACCCGCAATACAATGCAGTTACCCACACCTTTGCATATCAAGTTCCACCCAAACACTTATTGATTGGTTCCCCACCCTGGGACATGGACAATATATACCCCACTAAACATTCCCTTCTCACTGGACACAGTGTATAACACACTTCTCTCTGTGCTACAACCACAAATGCAGGTGAAACATTAGGAACAAGATCTATCAGACCACGGCCACACAGCCCGGAAAACCCACAACAACCAATAAAACATAGGTTTATAAATAAATTGAATGGACAATCTAATGCATTCCACCTTTAAAAACAATGCAGCAACTTTTACCCCTTTCTAAAAATTCTGCACAGTGTCTGCTAGCAAATCCAATGCTGATTTGTCTTAACCACCTTACAACCAAACCAGTCTTAACCACCTTACAGATCCTAGGTGTCAGTCAGTATTGGTTTGCATACAGTTGTTAATGTTTATGATTAGTTAATGTTTGCACAGTAATTTAGCAATGAAAAGCACAATCTAAATGTTAAATAAGCACATCATAGAGAACAGGCCACCACTGAAGGAGTACTTAACTGTAGGGCCTGCGGTCACATCTTCCTGATTATGATTAATAGAGGACATGTAATAACTTTAAATCCGTGTATAGGGAAATTAATAATGGATGATTCACAAAATTATTTCCTGCTCACATTTTCAAAAATTTAATAAAAACACATTCATAAAAATAATAACAAATGATTATGCATTAATCCTTATCTTACATTTAAAATGTGCAGATTTGTCATGAAAAGTGCTATCCAGCAGCTTCTAAGATGAGTGAATTCGAGTGCTTTCAAGTCTTTCATGTAGAGAAGCCCCAAACACAAAACTATATGGAAGAAGTGAGGTATGATGGGTGAAGCCCACCTGAACAAGCACCATTTTCCAACAGCTGTATGCAATTCTATATTTAGAATTCTATATTTAGAAATAATTTCTTGGCTGCATTTGTATAAAACTGCACAGGGCAGTAAAAGCATTTGTATAAAACTGCACAGGGCAGTAAAAGACGGTAAAATGATCAGGAAAAAGGCCAGTCTCAGTTCTCTCAGAACTATCTTAGCCTTACCTACATCACAAGGTGTCTGTTGTGGGGAGCAGAAAGGAAGGAGTTTGTAAGGCACTTTAAGACTCCTAACAATTGAGAAAAGTGGAGTATAAATCAAAATTCTGCTTCTAAAATTGTCTTATCTGGTTCATAAAAGGCAATAAGGTTTGTGGCAGATGTACATTTAGGAAGGAAACATTCTACCCACAGAATCTTGAGAGTGCCATCACCAAAAAGTCCTATCTGTGGTCTCCAAGCAGCTGGCCTCTATACATGGCAGTCAAAGAGCAAGGCTTGACATGAACACTTAAAGTTGACAGGTTCCTCATGGCAACTGGAAGGGAGCGGGAGGGGGGATTTATATCGTGGGGACGGAGCAATGTGGCAGCATCAGTTTTGCTGTGTATCAGAGATTATATCACTTCATCACTTGCAATGCAGAATGCTCAGGAATTTGGGCAAAAGCTTTAACATAGAGTTTTTGCCAAAATACCAGAAAGTCTGGAGTCACTGGCAATGAGGTGACCTACCTTTCGGTGTGTACCAGAGTGATGTTGCTACATCACTGATGATGCCAGGATAGGCCTCTCACCTGCCAACCAGCTGATCAGCAGCAGGAGGTGGCAGTCTTATCAATACTTCATCTGGTGATCAGGATAATGAAGGAATATGGTCCTTTGAAAGTGTGGCAGCATTTTTTTCAGCTGCCTTGTTTCTTTGAATCTCTATCAGAAAGTAACACCAGTCAACTCTGTCCTGTATGATAATACATTATCTTTTGCATGTGGCTGTATACATGCAAATCTGTTTCACATTATGGATTTTAGGTCCCTCTCTACTATAACTCCCCACTCCTGGAAACGTCTGTGTAAAGAGGTCTGTAAAATGATTATGCACTCCATTTGCTTCTGATGAAGTAAGGTTTGACTTAACGAAAATTATGCTGGAAGACTTTTTTTTAGACTTCAAGGTGCCACTTGACTTTGCCTTATTATTCTGCCAGAGTTCATCTGTAAATCGTACACACTTGTCAACTGCAGTTTCATCCCTCAGTGTCAAAAAGCCCAGTCAAAGCAAAATTCTATTACATCCTAAGTGCTACCATAAAGCAAACTGATATAAATTGCATTATTGGGGAAGATGGCCTGCTCCAGGAGAAGAAAACTCAGTCTGACTTATTCTTGCCTTTAAATTTTTGCTTTCTGATGCTACCCATTAGGTCACTTTTTATTATCATAGCTATAACATGCACAGGCAATAAAACTACTGATATTGGTTTGCATTTTAGTATTCCTAAGCTTCTCCCAACAGGAATTTTCTGTGCAACCAAGCATATGAGACAAAACAGGCCATGAAATAAACTGGATTCTCTGAAACTAAATTAAGACATTACCTAATTTGCCAGTATGGGAAGATGGCTGGGGATATTTTGTGGGGGCGGGGTTGGGGGGGGAGATTTCCTTTGACGTTTTTGAAAAATCTTTAAGAGTTTTCAAGTACTCCAAAGGAAATCCCTCAGCAGTGAGTGTAGAGTATAATCCCCCATCCCCACCACCCTTCTAGCAGTACTGAACCTAGTCAGTTCAGACAATATCACTAGTGTGGTTTTTAGGTATGTTGTTTGAAGAGAATTTATTGCTGGGGAAGAAGAATTTATTGCATACAGAAGCCAAGATGTAGAAAGTAGATAAAGAATGCAGAAAAAGGTGTTGTTTTAAAATGTTTTTAAAAAAATAAATGGATCAATAAAATTGGAATGGAGATTTTATTGAGTACGGCATAACGAGTAGTTGAAATAAAAGGTACTCCAAATATTGAATGCTGCCAGTATCACATTTAATATGTTAAATTTGCAAGCAAAAAAAATCTAATGTAAGGTTTCCAACAGCGGCCCTGTTTAAAGAATTAATGAGCATCACAAGACACTGTCCGAATCTAGGAATATTTTAAAGTCAGTGGTTTACATAGAGTATCTTGAGATATCTTTTATGGTTCAGAATATAACACCAATTAAATCTTTGAAAACTGTGTGTAGTAAGGCAGTATCATAAACTGTTTTCAAAGAGAGTGCTTTGATTCAGATTTCTCTCTTAAAAAGCCATTTGTTTGACAAATTTGATTTGATCACCAGCATCTGTGACATAAAAGGTATCTCTAGAATACTTGTGATCTTTTGGGACAATTTAACCCTCCACCCAAAGTACCTGCTTTACCATAAAAAGAGTAGATGCATGTATTTCGCCACCACCACTCAACACTACCATTATGAGCTTAAACCTCACCATCAAGAACTTTGGAGTTGTGCTTACTATCATTAGTAGCGATGGAAGCATCTATTGCCTTGGCAATAGATTCCCTTGGATTCCCTTCTCTTAAATACTTCCAGATTTGTTATCTCAGGGTGCTAGAAAATTCCAAACACATGCATCCTACATCTGGTTCTCACTGGAACTTATTTAGCACCATGACAACTGTTAAATAATATTCACTTAGTAGGCTTCAGTTATAGATTTCCTCAGGCATAATGGCATTTGTGCAGTCCTAGTTTGAAACTCTGTCACTTCCAAATGGAATCAGCACTAGCCCCAAACTCAGAATGCTGTCAGATCTCTTATCCTTCCTAGATGAACTCACCCATTTAATTTTTGCTTCACTTACATAATCTAATTTGTGACTCTTTATTTTTGCAATTAGATTGCCTTGCACTGAATATTTTCCATAAAATTAATGCTTCTTTTCCATATTACTTTTGCATCACTTACAGTGCAGTCCGGGGTGTGTGTGTGTAGTGAAACCCCTCAGAAGGCAGTGTGACCTCAGCACTGCTGTAAGTGCCACTTACACCATTGTAGGAGGCATTTATGCCACCCAGGGACACTTACACCAGTGCCAGGGAGCCAGGTGGCAGCATGGGTGCCAACGTAGCTGTATGCTCCTATGCAGAGGTGGGATCCAGTCGGTTCGCACCAATTTACCCAAACCGCTAGCTAAATTTCCTGTAGTTTGGAGAACCGGCTGAACCAGGGAAGGGGGACCGAGGGGGCTTTCAGAGACCCGAGCAGCTGGGCGCCTTGCCGAGGCTTTCAGAGCCTTGGAGCAGCCTGGCTGCAAAGGTGCCAGGTTGGTCGTGGCTCTGAAAGCCCCCTGGGTCCCCCTCTCCTGGGAGAGTCCCCTAGCAGGAGATAAAGAACCAGGGAGCTTTCAAAGCTTCAGCCAGCCTGGCTGCAAAGGTGTCGTCGTGGCTCTGAAAGCCCCCTGGGTCCCCCTCTCCTGGGAGAGTCTCGCTGGAGCAAAAGAGTCACAGAGCTTTCAAAACTTTGGCCAGCCAGGTTGCAAAGGTGCCAGGCTGGTCGCAGCTCTGAAAGCCCCCTGGATAGTCTCCCAGGAGCGAAAGAGCCATGGAGCTGAGGAGTGAAGAGGTTTTTCAAAGCCTCTATCTGGAAGAAGCTGCTGCCTTCCTGGCCTCCCCCCCAACATCAAACTAGGGGGGACAAATGGGGGGAGGGGGTATGTGGGGGGCGGGGTGAACCCGTAGATTAACTATTTAGAATCTTACCACTTCTATGGCATAAAAATCCATGCCAGTGTTGAAGGGGGCACACCTGGGGCAGAGCCAGTTTTACTTGGCTTCCTGAGCCCTTTTATGCTGGAGACAGCCCTTTTGCTGATGCCGACTTACACCAGCAAAATCAGTAATACAACCTATTGAGATGCGTATGCCACTTGAAGAAGGAAAGAAGCACTATCACTTTTTGCTTGCTAGCTTAGTGTAGCAAGCTTCTTAGGAGGCAGAGGTCCCCAGCCATGGTGCAACTACCCCCCTCCTTAGGATTGCACTTCTTTTGATTTATTTTTATGTATATTGATTATCTTCTCTTGATTTATTTTTATGTATTCATTTATATAGCATTTATATATTAGTTGAATACAAATTCCCCTCTCCCACATACCTCTACAGCAAAAAAGATTGCTGGAAGTATAAATTTCATATCCACTAAGAAAAGTTAGCATTATTCTCCTATCCTATCCCCGTCATGTAGCCAAAATGATTGCACTCTAACAGATTAGTGTAAGGGCATTTGATGCTATCAGTTCTGGTTATGAACTGGCAACAAAATATTGACATGCCCTGCATTTAGTAGCATCTTTTGACAACAATAGTCTACCGGAGTTTGTAATATACCTTTCACAAATCGAGTTAAGTGATCATGGGAAATATTACAGTGCAAATGATAAGGATGACTGTCACCCCTGGAAATACCAAATAAACATAAATAAGAGGAAAGTACTTACAAAACCACTACGGATTCATTACTTATGTTCTTAGACTGTTTCTGTAATTTTCTATCTGTATCATCTTTTCTTACTCATTTCTTACATATTACCAGAGCAGGGGAATTATTGACTCCAGAACAAAGTTCCATAAAATATATTTTATTCACCTGATAAAATGCAAATATGGAAATATGAGCAGATAAATATGTTTTAGTAACAGGAAAGAAAGTCAGTAGGCAGATCAAACTGCTTCTTTAAACGATTATTAGCCTGTTTGTTTTAACAAAAGGACATGTGTGTCATTTTGAGTGTTCCCTCTGCATATATATTTCAGATAAGTGGTCCAAAAGGAAATTAAAACTAATTTAACTGTTCAAAATGACTTCTCCACTTCAGGAAAGCGTTTTCAACTTGCTGCAGAATTTTACAAATACCTAAGTATCTTTCTATATTAGATAAAATAGACTAGTGCAAACAGACACTTGTGGCAATTTGTGGGAGAGGAGTCATCCAATTCCCTCATTTTTGTTTCCTCACTTCTCTCCCAGCCCCTGCTGTCAGTCAGTCAGTCAGTCAGTCAGTCAGTCAGTCAGTCTCTCTCTCCCCTTCCTTCTCACACAGCCTTCTTCAACATCCTTATCCCTCTCTTCTCTTTGATTCAGCTCTCTCCATTTGTTTGATGGGCTAGGTATTCACTGTCCAGCCTGCATGTAAACCTGAATCACCCCCCCCCCCAATTTTTTAAAATATTTTTGGTGTTTTTTAAAATTTACCTAAATAGCCTGGAAGTCGATAAAGTCAAATATGATAAATATTGATTTAAAATATTGATAAAAAGACAAATAAAGCTGTCCAATATCAGCTTTATTTGGCTTTACAAACATTTTCAGGATTTTAAAACCCAACCCCAAAATTAAAAAAATTATTGGTGCTCACCACTACCCATATGTATCTGAAGTGAAGTGAAGCCTTTATTTACAGCCAATGACCAAATACAATGCAATTCTCCAATATAGCAAAAACATCTTCATCTACCTATATGTATCTGAGAAGTGGCAATATCAGAGCCAACAACTCAGTCTTTCTCCGGAGCTTCCACTGAAGTGTGGACTGGATTTATAATTTATAATTCTCACAGTTGAATACTGGCATTTAAACTGGTTATAACTTTATTTTTCTTTTGCAAAGCAATATATTGAGTTGCATTACTAGCAGAGAGTCTTTTTTCATTGTGGTGATGTACATGCACGAGCCTGCCTTATGCCAAGCCTGACCATTGACCCAATAAGCCCACTACTGCCTACACTGGCTAACTATGGGCCTTCTTGGTCTCAGGCAGAAAAAGTTTAATTCTGTAAATTACTGTGATACTGGTACATTAACTATACTGTGCGGCTTTCAGCATCAGTAAACTTTGGACAGTAACATTTCAAAATATGCACAGCAGGGCTGAGTAATGGTAGTTTATTTTTATGGACGTTTGTGATCATAAATCTTCTCTTTTTTTCCTGATGTTCTCCTTACCTCAAGGTAGACTTCCTCACATTTTTAGCCATAATTAGGGCTTTAAAGCCTCCAATAGGAATAGTAAAGGGCATTTTCAGCTCCCTGGAAATAGAAAATAACTAGCAATTATGATGAAATAAAGCACTTTGTGGATTTCTCTGGCATTGTAATAGCCTACATTTGCAAGAGTTAAATGGGGAAAAAATTCAAATATTGCTTTTTTTAGGTTCCAAAAAAGGGGGGATTTCCATTTTCATACAAGATGTCCTTAATTGGTGAACCTCCAGCCACCACTAGAGGGCACCGGGAGGCAGGGAAAACTTTATAAAGCCCTGCCACCAGAAAATCCTCCATCAGTTTAAATGGACCACCCTTTTTGGTGGCCTAAGTCCCAAGGCTCAGGCACAGTGCACCAAGCCCTAAACCCCAGGTGGAAGCCAATGTTGGCTCCACTCCCAAGAATGCCTTGGCCTGCTCCCCTCTCTTTGTGTTGGCATTCAATGTCCAGGTTTCTCAGCCCCAACTTCTGGGTTTCCCCACTGTGAAGGTGAGGGGTGGCCGGACACCAGTGCATTTGCTCCCTGCACTTGCAGCCCTGTCTCTTATTCCACTGAGGGGGCAAATGCACCAGTGCAATGCAGTCCACTTCTCCAAGCTCTTCCTCCCACAGTATGTGGCATTCATTTTCTTAACATTTTGTGTGGAATTCAGATAACACATTGAGTCTCCTTTGTCTCATTTTATTGTGAACTGAGGGACAAGAGTATTTTGATTTATGCTTCCATTTCTTGCACAACCTTCTGTCAGCTTTGAGGATACACCACTGGGACCCATACGCTGTAAGTTTCCTTTTCAAAAGTTGTCAGTTGTAATTGTGAACCTGATCAGTTCTTGTCTTTCAACAATCTCTACTCAGCTGATGATTGCTGAAGAGCACCGGCCTATTTTAAAGTGGGGTAGGCTGGCATCTGATCTATTTCAGAGTTTTTGGGGCTCAAATGAACAATTATGTATGCAATTTTTTTGTCTGGGTTTCTCTTCATGTTTGATTCTATGAGAATGGGAAAGGGATGGTGGTCATGGTAGTCAGTACTAATCAGTGTAACTATTGGGTTCCTTCAGAAAGAACGACAAGGTCCCTCTATTGACTTGTCTGGAGCCAAATGTCATGTGGCTGTCTCCTGGAACTGCCTCCATTGTCAGCCATTTGACTTGGCTGAATCAAAACTTAAGTTCTTGAGATCCTTTCCAATGGATTCTTATTTTCCAGAACAGTTTTCATTAGTAGCTATTTCATCCTGTTGTATAAGAATGATAGATAAGAACAGTATTTCCTTCATCATCATGTCTAGGGTCAGCTCCCATTGGACTTCTGGAATCTCAGAGCAACTTCCATTTGTAGTCAAATACCCAATGGATTTTTGTGTAACCATTATGTAAGACTTGGTGCCTTAATTTTCTTTTTTTGTTGTTGTTCATTTTCCATATCTTCTTCCCTTTTGCATGGTGTCCATTAGATTGTAAGATATTATTTTGCCTTGTAAATTACCTTGAGTGGATTGTTCCAAAGACAGTATGTAAATACGGTGACACAAAACAATTTTAATAGTACTTTCCCAAAGTGCTGTAATCATTTTGCAGCATATTTTGTAGTATTCCCTGAAGTAATCCTGCAAAACAAATGAATGTTATTATCCCCTAACTGCAGATGCAGGGCTAATTCTGAAATGACAGAGCCAGCAAAACATAATGGCTAGACTGTTCAGCCCATGGAGATCTGGATTCAAATCCCCCCTCCCCCCCACATAGTCATAATCTCATTTGCAGTGCAGTCCTAAGGACACTCAGATGAGACAAAGCAGAGAGGACCTCAGCAGGATTCTGATTAGATCGCTTAGAGTTGCTGTCTTGGCGACCTTGGCCCTGTCATACTCAACTCAACTCACTTCATAGAATTGTTGTCAAAATAAAACAATAGAGCCAGGGCAGTATGCCACCCTGATATTTTTGACAAAAGCAATGTAATAATCTCATGGAATATTTAGAGGACAATTCAAGACTGATCTAAGATTTGAGCAGGAGTCTTTCCACCTGATATCAACTATGAAGTGGGCAATGAACATGTCAGATTTTTAACATTAGCTTACTGGTGGAGGAAAGCTTGAGATACATGTCAGGGTCTACAGCATTAAATTGGCCATAGCAATTCCACAAAAGTAGTAAATGACTTTCATGTGGCAGGTAACTATGACAATCGATGTATCTATGTCTATGTAGCTATGTCTTCAGGGTCAACTGTAGCACACCATGGACTGGAATCTGAACATGAGTTCCCCAAAGAACAGGTATAAGGAAACCTATGAGTCTAACTACGTTGACATTAAAAAAACTAATACTACATTCCATATGGAGTAAATGGAGTGTAGAGAGAAAGCACAGTGCTGCTGCTATGGGAGAAATCACAGATGAAAAATGAGAGCCTTTGGGCATTCAGTATCAATTTCATTTTAAAATATGCATTGACAAATTCATTTAGAAGATCTGAAATCTTTTAAACAGGTAAGCAATGTGGCTCTTTTAATTTCGTAATTTAACATTTCAGTGTAGTGTTCCTTAACTGATTTCTGGATTTCACCAGCACATTGAAATTAGATTAAACTGATTTACTGAGAAAGCTCCCATAGTGTTCATTCTTTAACATCTATACTCACTTCAAGACTTCTAGCAGTGCAGGCACGACTGGGTCTTTTCATGCATCCCAGTGTGGAAGTAGCAATGTGGCAGATTCCCAAGGCATGGACTGTAGATACAGGAGCATTTTATGCTTAAGGTGAAAATGTCACACTCAAATTTAAATATAGTTTCCATCTTATCAAATTTCCATCTTATCATTTTGAATGAAGCATGAGAACCTTGTTGGTGACTTGCAACATTCAATCCTACTAATGGAAAAAGAAACAGCTATTTAAACTGATTCACATGTACCCCGTCCCATCATATGCTTTTGCTGCAAAGTCAGACCACCCCATCCTCCCTGTAAAATAATGTGGGATTATATTAGGGACCAAGTAGGAAATTTTTAGGTTCCCTTTGCCTATGCATAATGCCTAGGTTTATCACTTTTGGTATTTTACCAGTTGCTGGTTGATGTATATATATATACACCAGCTTGTTTATTGCTCACAGAAGGTATCAGTTTTATTGCTGGTAAATAGACCTAATTATGTTTATTTTATCTTAGGTTCTATAGCCTGACCTTTTAATGAACTTGTTTTTATTTTATGAGCTGAGCAATTTTGGAAGTGGACATACAGATTAAGAGTGAAACTCCAGCTTTGGGATTACTCTCATTACCTGTCAGAACGAATAGACAGTTAACTATTATGGTGCACCAAAAGTGAAAACGGGTGAGCTCTGGTTTCCCTCTTCTTGCAAAGTCTGTTGAACAGCTAAGGATTGGTGAATTTTATTCACAGAAGGAACGGGATCTGCGAACCTGGAAAAATAATGTGGCTGTTTTATTTTAAATAGAAGTTTTACAGAGCTTGGAAGGGAGGAAACTACTGTGCCTCCAGAGAATCTTACTCCCTCGGGAGATATGAGTTTGTTTGATCAGGAGCCCCTGCAAGACACTCTGGAAGAACTTTTACAACTTCGCAGTGTTGAAAAACAGCAACACTCAGGTATGGAATTGGTAGCTAAGAAATGTTTGCTAACAGCTAAAACACTAATAGACATTTATGAGCAACTTTCTTTTCTGTCCAGAAGGATAAAGCAAATGCAAGCTACTTTTAAAATCTCTTACTGAAAAACAGCCGGAGAGATCCAATGTTTTTATTATTGTTTAATTTTGTTTCATATCAAAGCTGCCAATTCGTTAGTTGGTTGTTGACCTTTGATTACAATTCGAGCCTCACCCAGAGACCTAGGATATTATCATTGTTGCTATTATTTTAAATTAATTAAAAAAGAAAAAATCCCCAAAATTTTAAAATTTCTCTGTAGTGAATTTCACCTTGTTTGATCCCTCTATCACAATTGATTGTCATTAAATAGTCAGTATAACAATTATATGTCTATACACAACATCAATGATCAATTATTCTCTTTGATACCAATAATTTCAAATATTATGTAGTGGATAACATGGAAGGGTAATACACCAGAGAAAAGAAAAAAGGTCACATAAGGAAAAACTTAAGGGAGAGTATGAGAACAGGACTAGGTAGTTAATACATTACATTGTTAATGTTTTCAATTTGTTTTATTAAATTCTATTATTTAGTAATTTAGCTAGTTATTGCAGACAAGTCCAAAAATCAAGTTAAATCCAAAAATTAAAATTATAGAATCAAAATATCAAAATCCCAATAAAAAAATCAAGGGGGAAAAAAAATCCAAAGATAGTAAGTAGTTATAAAGTATGCATTCAAACTATATGAAAACATATGCCCACATATGAAAAAGCAGCCAAAAATTGATACATTCAAATTCTATATCTGTTAATTATTTTAAAAGGAAAGTTAATTCAAAGGAGCCGGCCGAAAATTAATTAAAAGGAGCCGCCTGCTCCGTGGGGCAGAGGGGGGATGGTGTCTGCAGCCTGCCTGGTGCCACTGCCTCTCGTGCTGTGGGAGGCAGCAGTGCCAGGCAGGAAAAACCCCTCTGCCCGATGGAGCAAGCAGCTGCCTTCTCCATGGCTGTGGGGATGGCAGAGGGGGAATGGCAGCTGCTGTGGAGGGACACTCCCATGCTCCACTCCGACCTCCAGGGGTCGGAGGGCAGTGTGGGCATGTCCCTCCAGCCCTCCAGAGCAGCACTTGAAGGAGAGGTGAGTGAGGGGATGCAAAAAGTGGTGCCCTCATGCACAGAGCCACCTCCGGTTTGGCCCCTCCCCTCCCCTCTCCTTTCAGTGCTGCTGTGGAGGGCTGGAGGGACACACCCACGCTACCCTTTGACCTCCAGGCCATGCGGAGCCACAGTATATGGCTGAAAGAGCCGCATGCGGCTCCAGAGCTGCGGGTTGCTGACCCCTGACCAATCCATAATAATTTAATATCTCAGCAGTATAGTTGCCATAACATCTATGTACATTACCAAATGTTATTTTTACTGACAAATAAAACATTGTAGATGAAAACAAAATATCCATGTAAAACAAGAGTGTTCTCAAATCCCTCAGATGCATGGCAAAGCTCAGAATTTTCTTATGAGTATCTGGAGATAATTCCAGATTGGGGAGTTGCCTTTTTTATTTATTTGTTTGTTTGTTTGTTAGTTAGATTTTATACCGCCCCATCCCCGAGGGGCTCCGGGCAGTGTACAACATAAAATCTCAGTACAGCATAAAATCTCAAAATCTCAAAACCTTTAAAAACAGCAGTAAAATTAATAATAATCAGAGGCGTCCGACAAAAACCCATTTTTAATTAAATCCTCCTTAAGAGGGAGGGACGGTGAGTCCCATTAGATGAAAAGGGCTCAGATGTAAAGAGCCAAAGTGGGGGGGGAGGCACCTTCAGTGTCTGGTCCCTCCAAAGGCCTGGCAGAACAACTTCGTCTTGCAGGCCCTGCGGAACTTCATGCTGTTAAGCCTTATCTGGGCATGTTCCTCCTAGTGCCCCAGGGGGACAGAGGTTAAAGCCTCTGAGAGGAGTCTCACCCAGTAAGGCCAGCAATAAGGGACTTGTGGGAAAGGCCCAGTCCAGCAGGGGTAAGGATGATGCCATTGGGGCAGGATCCCATGAGGAACAGTCCAGCCAGAAGGCCAACTTGCTGGAGGCAATAGGAAGGCAGATTCACTGCAAGGTTAGAAAATCTCAGAGACTCAGTAGCCTTCTGGTTGCAAGGAAGATGCAGGAATCAGAGAAGGATGGGGGAAGGACCAGGTATAGGGAAAGCAAAGATGTAATTGGCCAAGGCACCAACTGGGGCAGAAGCCAGTCTGGGATTGGGTGCTAGTGGGGGAGGGGTGAAGACACCAGAGTTTAAAAGGGAGGCAGCTCTAAACTGTGAGGGCTGCTGCCTGTGGAAAAGAAGAGCAAGGTGAAGCAACCGTCTCTGACTCCATTGCTGAGGCTTAGGAAGGACACAGGACTCATGGCAAGATGGCAGAGGGGTGTCCAGGGGTGACAGGTAGGAGGAGTATCAAAATGGAAAAATGTAAACATAAGCAAATATGTGACCTCAAAAATATATAATTTGGGTTGAATTTTAGTTTGGAGGAATGTTCATTTTCACTGACTGCGCTGTATATTTTAAAAGATAAAAAGTACTGTGTTTGCATTGTCGCACCAATGTAGATGATTGCCAACATGTTCCCATCTGAAAATACTTAAACCTATGGATTGAGGCCATGTACATACTGGGGAGATTTTTCCACAAACTTGGGGGACTTGTCAGGTTTGCAGAAAAAAATCTGAACATTGAAAAAGGAGGCCCGTTAACTTCCCCCATAGGAAAAAAATGTCTGCTTACTCACCATGACATAGCAGGGAGAAGGAAGCAGCCAAGTCTGGTTACCCAGACTCTCCTCTGTTCACTTCAGTATGTAGGACACCTTGGTCCTAATGCAGTTATGACATGTATTTTAAAAAGTCCATAAAAGTGATATGAATGGGGAAGATTTTGCTCATTTTGAACACTGGCTGTGCATGGGTTCCCTGCATGCTTAAAGAAAAAGTCAACGACTGCAGTGTTTTCCAAAGCATGAGAACTATGAAAGAAACTCCATCCAACCTATTGTGATTTGGGGCAGACACTCTTTATTAGTACCGGCTTTAAAGCAATGGACTTTCCATCTGTTTTCCTTTTCTCTGAGAGTCCAGTGTGATGATCTGACATCTTAATTTTTCAGGTGAACATTTTAAAGGATTAACATATCATTTTTTTCAAACGTTTTCATCCATATTTCATAGTAAATTTAGGTGAACTCTTGGCAAATTGGAACAGAAATTTAACTATGAAAGGCAGGCCCAGATGAAGGCTGGAGCAGTTTTGCTATTGATTTAATTGAATTAGGATTTCCCACTGATTTGGTCATGCTTTAGAAGCTGCTCACAAAGCAGAGCAGGCAGAACTACAGGCCTGACATTATCAAGGACAAATGACACACAAGGAGTAGGCAAGAATGGCCTCAAATTAAATCAGTGTGAAGTCTGGAAAACAACATTTATTTCAGTGAATTATTCTAGTTGGATACCAGCACATCTGAAAGTAAAATTACTTAGCACATTTCCAGTTTAATAAAAGAAGAGGGCAGAGTATTGCAATAGGCATGATAGAAAAGTCACACTTTTCAGTCAATGCCTTTGCAAATCTGCTAATATTTTTCTGGCTCATTGCCCAATTATCTAGCAAACTGCTAAAGGCCTGCAGACAACGTTTGGACTGGCTACTTTCCCTCCTTTTTCTTCAATTTGTAAGCATTCTCCTACCATCAGACACATGGCTTTTAGAAAAATCCCTTTTACCATTTAACTCAAGGCCTTTTAAGTTGCATGTGAAATACGTTTGCCCTGGGTTTGAGCTGAACAAAACCTTTAGTGCAGAGAAGATTTTCTGAGCTCTCAGAACACATTTGCAGTTTCTATTGCCAACATTTTATCATCTTTTTTCCTCAGCAGAAGTTCAGCTAGTATAGTGCCTGTATACCTGTGAGCCAGCCTCATCACCTCTCTGCTATTGATTCAATGACTGTAATGACATAAAACATTTGAAAACATTCTAACTTCTCATGGGAAGTGTGTCAATAATTACAATCCTCACATACTAACATTCCTGTATAGCAAGTAAAAAAGTCTAAGAAAATATTGAAATAAAGATAGGAGAAGCTGCCTGAATAGACAAAGAGGCTGAGGGGCTTGACCACTGGTTTAAAAGAAGAAATGGAAACGATTAAAGAAACCAACTTAGAGAGAGAGGGACTGACAACAAGCTTGTCAGGAATTATTGTTTATTTTATATTTCCATTTATAGTCCGCCCTCCCCAGTAGGGCTCAGGGCAGCGAACAACAACCAATAATAAAAACCAACACAATCATAAAACCAACAATCAGTAAAACAGTAAAAACAACTACAAATGGCAAAAACTACCAGACCACATTAATCAGACCATGGAACACATCTGGTTCACCAGATAAACCTCTGCCACTCAGGTGGAGGAGTGGGGAATCAAATCAAGTTCTCCAGATTAGAATCCACCTGATCTTAACCACTGCACCATGCTGGCTCTCAGAGTATAGCAATTACACCAACTACCTTAGCATCATTGTAAGCCATTTATCCCAGGACAGAAAAAGCTTCTGGCTCTAGAAGAGGGCATACCAAACCAGAGAGGCACAGACAATTGTGGGAACAGGCCAGAATGTGTATAAATTTGTGTTTAATCAAGAATTATGGGAAATCCAAATGAACCAAAGATTTGCAAAGAATCAAAATGGAGCTTCTGTATAGTGACCAGCAAGTCTGCAGTTTTGAAACAGGTCAAAGGAATGTTACCAGCTATGCAGGCAACTACAGATAACATCTTTGACATCTTGGCACTGAGGGCCTACGTGACAGACGACAGATGCAATTTTATTACCTTGTTTTTGGGTTAGAAATGAATGTGATTAGTTAAATTACAAAAGTGTTTTTCTATATAGCTAAATGAACACATAAATGATAAGTGATTCACATGTATTTGTATTTTACTATAATTCTATAATTGTTAGAATCATTGTATAAGTCTTAGAATCATGTTTTAACATTTCAAACTGGGGAATGGGAGAGAAGGAAAGTTTTATGAGCCAATAGAATGCTGCATTGCCTTAGGGATAGCTTTCTCTGAGAGAAACCTAGCAAAACGAGTTTTTCTTGGAGGAACAAGCTAGCTTTTATGGCAGTTCTTTGTATATGCACAGAGAGGAAGCACGCACTAACAGCATGCAGCGTGTGACGTAGAATAAGAGGTTGTCTTATTGTGACCAAAGACAGATCTGACCAATAGAGTTTGAACACATATGAATCATCATACGTAGAACAAAAGGGGAGGACTGTGTGACGTCTTTGCATCTACAAAAACTCAGGTTTTCCTATACTGGGCGTGCCTCTTCGAGAGCCACCCAGGAGAGGGCAATCTCCTGTAACATTCTAAACATTGTATTGGGGCGTGCCTCTCCTTAGGGAGAGGTCACCTTCTGTAACTTATCTGTATTCTGTAACGTTCTAAAATCTGTGTCTATCACTCGAGGGCACCAAGGGCGTGTCTCTTCCTTGGGAGAGTTCACATTCTGTAACTGATCTAAATTCTGCTAAGTAAAACTGTCTGTTTGTTTTCTAATGTCTTTTGCTTTATTTCAAATTTTAAGTTTTTCTTAAAACTAACTCAGCTGTGTAGGACCAGAGAGCGGCCCTGGCCCCACACTATTTAAGTCTGTTCAAGTTCTGCTTGTTTTAACTTTCTGTATGAACTTTGTTTATAATTGTTTTAATGAGGAGTGTTGGGGGGGGGTGATTTTAATTATTTTTAAACATTATTTCATCACATTTTAAAATAGTTAGCCACCTTGGCAAACATTGTAAAGGCAGAAAGGCAGGATATAAATTCTGCATATAAATACATTGTAAATAAACATAACTAGGAAAACTAAGGAGTCCCAGGCACAACTGAGAATTTGCCTCATTGAACACAATCAGTTGGAATGGGTGCTTATCCTGATGCGTTGTCACACATACCTGTTATTTTGGCCAGTATGTCCCCCCATCTCCCTGCTGTCCAAGGGGCTCATTACTTCCAGCTTCTCCCATCTATTCCAAGCTATCTTTGCACTCCATCCATATGGCCCCACTCTGTCATGCAAGATGCATAACTTATCAGATGACAGAAGTGATTGTGGGGTTGGGGTGTCTATGTGTGTGTGTGTGTGTGTGTGTGTGTGAAAACTGAGTATCATTCCCCTTCCTCTTGCAAAAGAAAGCCTTACAAATGTTGGACTACTTCCTCATCCCCCTCTGTGAGAGTTACATGCTAAGGAAGCTTGAAGCCACTACATAGCAGAGGGATAGCTTTAAAAAGGGCTTGGACAGATTTATGGAGGAGAAGTCCATCTATGGCTACCAATCTTGATCCTCTTTGATCTGAGATTGCAAATGCCTTAGCAGACCAGGTGCTCGGAAGCAGCAGCAGAAGGCCATTGCTTTCACATCCTGCATATGAGCTCCCAAAGGCACCTGGTGGGCCACTGTGAGTAGCAGAGTGCTGGACTAGATGGACTCTGGTCTGATCGAGAAGGCTTGTTCTTATGTTCTTATGAGGGAACTGATTTGGTTTTTTCAAAGCTCAATGCACAGTTGTAAAGTATCCCAGGCATTTATTAAATGCCTCCAGGAACTGGCAGCAAGATTAATGAATGTGATTGCTAATTCTCATACTCCAGCAAGGTGCACTGACAGACCCAGGACCACAGATAGTGCTGTTCCTATTACTTTACACCCATAAGGAAAGTAACAAGGCTGACCATAAGACTGTTGAGCAGGTTGCAGTGGTACAAAAAGGGCTAGAATAAGATTCCTGTAAGGTAGGCTAGGGTTAGGCTGAGAGAGAGAGAGAGAGAGAGAGAGAGAGAGAGAGAGAGAGAGAGAGAGAGCACAGTTGACCCAGTAGAGTTTCATATCTGGGTCTTCCAGATCACAGTCCAACATGTAAACCAGTACACCAAACTGACTCTGATTTTCTCTGAGGTTCTTCCCGAGGATACAAAAGTACTAGGACAGTGAGCATGTTGGCCACTATGTATCCTATGTAAGTCCACCCAAGGCATTTGCTGCCCTTTTCACTAAAGCAGTCTGCCCGAGCGTTCTCTCTATCATCCCCCAAAAGACATACAAGCTTCCTGCAGCAAGATGCTGAATGATGTTTCTGTCCAAAGTGGCAGGTCTTCCCCATTTATCTGTCCTGAAGAATTTATAGACTCAGTAAAAAAGCAAAATGAGAGATAAGAAATATGATACAAATAGACCTTGGGAAGAATTGAAAGAGAAGAGAAACTGTGTGTTTGTGTTGTGTGTATTTGTGTGCTACAACCTTGAAGTTTGGCCTTGGCAAAGCAGACTTTCGATTTTTTTTTGCTACCTTTTTTGCTTCTTGCTAACTTAAAGCAAAAAATCTCCACTGCAATTGCCATTACTGAGTGACCCTCTTGCTAAATGCAGCCTCCTCTTTTCTCCCGCTAAGCCCCACAACCCCGAATGGATGGTAGAAGAAATCTAAAGGAGAGGAAAAGGCATTTGCCGTCTGAGCATCCCAGGTGTAACACTTGAGATAAAAATTAGGGCTGACCTTTAACCATAAACTCTGGAGTTTAAATTATTTGATTCTTTTTGTGGTCCAGCAGGTAGCATGCAGGACTTACCTTCTGGAAGTTTATAATTCTGATCTCTCCAGGTGACCTTAAGAAATTCATTATCTGTCCCCTGCATCCCTCCCTTCACTCTGAAGTTACAATCCGATAGATGCTGAAGTCCAAGAGGCTGAACGAAGCCGCTTGCTTTTCTATAAACCCTATTGCTGTCACTGCTGGTGGGTGTGCAGAAAGAACTCATTGAGAGTCATTCTTCATGCCATTTTTTCCCTGGGTCTTTTCTACTAATGCTAACCTTCTCACCTCAGCCTAAGATTAGCCCTAGGACATTTTATCTATGAACTGCTGCTACCGATCTATTTTTCTGTTTGATATCTGGGAGAGTTTCTTATCCTGAAAATGAGTGAGGTGGGTTTGAAGATGTGTTACTACAAAAGGAATCCACCAAAAAATAAAAAATCCCATGGCATGAAAGAAGCACTTTAAAAAAAAATCCTAATTCTTGTGATGTGAAGATAAGAGAACTTCATCCCCATTTTCAGATTTCTGTCTGGTTGTAAGCTTATTAAAATGAATAATTTGGATCTTAATGGAATACTTCGAGGACTGGAATCAAGAATCATATAACCAAAAGAACAGGACTTCTCTTTTTAACAAATACCAATAAATGTTAGTGTAATTTATCCAAAGATGTTTAGATCTACTTGATTGTACACATAATAAGTATAAAGTGAAGAACACTATGAAGAACACTGATTAGCATATGCAGCTTTATTTCTCAATATCTCAATGAATGAATAACCTGCTTAACAGGGTCTTTTGAACGTTACTGTAGTCACATAGGAGGTGCTTTCACATGGGAGCAGCCAGGATAAGATTTAAATGTCTGACCCATATGGTTGTGGACCAGTCTTGTGGCACTTTCCCATAGAATCATAATGCTACTTCTGTGATCAGGACACATGTGATTCTCCCAGATCTATGGGGGTTTTTGCCATTTAAACATTAACATGACTACATGCTCACAGAAAAGTGCCCCGTGCAGTGAGAGTAAAACGGCCTTTGTTTTAGAGCATTAGCTGTTGTGGGATTTTACTGTATTGAAACCAGGCCTTTTTCTCCCTATGGATCCTCTTTGGGATTCTCATCCTTGGCTACTTTTCCCATAATCCATTGCCAATATTTATTTATTTATCATATTTTTATCCCGCTCTTTCCTGGAGAGGCTCAGGTGGGTTACAACAAGTTAAAAACACACTATTACATTTAATTAAAACATTAAAACCATAAAAATGCCTACAACATTCCAATACAATTAATTAATAGTAATTTATAAAATAAAAATAAATGGTGACTTGAATCAATCCATACCGTCCCGTCTCCCCCTCCCCTCTCTCCCCTCTCTGGAGGCCAACAGGTGGTGTTGATACCAGCTAGCTAGCTGGAAAAGGCCTGGTGGAACCACCAGGTTTTACAAGCCCTGCAGAACAAAGATAGCTACATCAGGGCTCTAACCTCAGGAGCAGCAGTGGCGTAGGGGTTAAGAGCTGGTGAACACTAATAGGAGGAACCGGATTTGATTCCCCGCTCTGCAGCTTGAGCTGTGGAGGCTTATTTGGGGAATTCAGATTAGCCTGTTCACTCCCAACACATGGCAGCTGGATGACCTTGGGTTGGTAACAGTTCTTCTGAGCTCTCTGCCCCACCTACCTCACAGGGTGTTTGTTGTGGCAAGGGAAGGAGGTTTGTTAGCCCCTTTGAGTCCTTACAGGAAAGAAAGGGGGATACAAATCCAACTCTTCTTCTTCTTCTTCCTCTTCATTCCAAAAAAGCCCTGGCTTGTGTTGAAGTCAGCCAGATATCTCTCAGGCTAGGGACTGAGAGGTTCCCCTCCGAAGAATGGAGGGACCTTAAAGGACAGTATGGGGTGATGCAGTCCTGAAGATAGGCAGGTCCGAAACCCCGAAAGGCCTTAAAGGTTAATACCAGAACTTTGAAAATGACCCAGAATTCGATTGGCAGCCAGTGCAGATGTTTAAGAATCGGTGTTACATGATCATGACTGGCTGTTCCTCCACATTACTAAAGGATATTCTAACAATTTTTTCTCTTTTCTGAGCCACCCCCTTATTCCTAACACCTATTAAGGCACCTCTCTGTAATGTTCTGAGGTGAAGTGTGTTATGCTGCCTCCTTACCTTCCTTGAATTACCAAAAAATGTGCTGAGGCTAGAAAATCATATAAGAAACACTTCCTCAATAATCAAACATGAATTTTAATTATGCCATTTTATTGTACAGATAAATCTACATAGGCTGTAATTATATTTTTTTCAAAATTAAAATTGGGGTAAGCTTTTTATGGGGTCTGATATGATTTGTTGTGAATTGTTGTGCAATATACTTTATTATGAGCTGTGATTTTTTTGTAGATTAAGGCACTGAAGAAGATTCTTTGAAATAGAGGAGACAACCAGGGTTCTGTTTGCTTATGATATTCATGCCTGAACAAAATTCATGCCTTGAAAGCATTGTTTGCCTCTATCTTCTAGGAACAGAAAAAAAATCTCCTTTATACAACTATTGCTACAGTAGGTTTAACAATATTGCACATTGTTAATAAATAATATTTTCATATTTTGACAGTTATTGTGAATTTATTTTGGAAGCTGTTTCATTGCATTTGGAACTTTAAAAACTGATTTGATCATATTTTGATTTTATCACATATATTCTTATGACGATTGATGTTTCATGACTAGTTAATGCGAAGATACGGCCAACTACAAGTGATTCTATGCATGATATATGGACCGCTTTGATGCCCTATGTTTTCAAAGATGTGTCTCTCTTCAAAAGTTGAGAAGATTTAGTCAACAGGGCATGATCTGACCTTGTAGTAGAAGTGCCTCATTGGGGTTCTTGAGCTGAATTTTGATCAGAAGCATGGAAGTTTTACCATCAGACCTTATATTTAGGTGAGGACAGTTGGTCAAGGAAAGTTTGCCAGGCAATGATGTTCATATAGAACAGTGGTTCCCAAACTTATTTGGCCTACCGCCCCCTTTCCAGAAAAAATATTACTTAGCGCTCCCTGGAAAATAATTTTTTAAATTTTTTAATAGCAATTAAACAGAAAGATATATGTATTAATGTTTCTACCTGTGGCCATCACCGCCCCCCTGGATCGCTGCAGCACCCACCAGGGGGCGGTGGCACCCACTTTGGGAATCACTGATATAGAAGTCTTCCATATGCTTGGTACACTCATTATTTCCACAAGAATGTTAGGGATACAAGCAACAGAGTGATAAATAAGACCTTCACTGCCTATTCTTAATTTTGCTTTACAAATACCTAGGTCCTATTCATGCAAACAACCAGAGCCTGCTGTAAACTAAACAGCTGATTGGCATAGCATGTATTCATGTAGCTCTGAATAAGCTTTCAAAGAAAGAAGTTGCTCAAGTGGCAGAGTGAATTTCATTAAGTCTATGGGCTAGCCACTACAGATGAGCACTTGGACTTCCAAAGTTCTTTGTTTAAAACCAGTGGGTTAAAATAATGATAAAATTACAATATAATTCAAAATCTGTATATATAATTTAAAAATTGCCACTGTGTGAAAATCCCTCTTGAATAATTCTGTCTTGCATAACATTTAAAATCCTAACAAAGTGGAATGTTTCCTAACAACTTCACAAGGAACATTCCATAAAATAAGAGCAGCCACTGACAAATACTAAGATTGTCCTTAGTATATAAAACAAAGTAAGCAGTGGGTATTGGTCCAAGGAACTGTGACCATTACATGGGTGTTGTTTTTGCATTGCTTGTATGAAGTAGGTTTTAGGTAGTATTAAAATATTTACTCATGGGAACAAGTACAGTTAAGAATTATGAAAATGTCACTGGTGGTGGCACATCTCAAAATTCCCCATATTTCCCGGGAAGATATTTCAAAATTCACATTAGATGAACTTTCATGTAGAGAACATCATAGGTGGCATATCAATAATGGTGTTGATCCTGAAGGGAGAAGTTCTGTTCAGTGTAATCTGAATTTATTTGTGAGGATTTTATTCACTATAGAAATTATACTGATCTGTGAGAATTATGACCATTGTTTGTCCATGAAGGATTCTATTCACAATGTCACTTCTGCAAACCCAGGATTGTTTTACTTAATCTAACCACCTGACTTTACCCGTGCAGATTTTATCCATTGTGGCAGCTATATCAAATAATGAAGCTTCTACCTATTGTGACACCTCTATTGATCCTATTAAGATCCTATTTAAAGGCATACCTGTGTGACCCACTTACCCATTGTGATAGCTGTATTATTACTGTTATCATAGGGGTTGTACAGGTGCAAGAGAAAAGCAAAACAAGCAACAGGCAACAGGGAGCAAAAGAGAAGAAGACACATGGAACAGGACTAGAGTCTGATCTCCATCTTTAACTCTTGGCTTTATTAATCAAATATAACATTTTCCACATTAACATTTGGTTATGTCCCAGTATGTTTCTTAAAATACAATCCTTTGCACTTCTAAGATCTGATAAGTAGATTCATTTTTTTCCTCTCAGATATCTTCATAAACTACCACCTGCTGATCTGACTGAGAGTTATTTAACCATGTGCTCACACCTATACATTTATATGAAAATTTCACATTTATTAACATTATTTTTATTCTTGCTTTATGGCTGTTACATATTTCTTACTAGTTGGACAAAAAATGTCCTATTAAGAGAAAACCAAAAAAGAATTGCTAATCATCACCTTTAACATTCACACAAAAAATCTTTACCTTCTTAAAAGTACACTGATAGAATGATATTATATTCTATATTTTGTCTTCAGTGGCACATACTGTATAATTGTGGCTTCAGAATCCTTTAAAATGTCTTTAATGGTATTTGAAGTCTGCAGTATATAGATAATAACAGATCTCCCCAGCTTATGAATGAAAAAGGCTTTCTTTTTTTCACTAACACCTGTCCATTTACTTGGAAATAAAAGGTAACTTCTAGAAATGTCATTTCATTCAAATGACTTGCTGTCACAAAAGAGGATGTAAAAAACCCTAGCAGAATAAGTTGCAATACAGTTGGATAATCTATATATAAAAAGCTAACAGTGTTTTTGTTAGTGGTAGTATAACTCAGTAACTGCTGGGCCAATTCCTCTGAAAATTCCCAGCCACTATAGTCAGCCAGGTGAGAGTGTTTTTAGATATTTACATACCTGAAATTTCACACCTGGCCCAGGTAAAACGCCTTTTTCCTGGTGCTCCATGATGAAGGACATGCAGCTGCCTGTGTGTAACTGTCACCCTTAGAATGTTCGTGCAGCTTAGAATGTTCACTCAGATGGCCAGATATGAGCAGTGGAAACAGTACATAGGCAGTAACTCGAGTGGAAGTGAAACACACACACACACATACACATGAGGGAGAGGGAAGGCAGGGAGAGGGAGGGTGGCATGCAAGGGAAGAGAGGGAGGGAGAGGAAAGGGACGGAGGGGGAGGCATGCAAGGGAAGAGAAGTGAGAGAGGGGAGAGAGTGAGGGGTCGCATGCAAGGGAGGGGAGGCAGGGTGCCCAGCATCTTGATATGACCCACCCTCCCTCCCTATTTGGGTAAGGTTTTTCTTTTGCTGCTCAATTTGTTGCAGCCTTGACGGAGCGCATCTTTATGGGGAGGATGAGCTTGCACGCCGGACCTCCCCGCAGTTGGGAGCCTCCATAAGAGGTTTGAGGTGGGACGGGCTCATGGTGCATGCTGCGGAGGCCTCTGCAATCGAGCCCAACACCACAGCAGAAAGGGGGCCACAGCGGGCAGGCACCCAGGTGGCCCAGTACCTTATTGGTTCTCCAATATGGATTGGGAATGGTGCTGGGATCAGCCAGGGGTGCTGACCAGCTGCTAAATGACGCACTCCTCTTTCTTGCCCAGCTTCTGCCTCAATAAAAAGAGCAACGGCCCAATTTAATTCCAAGATATGTCCTGTGGTTATTTACCAGATGGGAATCTGTACTCATCTGGCCGCAATGGTGATGAACACCATACTGATTTTCACAGTTACTTGAGAGTCCAGTGAACAAAGTGAGATCTACTTCTGCAAGGGCATGCATAACATTGTCCTTTATGTAAACCAGTATAAGTCCAGAAATTTTTAGTTCTCTGGAGTTTCTTTACGTAGCTGCGTGATATTAAATTTGTTCCTTTTACCTAATTTATTTGGTGGAATTCCCATTTTCATTAGATTCTTTTGTAGCTGTTTTGACACCCCTTTATGGCTGTTTAATATCTATTTTTACATCTAGTTTTATAATATGCCTGTGGGGAGCAGGCTTTCTCTTCAAATACTACAAAGTAACAATAAGGTTTAGTCTATCCTTTTCAATGCAATTATGTTGTCTTATGCTATTTGTTGCCTAGCTTACCCAATTATGCATATTATTCTAAGAATGTACTACTACATTGCTCCAAGAGGACCAGTTTCTTTTCCTACCCCTTTTCCAAATACATTCCAGTGACAAATTATTGTTTGCCTTAAAATATGTTTTCTCTTTGACATTCTGTGGACATAGCTTTTTCAAGAGGAAGTGTACACAGTGTGGTTGGTTCCCTTTTATTGTTATGATAATTCTACTCACCCCTTTTGATCCATGACAAGCCCAACTATCCCAACATTTTTAGAAAAAATAATTGTTGAACCTTAACTAAGGAGTTGGTTGCTGGAAAAGTTAGGTAAGCTTAAACTGGAGGGTGTGTTCATGCAAGATAAATAAGGTTAGATTAATCCAGAGGAAAGAAAGAACACCACTGAATGTCTGTCATGGAGTATAGTGGTCTCCTTGCTCAGCCATAGAAAGCTGAAGTCCCTCAGCCATGCTCATTCTTTGAATCACATACCCTACATGCCTAAGCTTACTTGCCTCCTCTCAACTGTGCTCCATGTGCCCTAGCCTCTAGAGTTTTTCCATTAACACAGAAAAATGCATTGATTTTTGCAGTGAACATTTGGGGTAAAAAATGAGAGAGTGGTGCAAAAAAAACAAAAAAAACCCCCACCAAAGTAATACAGGTTTGTTTGCTTGTTTGTTTTTGAAAAAAGCCCAAGGGAGTGACAAAATCAAAACATGAATATTTGAATCAATCTACACAGCCTTCAAAACTGAGTTTCATCCTTAGCTGAACCCCAGCACTAAGCAGAAGGCACTTAGGCTTCATCAAGTGGAAATGCAGAACAATTCTGGGTCAGCCTCAAGTAATAATGTCTCCCTATGTGCGACCATATCTATTATGCATATAAATGGCACAGCGAAGAGAAATGCTTATCTTAAAAACAATGCACATAGTCAGAGTGTATAAGAAGAGCAGACCAAAGCCATTTATGTTTTATAATTAACAACAGTACCTTGAGTTGTCTGGAAAAAGTCATCCATTGTGACATGTGTATTGGATTCAGTGTAGATCCACCACAGCCAGAGCATATATCTCATAAGAACAGAAAAGATACCCTAATGGACCAGACCAAAGGGTCTGAGGAAGTTCCTGGTTGGAGTTTTAGGACTGAAACCAGAGAGACTCAGGTTTCAAACCCATTCTGCCGTGAAGTTCACTAGGTAACCGTGAACAGGTCACATTATTTCTTAGCCTAAACTACCTCACAGGGTAAGGATTAAAAAAATAAGAGAAGAAACCTTAAAATGAATAAAGACAGATTCCTCCTGTGCAAGTTTTAATGGGAGGGGAAAGGACAGAATGTGAGTAATCCAAATTAGTTTCCTTGTGACTATATCAAATGTTGAAAAAAATATATTCTAAGTCCTATTAAATTCAGTAGGGTTTATTTCTTAAGGCTATGAAGGCCAAGTTCTGACCAGTACCACCATGGTGCAAGGGAGGAGGAGTTCCTGACTTCCACCCACAGTTTTTCTTTTTCGAGGTGGATTCTGCACAGCAAATGTATAATGGGTTGCAGTCGTGATAAAGGAACCTATTTCCCTGTTTTGCCATTCCGGACAATTGGAAACAATGGAAACAATCTGGGTTGTTTTCATGCCTTCACACGGAGATGCTTCTCGTTTTAAAAATTTCTGGCAAAACATGCATAGCTATGCAGGCATGCAGAAATGAACCCTCACAACCATGCCAATCATCCCACGATATGATTGCCTGCACCTGTGATGCAACCCACAAAAATAGTGTAAAAAATGAAAAAGGGTCTCCCTGCAATGGCCAGGCAATGGCGACTGTGGATGGTGTGGTGGAAGGGAGGGAAATAAAGTGTATCTGGCCTGGCCATTCACACAGTAGCTCCAACCTGGAATTTTTCAAAAGGATCGCTAGTTTAGTAATTTTCAAAAAACCCAGGGAAATAAAATGGGGCAGGCTTGTTTGGAGGACAAGACTTATGTGAAGTCCCCCCCCCCAAAAAAAACAGATGGTGCGAAGTGCCCTCCTCACCAAACAGATTATATGCCACCCTACCACTGTCTCCTTTGTTCCATGGAGAATCGACCTGAAACAGCACCAAGAGTAAAAAAATAATATTCCTTGTCATCATTTTGGATCAGAAAAACCATATGAAGGAAATAGAAGACATTCTTCCCACCACACAATGATTGTCTGAGGCAGAATTGGATCCCTGAAGCACCATTAAAAGAAGTTGTCAGGTGGGAACTTTACAAAATGGAAGCATGTCCTCTGGGGGAACTCACTAATGCCATATTATCTAACTTGGTTCTTTGATCATGCTAGACACAGTGCTGTCTTGCAGTGCCATCCTAAGCAGAACCCTGCTAAGTCCCTTGAAGTCAGTGGGCTTGGAAGAATGTAACTCTGTTTAGATCGGCATTGCTTGCCTGCAGATGCTTAGTTTTGTGTGCATGTGTGTGAAGTGCTGTCAAGTAACTACCAACTTGTGCTATGTGTATGTGTGAAGTGCTGCCAAGCAACCCCATAGAGTTGTCATGGAAAGAGACTAACAGAGGTGGCTTGCCATTGGCTGTCCCTGTGACCTTGGTATTCCTTGGTGGTCTCCTATCAATTACTAACCATGGCTGACCCTGATTAACTTCTAAGGTCTGATGAGATTACGTTAAACCTCGGCCATCCAGATCAAAGCTTGCTTAGTTTTACTGAGACTAAATTACCTCAATTTATTTTGCTATGAATATCAAAGGGAAAATGTGCACATCTTCTTGAAAAATTGTGTTCTTCTGATGTAGAAAATCTTGATAAAGGTCAAGAGTTACAATACATTCACAGGAATAAATTGCATTTTGCCAGTCTATTCCTCATTAGGAAATGGACTGAGATCTGTTAGTAATGCTTAGAAGTACTTTTGTCAAAGTAATCTCATTAATTTCACTGACATTTCCTGTCAAGCAGGATGTCACCCCACATGTGTAATGTAGCTGTATCATAGCAGTAACTTCTGGCTATTAGCAGCACTATAATGAATGTGGAAGAGCCTGAAAGGTTTCTCCCAACTCTAAGAAATCATAATTCATGGAAGAAATACCTAATAGGTGGCACTATATTTTTAAACAAAATTTCATCTGCAAACAAATTTGACAGCAAAATCACTGCTCCTATGTTTTCTTTTCAAAGAAAGGGATTTGACAAAGTTAATTTATCTCACATACTGTGAGGAAAATAAGGTAGGATAATTGTAGATTAGTTCTGAGATATATTCTCTTCAGTCTTACCACCACTGTTTGTTTTTGTTTTTGGCTGAACAACGTACTCCATATTTTGGTATGTAGTATCAAACTCTACATTTACAATTTTTCAAGATCAATTTTTCAAGATCAATTCTCATATGGGCGCTGTGTGGTTTCCGGGCTGTCGAAAGCCTTCGACAATACATTAAATTCTCATATGGTCAATATTGTTATAATATGAAATTATGTTTTCCTTTGCTAAATTCCATTGAAAAAAGTCAGTGAATCATTTCACTGAGCCTCACACTCTTTCTGTGGAGATACTGGAAGAAACAGTGGAGAGATGGGAGGAAACAGGGGCCCTGGTAAGGCTGATATGATGAGGAACCAGAAGCTTGATAAAACATGATAGACCAGGAAGGAGGACAGAAAAGCATGAAAGAACCTCAGTTGGAACCAGATGACTGCTGAAGGAAGAGGATGGAAGATGGGGACCCCAAAACTTGAAGGCAGCAGAAGCTGCCCAAAATATTTCTTGGGATTCCTGACAGCTCAAAGTGCAGTTCAGTTTCATCTTTTTCCTGTTAAAGGATCTCAAGATGTGCCTTAATTTTTCCAAGCTGAGATCCCTTTTCCTTTCCAAATAACTTATCAGTCCAGGAGAAAGTCCATTTTCAATATGATAAGCTAAGCTGCAAAAGCTCAGCTTTTCACTTTGCCTAGTATTGCCTATCTGTCCACAAATCTTGAAATCTTTCATCTGGATTGATTCCTCCACCATTGGTAGTTTCCCCTCCAGAAAAATTTTAATATCTATTTCTTTTAGCTTCTCCTGAAATTGAATTCAGTAATGTAGATAGCCACTCATTCTATAATTGTTTTAGATCTGTACCATTCAGATATTGTACTACATGCTTGAGAAAGGCAAAGTGGCTCTTAGTAGCAATCTTATAGTAATCTGCCCCAGAAAGGCCTAGAGCAGGGGTCAGGAACCTTTTACACTCAAAGAGCCATTTGGACCCATTTTCCCTGGAAAAGAAAACTCATGGAGCCGCAGATACTCTTTTACATTTAAAATGAAGATAGCACTGTGTATTTTGGTTTTTACCTTAACGCTTTGTATAAAACAATTATAGTACGTTGCTTATGAAATCCATTAAGTGCTACAGAGAAAATAATATTTTATATGATCTGAAGAGAAACCAGAGTATAAATAATATTTTATTTATGTGATCAAGGTGTCTCCCCTGTCAGGTAAGTATAATTATTTATGTAAAGAACACATTTTGAACTCTTAAAAAAAAATAACCAAAAAACACACGGAGTTGAAGGTCTCTTTCAAATGAATTAAAAAGCTGAACTTAAATTATCCACTTAAATTATCAAAAAGGAGACAGTATTTTTTTAAAAAAATGTTTTCTGCACTAAAAATTGATGGTATGAGTATCAACTGAGGCAGTTTGGCTTTAGAAGGAAACTATGTTATACTAACTAGGATCAGAAATTTCATGTAGATTGAAGGTAAAGACTGCGAGAGGATGGGGCTGGGAAGAAGGATCTCAGCAGAGTATAATGCCATGAAGTAATTCACTGCAAGGAAACTGATTTCCGTAGTCTGAAGACCCATTGTGATTTCAGGAAATCTCCAGGCCCTACCTGGAGGTTGGTAGGCTAAATTGCTGCTATATTATATGGCAATAGGCCACTTTGTTGCAGAGGTGCAAAGAAAAATGTCAGCCAAAATGCCTACTCTTCAGCATTGTAAAGATTAAAGAATGCCACATCCAAACTCCATGGGATTCTGCCTGTGCAGAACTGCCCCCCACAGCTTGCCTGACATGGGCTTCTGAAGCAGGCTATTAATGCATCAGACATAACAATTTCCTTGTTTAGAAGTGTACATTAGAACATTTGGTGCCTCAAAGGAGCTGACTGCATCTATTATAGCAGTACTGCAACTCAAACACATCCAGCAACATTTGCAAATGTGTGCTGGGAGAAAGGAAAGCAGGCTATATCAAGCTACATCCATTACTCACAGTGGAGGTAAGCGCTGACTACCTAACAACCCTTAAGGAGTCTCAGGGTTTGAATTTGGCTCTTGCTGTATTTTAATTGCAGGCATCCTGGGCGGCTCCCATTCCATTCAAACACACACACACACCCCCAGGAGTCTCAGGGTGTGTGCAAGGGGCTTCCCTTGCCTTGCAGTTCAGCTCCGGCTGGCAGCAAAGACACGCCCACGCTGCCCTCCGATCTCCCGGGGTGTGTCTTTGCAGCCACGGGAGCTGAATAGCAAGGCAAGGCAAGCCCCTTGCAGGCACCCTGGGCGGCTTCCATTCCACTCAAACACACACACAACCCCTTTACGAGTCTCAGGGCGCGTGCAAGGGGCTTCCCTTGCCTTGCAGTTCAGCTCCGGCCGGCAGCAAAGACACGCCCACGCTGCCCTCCGATCTCCCGGGGTGTGTCTTTGCAGCCGCCGGGAGCTGAACAGCAAGGCAAGGGAAGCCCCTTGCAGGCACCCTGGGCACTTCCATTCCACTCAAACACACACACAACCCATTTATGAGTCTCAGGGCGCGTGCAAGGGGCTTCCCTTGCCTTGCAGCTCAGCTCCGGCCGGCAGCAAAGACACGCCCATGCTGCCCTCCAATCCCCCTGCATGCACCCTGGGCGGCTTTGTGCGGAACTGCCTCTGCGGGCAGTGGCGGCATCGCGGCTGCCCATGAGGAACAGCACGACCAGTCCCAACGTCCCACCACATGGGAAGCCATGTGGAGCCGCAGAAGAAGTGTTAAAGAGCCGCTTGCGGCTTCAGAGCTGCAGGTTCCCGACCCCTGGCCTAGAGAGTCACAAACCTCCCTCCACTGTCCCTCTTGAAAGTGATATGAAAGTCCTCTCACCTCCATACTCAAGCATTCAAACACACTGTGAGCCATGGTGTTTCTGACTCCTTCACAGGGCCTCTTCTTCTTTCCCTCAGGCTTTTCTTATATTCCCTGTCACAGCTGTGTACAGTCCTCTCTTGAAGGTTCAAAACTTTTCACTTCAAACACTTTTGGGCTGACTTACCAAAATATTATAGTCTGATAAGAGAAAAAAGTCAAGGTATGTAAAAAAAAGGCTGATTGTTACTTCTGAAGAACACACCAAACTCTTTCAGAAACAAGATCACTTTAGCACTGAAGTTAGCCATCTCAAATTATCATTTCCATTTTCTGTAGAATACAACATAGATCAGTCTTAAAGGATTGGTAGCATATAACCAATGAAACATCAAAGTTACATCAACAACTATAACTCTCTGTCAAAAAAGCCCCCCAGTCTCCATTACACTACCATGGTATTCCTTCTTGGTACACATTTAAAATGGAAAGTATGAAATGTCCTATGACTGCCCAGATCTTGGCTCTTACGCTAACAGGAGTTTGCATCAAAGATGCAACAGTTACAGTTCAACACCATTTCCACCAATGGGCAGTCAGATTCTAGACTTTCATTCAAATTCAATTGTGTATCTTTAGTCTGCTCCAAATTCAACCATTAGCAGTGTTTTTCCTATTTACACCCAGGTAAATTCATGTACGTAATCTAGGGCAGATCATTCCATCTGTTTTCATGCCTCTGCTCCTAAACCTTTTTCCACTGCTGAAATCACAGGATTTCCCCATTCCATCTGGCAACAGGTTCTACTCAAAACTGGGCACAAATTAAACTGGATCCTCCTCATCAAGACAGATGGAATATGCTTTTTTCCCCTTTCTCCCATGCTCTTTCCATTCCTGAATTGAACCTCTGCTTGCTTCTCTAATGCCATTTGAGTATGCACTACTTACCCTACAGCTGTTTGCTTCATTGTGGGGTTTTCCTGAGGTTTTTTGTTTACACAGAAGATTGTGCTCCTGACAAATGTCCTTAGCTGATTTGATCTGCCATTTTGCCTGCCCAACCACTTCCTTGTTTTCTGTGCAGTTTTGGGAAAGTTGCCTGCCACCTTGTCTCTCTGCTGTAATTTCATCAACTACTTGTCCACCTGGACAACTGCCTGCTACAGCCATCTACTTAATGGCTCTCCCATTACTCCTAATCACCCTTATCCTATTAATTTCCATCTTGCACTTCCCAAATCTAGTCCCCAAAGAGCAAGACCCTCCTGACACCTTGCAGGTTCGTCCAGACATCCTATAAATGTTCCACCCTCCAAAGGTCCAATTGCTCAGTGCCATTGACATCTTTCTGTCTTTGTCACTGTGTCCAATGCATTGTCCCCTGGAACCAGACGCTGGCCATTTGGCTCTGAACCCCGGATCTTCTTCACATTGTGATCAGGTCATATTACCCATATGCCCCATACCCCTCTCTATTCCAAAACATTTTTCAATCTATTTACATCTTAGGAACTCTGTGTGTATGTGTGTCTGATGCATTGAATTGAGTGATTGTGAACCCACTATCCCTACAATAAAGATTGTCAAATTTGCATTATATTCCTCTCTGTGGATTTCTTCCAAGAACTATTCTTGGTATACATTGGTATTAAACATTTCCTACCCAGACTCTTGCAATATTAATAAGCAGTCTGTTCTGAGTTAATATTCCCTACTTTATTGAGAGACTGCATCCCCATCCTGGGTACCACTGCCTTCTATGCTGCCACTTGCTGCTTGTCTCATCCTCCCAAACTCCAGTATGAAGATAAGGACATGCTGCACCTGCCAGGACTGGGGTGGGCCAAAGTAGCCTGGCTGACAGAGGCTCTTTTCTCAAGAGCGGAATAGAGCACCCCAGGGACGGCAAAAATGCTGTCCCTGGGGTGGTGTTTGCATAGCAGGCGCTGCTGCAATGCAGCAGCGCCATGGTCACACCACCCAAGTGGCACGGAAACGCCCCTTTTGAATTTCACTCCACGAGTGAGGTTTTTCAAAAGGGGCACCTTCCAGCAGCTGAAAGGTGGCATTTCCCTCCTGCCTTCCCAAGCCAGCTTACCTGCTCCTGCTGGCTCCCGTTGCGTTGTGGAGGCCAGGGGACATGCCCCCCTGGCCTCCGTCTCTAGCGCCGTCGTTCTGGCCAGGGGGGCGTTTCCTCTGTCTGCCACAACATGACAGGAGTCAGCAGGAGCAGGTAAGCCTGTTGGGGAAGGCGCAGCCTGTGCAAAGGCTGTGCCTTCCCCTGCGTCCCTACCGGGACTGTCTGTGCGAATGGTCCCGGGGGTGTGTGTCAGCATTGTTTATGCAGACGCACTCCCGCTCAGTGCCCGCTTGGGAAGAGCCAGAACTGTTGAGGTTCCCCCTAATCACCATTTTTGTCTCTTGAATTTCTGAATCTTTACCACAAGTATGTTAAAACTACATTTGGGTGCTGTGTGGTTTCCGGGCTGTATGGCCGTGTTCTAGCAGCATTCTCTCCTGACGTTTCGCCTGCATCTGTGGCTGGCATCTTCAGAGGATCTGATGTTGGAAAAGCAAGTGGAGTATATATCTGTCCAGGGTGTGTGGGGAGTGTCCAGGGTGGGTGGGGAAACCTTGTCTGTGAGTAACAAAGGTGGCAACCAGGTCAATAGTTGAGGGCATCTGAATAGAAGTATGAGTAACAATGAAGACTATAGCCTGGGAGTAACCCTGTAGATAGCAAGGTCACTGGTGGGAGCATCTGAATAGAAGTATCCTGGCCTTTGTTTCTTTTGTCTATGGTCATCCTGTGTTTGTGTGGAGCTGGTAAAGCCTTCGACAATACATTAAAACTACATTGTCTGATATATTCAGATATTTTAAGATGTCATTGTAAAAATATCTATAATCCTGAAATGGAGAATATGGTCAAGTAGAGAGTATTACATCTCTGGAGTGCAACTTTTCATATGCAAAATTCTGAGTCATCTGGGGTTTATTCCCAACAGAGTAATAACACTGTTTTGATTAGTAATTCATGTTGCCAAAGTTACTTTAAAAGATCAGAAGTAAATGGATGTGTGTAACGGAGCTAAAAATTGCATGACCAGATGCAAAGTTTACCAGTTTTACATAATAGGTACAGCCCTAAGGGGATTACCTTCTTGCTCATGTTATTCAGAGAGAGATTACATTCTACAGACTGGGGTATGCTTATCTAAATATATGCTAATTCTAGTTGTTTATAACATGAACATCATATCAATGGGAAATATGGGAGAATATTATACTACATTTGTTCTGTCAGCAGAAGTGGTCGATATAGCCATTGGAAAACTCTGTTTTACTTCCTCATTAACAAGCTTTCTCTCCTGTCTCATAAACTAGCAGCCTCCTCAGTCAGTACACTGCCATGTGATATTGTCACTGAACCCTCAGCGTCAGGTTTCCTTAGTGACTGAGACATTCTCCCTTCATTACAGTCCACATCAGAAATTCAGAATGAAAACAGTTAATTTCTCATAATCCCTGAAGACAGGACAACATTCTCTTCCTAGACAGTAGTACGGTAAGCTGAAATTCAACTTTGAAATGATTAAATTATATGACGGAATTTTACTTACGGTATGTATTTGTCCCAGATGGTGGCCTGTCGTAGTCATCCCTAGATTAGGTAGATAAACTCTAGGCCTTATGTTAGCTAGCACCTGCTCTAGTGTTTATTTACCAGCAAAGAGTAACAAGTGATAAAATGTTGGCTGTTACAATTAGCATTACATTTCTCTGAGTAGTTATAAAACATTTTCCTTCTAAAAAATAAGTAAAGTTTACCACATTCTGTTTTCAATACAGCCAACATGAAAACTAATACCTTATGATACTCTCATATAATATGATTTAAATGTTAAAATTCACTGATATTGTCTCTGCCCTTGTATTCATAAAAGCAGCAATAGAACAGCAATGGGCTTATTCTAAGCATGAATATGACAGCCATTTCTTTTTGCTGACTTTTGCTGACAATATTTTTGGTTCTTCATTTTATACATAAATTGAATTAATCTTGTATGTTTAGTAAGGAAAATTATCTTTGAATAGCCACTGTAAATATTAGCCAAATATACAATTTAGAACTTTCTTGCTCTTCTTCAAACAGAGAAAAATTACTTTAACGTTCACTTTAAACACAGAGGTTGTTTGTAGAAATATGAATTGAATTAGTTTGAATTATGAGTAATACATTTTCCATTTTTGTGTGAGGGCATGGGTCTTTATACCCTGAAATAGCCAAAGCTTAAAGGATGAGATGTGTACAATTTCCTGGGAACAGGAATTCTAAGGAAGTTGTATGTGATCTACCTACGTGATTTCAGAAATAAAATAGTTGATGCAATTCATAACTAATTCAATTGTAAGTATGTTAGAGTATCATATGGAGGAGTGTTATGAATTTGTGCTGGGACGAGAAAAACTGGTTTGGATCCAGTTGCACACATTCTCTCCCCTTTTGATCCCCAGAAAGGTTACTTCTGGAATTTTGGAACCTATATGGACAAAAAGGCCTGTGCGGCAGGGAAAAGCAATGGTACAGAAAATTTTTCCCTTGTTTCTGATCACAGCAGCCTTTGAGCCACATGGTTGTGTTTTATCTATGAGACTGAGTGTTCCATGACTCCAGGAATAATATTTCCCAGGTTTAAAAGGAATATTTGTATCTATCACTGATTCCAGTTGTTATGTCCTGAACTCTACTATGATTTTTATTTATACTGTTATTGTAATTTATAAGAATATATTATTTTCATGTATTCATTATTTTTATTGTACTGTAGAAGTATGATATTTATTGAAGAACATGATAGTGGAAAGTATAACTAAAGTATGAGAAGTAATATTTTTTTTAATGCACTACATTCCCTCAAGGAGACAACATTAGAGAATTCAGTAGTACATAGTTATTTCTTGGCAGAAATGATACACACTGTATATCTTTCCTGCATTCAATTAACTTTAAACACTGCAGGCAGTAATTACTCATAATTCCTAATTATATTTTTGAGTGATTTGTTTATTGTTATTGTTAATTAGTATGAAGTTCTCAAGAATCCCAATGCAGTCAGTATGTCCATTTAATTATAGGTTAAAACCCCATTTTAAAGTAATCAGCATGGATTATCATAACCATTTCAGTGGGGATTTTTAAAAGCGATCTTTTGTTGTCTGCTTGTGCAAGAGAACAATACACAGTTACATAGTGGCTGCCATAGATCTGACTTATTTTAAAATAGACAATATAATGTGTGCAGAGATACTATTTAAAAGAGAAGGTGCTATAGTTATACATTACATCTTGAATTAATTCTCCTCCAAGAAGCTCTGGACATTGTGATTACCTTATCCACTGATCTTCAATGGAAATAGAAATTTGAATGCTGTTAAATTTTTATCACTTCATTTTATCCCACTCATCCTCCAAGGAATCCATGTGGCATATATGATTTTAGTTTCCTCCATTTCAGCCTCCGAACACAGCACAACGTAAAAATCTATGTAAGATGGAGGACATTTTACAGGAAGCAAAATAGACATGATCTCTACAGCAGTTCTGCATAGCTTGTAACCTATATGGCAGGTCATCACAAATAAAAGTCCCCTTTTTGTTTCCTGCCTGGAATTGTGAGTGACGTTATCAAGTACCTGATATAGTTTCTCTGAATGACTGACAGGCTATGACTGACATCTTTGTGAGTTACAAGTTTGCAGGTTCTCTCTTTAGGTTCTATGGTCTCATAGTTCTATTACACCATGGTCCTTTGTCCGCAGCTCTTCCATATAGTTTTCATAGCATTAAAATAATCATTTTAAGGCACATGGTTACATAATGAAGATTATAATTTGGGAAATCAGTGCTGATTAAAATTTGCCACAAGAAATCATAAGAGTCTACAACCTGTGCTTTCTATTCTTTTTTTTTTTTTTTTGCCTTTACATGGATATTAGTTGATTTGTGATTCTGGAAACTCTGTTTTTCCACATAACCATTCTCAGGAGGAAAAGATTTATTATACAGTATATATATATGCCATCATACACTCATTGTGAAAGAGGCAAAGATATGATGATTTCATTTTTACAATGATATATAAGCATGGCTGCCTTGCACAGATTTATCACTTGTGATCCAGACTGTTTTTGCCATTTAGATGAGTTGTTGTTAAGCTTCAAATACCTGAAGCTAGTTTGAATTTTTCTTCAGAGAATACATAACCCAAACAACAACAGTAGTATCTCTCTGTGGATTTGTCCAACCTAAATGTTCAATCGGCAAACAAAAACAAATATCACCCTACTTATGCCCCCCCGCCCCAAAGAGAATAAAATGAAATGTAATGGCATTGTATATTACACTGGGAGCCTTCAGTCATTTTGTATAAAATCACTTTTATAAGATTAACAAATCAAATGGACAGATGATCAATGTCAGACCTGTTGAGAAACTGCCTGCGCAAACAGAATACAAGATTAGCTCCTGGTCTATCACTCAAGGTATTGATGTCCATGTGTATATTAATGCACGACTTGGATAAAGGCTTGTAAAAGTCACCTTGATCTTAAGATGCATTTAGCATGGATTTCACATTAAAGTTTGAAATATATGTAAGGTTAATAAAAATTTCCTAGTACATGATGAAGAAGCTGTTATTAATAGCTATAAATACACCTGGAACATTGACTTTCAGCATTAGTCCAATCATTGCAGCAATTATAAATTATAATAATTATTTGTTAAATTTAAATTTGTGAGAAAAGTGTTAATTTTTGTGTAGATTGTGAAGTTCTCAAATATACTGGCAGTCTTTGCCAGAAACCTTCCTTATGCTATTGTTCTGTTAAGGTCAATATTGTCTACTCTGATTGGCAGTTTTTTAGGATACTTTAAGATTTAAGTTTGCATTCTGTTCTGCCATCCCAATCCTTTTTTTGTTTTTTTTCTTATGATCTTCCCATTTCCATCTGAGTCCTCATTTTGCAATGATCATGTCTTGATTTCCATGGTGTGGATGGCCTTTGTACAATTATTCTACCATATCCTCAGAATATGTGATGATATGACTCAAGTTGTGCTTTATGAGGAAGTGTCATTGAGCAACTTGTTTCATGTTTATTTATTTATCTGCTTCATCTTTCTCTGAAGATTTATGGTGGCTTACACAATCACAATAAGATCAATGTTGAAATTTAACATACATAGACAATATGAAACAACCCCCACGTTTCATTAGTTCTCTACAGTCGCTAGTCAAGAGTTCAATTACTTCATTCACCTCCAAAGAAGGGTCTCTAAAATAGGGCACCTGGGTAGAGTTAGCTGAAATTGGGATGCAGTCTTACTGCAGGAGATGGGATTGCACAAGTCAATTCCTCGGAATTGGATGAAAGTGTTTTCATGTGCTGTTTAATAGCAATTGAATAGTAAAATAATTATGCAAATTGCTTAAAAATAGGTAATGGAAACATATCTCTGTTATGTCAGTGAGAAGGGGTCATGATCAGAACAGAACCAGCCCTCCTATGTGGATGGAACTATTTGGGAGTTTGTTTTAGTGGTGCAGTATCTATTCAGATATGTATTCATTGTAATTCCATGTGTAAATGCTGGAACAGGTCAGAGTTATTTGCAGAGAATGACCTCAGTGGTAACCTACTTTAAATATACGTTGCATTGTGAATCCCCTATATAATACACTGAAGATGCTGTTAGACTACTTAAAATGACACTTATAGCAAAGATGTACATTTGTTTTCTTTTCAGCATAGCTATAGTCACAGTATAATTGGTCAAGAAGGTATTCTGCTGTTCTTGCTTTATTGATGTCCACAACACATGGGAAATTTAACAAATATGCCACTTACCATTAAACTACCACCTCATTTTATAGATTATTTCATTCATACTTAAAATACTTCTCTTACTGTGTCACCAACCAAGTGCATAATTTATTCATACTTCTATAACCTAGGCTGCTAACGAAAATGAAATTAGACATCATGGTGGACTCTTCAGAAAAAGTGTTTCTTACATATGACTAACTTAAGCAAAAGTATCACCTTTTATCACACAAGCTTAATTGCATTATTATTCCATGGGATGAATGAAGCAAAATGTTTTACTCAGTTTGAAAATTTGAGCTTCCAGTAAGTTCTGTACATCTTTTTTCCCCCTTAGTCGTTTTCCCTGTGGCAGTGACTAAAAGATTAGGTCATAAAAATATGAACAGTGTGAAATTTCCTTTCCAGGCTATTGTACCATTTAGAAAAAATGATGAGTGGAACTCTTGAGGAAAAGTCAATTAAGGGAGTGGTGAAATCATCAAAGACACAAATTGCTATGATGTACTCTACTACCATATGTGCTTTTGAAAATATCTCTTTTGAGGAACCTTAAAAGCTCAGCTTGCACTTATCCATTGTGTTAAGTTCTTGTGAACAGCTGGACACAATGGGAACAGCTATGTACTGGGTTTAAAAAAACTCTTTGAATTGGTGCTTGTATTGGAAAAATGGTTAATGCATCATTGGAAAGTGTATCTTGAAGAAATGGTGCTCTCTGATTTGTTGTCAAAAGGTGGACTTTGACTAAAATAAACCAGCATCATTCAGTTCTCATTAGTCTTCTTGGTTCCTGTTTCTTCAAATAATCATTTCCCTAAATGGAAATACTCATGGTCAGATGTTATGGAAATCACATCCCAATATATTCCATCCCAATATATCCCACTAAGAAGAATCCTTTCTGACTGTTGCACAGTGGAAAGTAGTTTATTTTTATTTATTTACTCCATTTTACCCCAATGAGGACCCAAAGTGTCTAACAGCTCAATCCAGAGAAGACTAGTGGGCAACTCTGGTGCCACCTCACTGCGTAGGAAGTCAAAACAAGTAAAGAAAAAAAGAAAAAACACTTTGAGCATCCTCCATAAAGGATAACAGATATACTCCGCAAAAAAGTTGCTTATCTCAGTTGCTGACTGCCAGCACATAGGGGCTGGGCAGGCAGTTGAGGCAGGTAGTTGAGGCTCAATCCCCTGCCCACCCCAGAGCATGCTGGCCATGCTGGTGCAACATTTTGCACTGGTGGCTTCTGGGACAGGTACCATGGAGCCATGTGGTACCTGACTGCGTGAGTAAGTAAACCCCTGCTGGTGCATTTGCCCCTTACACCAGCAGGGTGGGCACCCATACTCGTGCAGGGGTGTGCTGGCTCCTGAGAGGGATTTTCTCCTCCCTGGTTTGGGATGTTACAGCATTATCCCCTTCTCTAAACAAAATACTCTGTGGTAGGTTAAGCAGACTGGTCCAAGGACACCCAGCAAACTCCTATAACAGAAAAGGAATTACAATCCAGTGCAACATTCTAACCGCTGTACCTTTCTGGCTCTGTTACATTTCTGCTCAAATAGCTGCAGGAGCAGTTTTGCAACTATCTCCTTCAGAGGTACTACTAGACTCTAAGGGTGGGGGGAAATGTGCTTTGTGCAGTGCAGCCTACAAGGTGGCTAAGAATGGGAGACTATTTTCAGCCATTTCCTCCTCATTTGGCATGTCTGTTTGTTTGCTGCAGAGCTTTCCACCCTTCCCCTCATGGGACAACAATGTTGCTCACTCAGAATCCATTTTTGAGGTCCCTGACTGGCCAAGATAATGGACCTTTTAATTTTTTTTCATTTACTGTTGTGGTGTTCAAGTTATAAAAATTGCCCTGATCTTAAGTGGTTAGTGAGACCTTGACTGGGGCCTTCAGGACTTGTTTGGGTTAAATGCTGTACATCCGCATCTTAATCTTTGTAACATTTTTACTTAAATTTCATACAGGCAAGGAAAGCAAGACATGACCTATGGCCATATTGGAACTAGTTCATTGGCAAGCCCATTGGGGCACCTTAGGAAACCTGCACAATGAGGGCAGTGAGTCTGATTCAAGTAGCAATGTATTAATAAACACCAGTTTAATACTTGAATTTTGTTTAGTGTCTTCATTTCAGGGTATGCTAACAAAACATTTACTCTTTTTTGGCATACACTCACTTTTTTAAAAAAGTGAGCTCTTTATAAAAAAGTAATTCAAAAAATGAGTTTCGTCAATACACAATTTTATGGGAGTAATCATTCCCTTTGAATGACAATAATAGATGAATTACATCATGTCCATCCTTTATCCTACAAACCAAACTAGACAACATATTGACATTTGTCATTAAAAAGTTTGAGTCAAACTTCTACTGTTTCAGTCCAACATGGCTGTCCACCTGAAGCTGACATTTTTCAAACATGTCAAATAGTATTACTCCTTCCAGAATGCTTTTTCTGTGTCCTATGTAGTGTAGCCATATTTTTATTGTGTACCTAGATGATAGTTCACCAAGTTCTGTCCTTATACCCCTTTCCTTCTCAGTTATTTGTAATAATGTACAAAAACAAAGATTCTCAAGCTGTCACATCATAAGAATGCCTATGTCCTTATCACTGTAAAACCACATGGATGAATTACTTTTTTTCTTGATAACATGTCCATATATTTTCCCTCTGTCTTCTAAGAAATAATTTATTTTTATTCAGATTGTACCTGACAGGGCTGGATCAGTGCATTTGAAATTACAGTCTGATTTATGACATGGAGATAGGGGAAAAAATGATGGGTATTGACCTTGGTGCATGGCTGAAATACATAAAGATTTTAAGAACAGATACACAGAAGAAATAATCTCTTTCTGGTCAGAGTTGGGTGTGTAACGCCATAGGTAACTGTTATCCCATACAATATTAAATTTAAACACATCTTAAAAGGCTTTCAAATTCAGCAACATTCCCCTATTATTTCATTTTAACCATACTGAGAAAGATCAGCTGAACATTTTACTTGCTCAGCAGTACTTATTTTCTTGTGGTTGCCCAATGGTCTTTTTTTTTACTATAAAGTTGTGCCTGAATTATGGCAACCCCATAGGGTTTTCAAGGCAAGGTATGTCCAGAGATAGTTTACCAGTGACTACCTCTGCATAGCAATCCTAGAATTCCTTGGAAGTCTCCCATCAAAATACTAACCAGGGCCAACTATGGCCCTTTCCACACAGCAAATGTAAAGCAGGTTGTAGGCGGGATAAATGAGCTCATCATCGCCCTGGCCTGTTCAAGTGGCTGGCTGCCCTGTAGACAGCGAGCGCATTGGCCAGGGTGCATGCCTTAGCACGGAGGCATGGGTTTTTTGAAAAATTACCTTCCACCAATGCGCAGCTTCACAGGCTGTCACGAATGAACCCCCACAGCCATAATACACCTCTTTGTGCCTGTGTGGCTCCACAGATGTGAGCCAGGATATTTAAAAAGGAAAGCAGGCCTAACTAAAGTGCCTCCTGCCCAGCTGTTCACTCACCCGTGGCTGTGTGGCACATTAAAACAAAAGAATCATGCATGGTGCAGTTCTTCAGCCGAGGAAAAAACCACAAGGGGTGGGGGGTGGGGGGGGGGGACGCGTAAGATTGGAACTTCGCATTAGGTTAATGCGGATCCATGCAAAATTCGGGTCCCCCAACCCGGGTTTGCCTATCCTATCATCATACTTAACCTGACGAATGAATTTCATTGGCCCGTGTGGAAAGGGCCTATGCTTAGCTTCTGAGATCTGATGAGTTTTGATTAGCCTAGGCTATCCAGGTCAGGGCAATGCCTATGTGCTACAAGAATGATTCTATAACCAACATTTTGAAAATGACGATTAGACGAATGTTCAATTCGGTAGGCGTTATTACGGTTTTATGTTGAAGAAAAAGTCGCGGAAGCGACGAAGCTTAAATAAGTTGAAACAGGGGCTTGAAAAGACATTTCTGGACTTCTATTGCGTATTGGTGCTTCGGTGCTACCGGAACTGCTGAACAGAGGCCTGGGGAAACCAGTTGGTCATGCTTTCTTGCTGTGTGATCTTGAACCATTTTAACACTCTCAATTTAACTTATTTCACAGACCTGTAGCAAAAATAAAATGGAAGAGAGAATGGTATAGTCTTGAGTCCCAACTGGGGAGAAAAGCAGGGTATAAATAAAGTAATTAAATAAATAAATTCAGAATATAGAGAGCTACACAAATGACTGAGTTATGACTGCATTCCCAAAAATGCCAGCTTTGAACATTTTAGGTATTACAATTCAGTGATTTCTTTAAATGAAGGAATTCTGAAGCACTGATGCAGTTAACTGAGGAAGTAAGTGTTAATGCACATTCCTTTGCATGGTATATTTGCTACCTCTCATTCAAATACATATGTCAAAAGTTCATGAGGGTCAAAACTAATTCAAAATTCTAGTCAAAACTGATAATGGAATTTGTTTTCAAAGACTGATGGGATTGATGGGGGGATAGACACCCCCTTCATGTTTAGGCAGGGAAACCACTAACTTAGGTTTTTCCTGCCTTTTCCTCTTCAGGGACTAAGGTGCCTCTAATAACGGTAACATACTGTAAAAAGCATTTTCCCTCAGCCCTGTTCACACCCAAAAAGCAAAAGATATACAGTCACAAATAAAATATATACTTGAGGCTGAAATAAACTTAAACAAAATAACAGGTTTATTTAATTGGCAGGAGATGGTGAAGAGAGATAACAACTTGGAGATGGATATGACTGAGTTAAACTAGGCAGGAGGCAGAATACGCACACATACTAATTAGAAGATAGCTTGGCACAAAGACATGATTTTTGGTTTCTTCAGCACAGCACTTAAGATTACTTGGTTTACCTTAACTTAGCTGTTAGTTTCATAGATGTTTCAAAGTTAGTACAGTTCCTTTACTTAAATGTTCTGGCTTATGGCTAATCATATACAGAGTTAGGACTAACACTGGCTTGGTATGGGTGTGCTGTACCCTCACACTGCCCTTATGATTAGATAAAACCTTCAAAAATACTGAGGCAAATTTTAAAGCAAATCCCATATCCCAGACCCACTGATACATTAGAACTTTCCTCTCTTTCAAAGCCCTTCCCACCATTATACCATGTCTGTATATGATTGCTTTCATACAGAACTCAGATTGATAAGCAGAATCAGTCACTCTCTGATGTACTCCCTTCAGAGTTTAGTCTTATTTCAGTTGAAGCAGGCACCACTTAATATCAACAGTGTTTCAACCCTCTTCCCTTTCTGCACCATGCAGTTACTTGCCCAATTACAGTGCAGGAGACCACAGCCAATCAGGTGGCTCTCCTGTTCCCAGGCTTTTCTGTGCCTCTGAAACACTCTGAAAATAAACAGTATTTTTCTTAAACAGAACTTCACTTTAAAAATTATATTTCTACCACAGTCCATCACAATGGATAATAAGCTTCTAGAAATTGATGGGTATTTGTACTCAGTCATAGTGTGAATATTTTTATGTTATTCAGACAAAATGTGCCACTGGAGATTTATATTAGTTGTATCATTTCAATTTCTATAGAGAAAAATGGGGTAGATATCCAAACTCTTCTTATATAAGTGTGGCCACAGCTCAGTGTAACACACCTGTTCCACATGCATAAAGTCACTTATTCAAATTCTGATATCCTGATGAAAGGATTTCAGGTAGCAGCATTCATCAGGAGTGGAAACCTAACTCAGTCTACATGTACAAGGTTCCAAGTTCAATCCTTGACCTCTCTAGTTAAAAACTAATCAGGTAATTAGTGATGGGATAGGCCTCAGTTTGTGATCCTGGAGAGCCTGTGCCAGCCAAAGTACATAACACTAACCTTAACAATCATAGGCCCCTTCTGCACATGCAGAATAATGCACTTTCAATCCACTTTCACAATTTTTTACAAGTGGATTTTGCTATTCCGCGCAGTAAAATCCAGCTGCAAAGTGCGTTGAAAGTGAATTGAAAGTCTATTATTCTGCATGTGCGGAAGGGGCCATAGAATCATAGAGTTTGAAGGATCCATACAAGCCATCTAATCCAACCCCTACTCAATGCAAGATCAACCTAAAGAAGCTTCGACGAGTGTTTATCCAGCTGCTGCTTGAAAAATACCACTGAGAGGAAGCTCATCACCTGCCTAGGCAGCCGATTCCATTGCTGAACAAATCTTATCCAGTCTTACAAGCCTTATTTCTATCCAGGGATGGATATCAGCTTCCACAAGCTTTTGGTTCAGACATGGGCATGTAACTTACACCACAAACATGTGTGCTGAAAGTTTTTTTTAATGGAGTCACTTCTTTCAATTGAGTTTCCCAGGAGACAGTGGGGGGTCCCCCACTGCTTGCAGCACTGCCCAGAGCTCCATTGGAGGTGGTGCAGTGCTACCTCCTTCACACCATCCCCTGACACTGTGGAGCTTTCCCCCATCTTAATTTGGCTGTTATTACAAGACATATTCATGTATTCATACGTTGACTACTAAAGAACCTTATCTGCTCTGCTGGAGCTTGCTCTGCAAGTACTACTCAAGTTAGAACATTCTGTAGTAGCTAGAACATAGGCCTGTCTGAGTACAACATAACTTCATATGTTCCTGTTTTCTTTCCACAGAGTAGCTCATTTACTGTAGAAACAGCGCGCAACAAGAATTGTTAGCTTGATAGATGAAATGGTACTGGTGGTATGTTGTAATATCACCACACAATTAGAAAAACAGGTGACAAGAATTGCCAATTAAAATATTAAAATATTTGCTTTTTAAGTCAAGAAGATAATGGCAGAAAAGTATCTGATCTACCTACACTTGTTCATTTAAACATGAATGAAAAGATTTTCACCAAATTTGTCAACATAGCCAAGCTGTGCTCTTTATCTCCTTTCTCACTTGATGCTTGCTTAAATTAAACAGCTTTGTGTTTTTTCCCTTTCTTACTCATGAATTAATTTGCATAAGATCACTTACATTACAATCTCTGTGTATAGCAATTCCCCAAGCTGAAGTGTAGATTCTCTCCAGTTTTTGTGATTGATATCATATGTCCAAGCAGTCACTTCCTTTTTGGCATCTGAAGAGGACAGTAGATGACAATATCAAGATTATTAGGACAGTAGGTTTAATTTTGTACCCTGTCAAATCCTTGCAGTAATCTTCTTCAAAAGAAAGATTCATGTTGTACAATTTGCTTTTCTCATTATAATAATTGTCAAGAGAAAGAGGCTAAGAATTTAATTGGCTGGATTAGTATATGCAGTATAACGGTACAATAACTGACTGAAGCCTTATAAGCATTTTAGGTATCCTGTGAATGTTTTAACACTACCAATTCTTCACAGTTTCTGAGAGGAAACCAGAAATAAGCACCTATCAAAAGAAAGAACACTGATGAGGCGAGACTATGCTCCCCTTTAATATTTTTGCAGCCTTTTTTCAATACAGTGTAAAAATTAAAAAACAATTTTTGACATGTGCAAAAATAAGTTTAGTAATTATAGATACTGGACAAAGGAAGATATAAATGTTGTATGTCTAAAGAGCTGAAATTAAAGATCTGAAATGAAATTTGCCCAGGCAACCCCAAACAATATCAAGAGACAACCAAGTATGAGTTGAATTCATTCATTTATTTATTACTTAAATCAAACAGCTGATCCATCCTAATAAGCTGATGATTTTGAGTGCAGGCTGTTCTAGGCTTCCACCTGGTCTGACTTTTGGGCAGGTTCAATCTGGCTCCAAATTCAGCTGGCACTTCTTCCAGCCTTACTTATCACCAAATGCCCAACCATATGTGCTGAGAAGTGCCAACTTCATGCCTTTACCCCATACGTTGTAAAGCTCCTACCAGGTTCAAAACATGCTGCTTAGCACTAAGGGCATTCTGCCACACAACATGTGATGACTGACTGTGGACACAAACACTCAAACACTGCCAGATGCTTCAGGATGTTTGCTGGTTAACCCTACATATGCTAAGCAACTGCTCTATACCTGCCATACTAGTTGGGGCCTAACCAGTTTATAACCAGGTTTATTTTAATGGCTCCCTGCCACAGTAGCTTCCTGGGGCAGGCAAAAGAGGGGGTTGCATCCCAAGCTAATCTGGCAAATGCTCCCAAAATTCCTGTTCAGCTCTGCTATAATGACCACCTAATCTTATTGTGGCCCAGGGAGGGTGTTTAAATGGCTCTCCGCCACAATAGTAGCATGTTTACAGCTTAGTATTTTATTTAAGGCTAAACATGAGCTGGACCTTGATAACAGAAGCAGAATTTTGGGGAGCCGGCACCAGGCATGGACCAGGGTATTCTAGAAGATTGAAATGCAGTGGGCAGTAATGACTTCATCAGCACTGGAAACAAGAATGGCCTATGAGAGGCGAACTAAGGAATTCTGCTATTCTCTTGGCCAAAGGGGTTTGGAGCAGGTTTTATTTTTTGTCCATAGACCATAGTTGTGATTCTTTGATATCAAGAATAATCAAAGGTTACTTAGCAACACTGGCATTTTCAGCTAGGGCAGTAGGTTTCAAGGAAATTACTAGGGATTTTAGGATTAGGCAAATGTTAGAAGGCTGGTTGCAGGAAAAGTCATGTGCCAAGGACATGCAGTTTCCCATCATGCCAGAGGTTATGTGCCTTTTAGGGGGTTGGGGTTTTGCAGATTTTATTTATTTATTTATTTATTTATTTATTTCGATTTATTATACCGCCCCATCCCCGTAGGGCTCTGTAGGGGGGGTATAATAGGGGGGGTATAATTTCCATCTGTAGGGGGTGCAATGTTCAAAGTAGAGGTATAAAACTTGCAGGATGGCTTTGAAAGACTCATCTGATGAGACCACCAAGTATGGTGAAGTTTGGTTCAGGGGGTCAAATTTTATGGGCCCCCAATGGGGATGCCCCCATCTCTCATTGTTTCTAATGGGTTGGAAATTATTTGCTACAATTAAAGTTGATGCTCAAAATTGGCTCACTTGTCTAGCAAAGTTCTATGGGGCATGGTTTTTCAGATTCAAATGAACAAGCCAGAAAGCCTTGGGTTTTGGATTTATTTGGGGGGGGCACTGTGCCCAAAAGTAGCTGGAAGTATGGGAACAGAAGGGTATCCTGAAGGATTTATAGGCCTAAGAAAAGTTCTACATAATCTTCTACTGCAACCCCCCCAATGTTGTTGAAATTCTAGCACAGCGGCCAGACTGTAAGCCTGATTCAGGTGGATTGGCCTCACTGCCCTTCACAATGATATGACCACTTTCCGAATACTGGCCCTTTGAGTAGTGTGCTGAACCCAGACATTGAGACCACATCTATTGTTGGAACTTTAAAGAAATAAATGGAAAATCAGTTACTTCGTCACAAAACACAAAATAGAACTATCATTATTTAAATAGAAAGTCTCATGTCACCAAATGAAAAAGACTGTTTGGTCACAGATGCCAAAATGGATTAAACTAAGGCATTATTATTTAGAAGAGTAAACTGCATCTGGGGAAAAAACACATTTGCACTATTAGTACAAGCCCCCAAATAGACTATCAATGGGTTTGCCAGCATTGGACAATCCACCCTGACTCCAAGCACAACATTCTATATAGCTCTTTACTGGTCTTGCCCGCACATTAAAACTGTATACAGAGATTCTGCCATTCAGGACTATTCCTTTATATCAGCCAGAATGAAGCTTCCAATATTATCCTACAGTACTTGGAAAATTCCCTCCTTGGCCAATTTTTAACGCCAAAATTGTTCCTCTGTTGGCACGGGGAATGCCCTGATGCAATGGGTAGTTTTGCACTGCCCCCAGAACTGCAGTGTGGCTGCCCTGTTTCTGCCCCGGAGCTGTCCCACTGCATTGGCTTTGTGTTGTGAATTTCCTGAACCACAAAGGTTGAGATTCTTTTGAAATGCCCCTTTGTTGCTCCAGAGGCTTCCGCCGCCATGCAAAACTCCTCTGTACCAGAACCGGGGCCAGTTTTCCTCCTTCGCTGCTCTGGCCTGCCCCACCAATGCACCAACACTCAGAATCGGCAGCCTCCTCCACCTTGCAGTGGAAAAAAAACCCAGAGGGAGAAACCTTGGGTTTTTAAATAGGAGGGAGAAACCTTGTGCAGAAAAGTGCTGGGTGCAGGCACCACGAACAGGAGGGCGGCGATTCTCTTGCACATGTAAGGATTTTAGATTTACATTTTAGATGGAGGATGGTGATCCCATCGCACACACAAGAATTTTGGATGGAGGGGATGAGACTGCCAATTCCCAGCACCTGTTTTGTGTTCAGAGTTATTTAAAACTAAAATAGTGAAAGTGAGTGGGGGGAATGGGACAAGATTCAGCCAATTCAAACGCAGAAAACGGAGGCTGCCAGCACATGCGTGAAAGAGACTGTGGGAGAGCTTGCAGTGCTTAAACGGTGCTTATGGGAAAGCCCTGGGCTTGTGGGGCTTCCCTCACCGGCTCTGACTCAAGTGAATGAAAGAGCCAGGCAGCAGTGGGGAACCACAAGCAGGATGAGAAGCCCCACAGCAGGTATGCTCCCTGGCTAAGCCACAGAGAGCAATTTCAATGTGCAAAATCAGCCTCTGTGAAGTGTTTTGTTGGTTACCTTTCCTAATTTTAAGACACTTCAAAGTGCTTGTCAATCTCAGTAACCGAACAATCAACCCATTCTAAATATGCCACCTTAGTTAAAGTATATTCTGGCACTTTCCCCACTTACCCTTGTCGGAGGGTTGCTGTGCACAATTCCCAGCGCGCGCAATTCCTGGCACGCGCCCCAGCTTCCCCACGACCCCGCGCTCTGCGCGGGGTCATCAAAAAACGCCATTTGAAAAGGCGCCAGGAATTACGCACGCTGAGAGGGCGCGAGAGAGGCAGCGTCGGGGCGGCTGTGTTCTCGCCGCCCCTGAAGTGGGGAGTGAAGCTGGACCCCGTGCTACTTTAGGAGAGTAGCAAAGGGGTTAAAGTAAGTGGGGAAAGGGCCTCTGATCAGATATTTAATTCTGTTCCTCCTTACTGTACAACTTCAAGCAGATGGGAAAAAAAAGACTGATTCAAGGACAACAAAAGACAGACTCAACAAATACTGGCTCCGTCCCAAAGCACCTACATTGCAATTAGGAGAACAGGATGGATTAGCTCTGTGCCCAACAATCATAAGAAAGAACACCTTAGCTATAAATAGCCAGTCCAAATGTTCACCTGATTGTCTGGATATCCAAATCACCTATTGCTGTCTCTTTTACAGTGAAATGGCACCAAAATGGTTCTCAGCAAATAAAACAGAGAAGTATATCTGGATTTAAATAGCCAGCTCAATAATTTTTTGATTGACTGGCAAACATCAGGGCATTTCATGAGTTCAGTGGTCTGATGCCCTTCATTTTGAAAGTGGGGCAACATTTAAAGAAAAAAGCATAGGTGGTGAAATCAGTATTGTATGTGGAATGGGCCAATTACAACTCCAAATGTTTAATTTATTTCCAGTGGATACCAAATAAATATCACATGACACAAAACAATAGTATTAGTTGCTATGATGCATATATGAAAATCTAAAAGTATATTATATTATGTCTAAAATTATATCAGGACCAACAAAACAGTGAACACAAGCATTTGCATTCCTAAGAACTCTTCATTCGATTGGATACTAATCCCATCACCACAAAAAAGGGTAGAGAAAAAGATGTTTAAAAAAAAGACAAAATCAGTGTGCTGTTTGTAAAATTATGAAGATGAATTCTGAAAGCTTGTTAACACGTCTTGGTTTCCATTGCAAACAATACAATTTTGGCTTTTCTTATCTTTGAATTTTTTAAATTTTTCTTTCAACTCTTTTATTGTGGCATTATGGTTGGTCCTAATAAAAATGTGTTATATTACTTCTAACAGATACATCAATAAGATTTGACATGTAGGGTGTATGTAGGGTGGTGAGAACCACAAAGGATTGCGAAGAGCTCCAAGCGGACCTTGATAAATTAGGTGAGTGGGCCCAGAAATGGCAAATGCAGTTCAATGTAGCAAAATGTAAAGTGATGCACATAGGGGCAAAAAATCCAAACTTCACATACATGCTACAGGGGTCAGTGCTATCAGTCACAGACCAGGAAAGGGATTTAGGCGTCTTAGTTGATAGTTCCATGGGAATGTCAACTCAATGCATGGCAGCTGTAAAAAAGGCAAACTCTATGCTGGGGATCATTAGAAAAGGAATTGATAATAAAACTGCAGAGATTGTCATGCCCTTATATAAAGCAGTGGTGCGACCGCACTTGGAGTACTGTGTCCAGTTCTGGTCGCCGCATCTCAAAAAGGATATTGAGGAGATAGAAAAAGTGCAGGGAAGGGCAACAAGGATGATTGAGGGACTGGAGCACCTTCCCTATGAGGAGAGGCTGCAGCGTTTGGGACTCTTTAGTTTGGAGAGGAGGCGGCTGAGGGGGGATATGATTGAAGTCTACAAAATTATGCATGTGGTAGAAAATGTTGACAGAGAGAAATTTTTCTCTCTTTCTCACAATACTAGAACCAGGGGGCATTCATTGAAAATGCTGGGGGGAAGAATTAAGACTAATAAAAGGAAACACTTCTTCACGCGACGTGTGATTGGTGTTTGGAATATGCTGCCACAGGAGGTGGTGATGGCCACTAACCTGGATAGCTTTAAAAGGGGCTTGGACAGATTTATGGAGGAGAAGTCGATTTATGGCTACCAATCTTGATCCTCCTTGATCTGAGATTGCAAATGCCTTAGCAGACCAGGTGATCGGGAGCAACAGCCGCAGAAGGCCATTGCGTTCACATCCTGCATGTGAGCTCCCAAAGGCACCTGGTGGGCCACTGCGAGTAGCAGAGAGCTGGACTAGATGGACTTTGGTCTGATCCAGCTGGCTTGTTCTTATGTTCTTATGTTCTTATGACATAAACAAGTGCATTTTTCTTTCATAATCCAGCCATACTGTAAGGATGTTTGGCCTAAGGTATTTGCACCTACATATTCATTCCTCCTTAGTGTTTTATGTTTCATTCTAATAGAAATTAAAATAATATGCATGTAACTATACTCTTTTGTTGCTGTTCTGACAAAAATTTTGCTTCACAAAGCTACAATGAATCAACGTAATCTCTCTTTGGCAGCACTTTGTTGTAGGTATGCAATTCCTTTTTAGTTGCCAATGATTTTTCTAAATGCCTAAATAGGTATAATCCACTGACTGACTTTGTAGTTCATTGGTTTCCTGCTATGACAAAGCAGCATGCCAATAAACATCTTTATTCAGACAGCCTGGTCTGCTGAAAACCACCTGCTGGAGTTCAGCAGCAAAATCTGCATTTAAAATCAAATCTTGGGCTACAGGAATTTAAAGAGAACTCAATATTGCTTGAGAAAATAAACAACAGAGAAACCATTTTTTTCCAACTGTAACCTTCTTCCACAAGAAGCTGCATTGCTATATGTAATGGTTCTGCTTTTTAAAAAAAGAAGTTCTTTCTTCCATAAAAATAGGGGCGAGGGGCAAGAGGACAAGGAGAAGAAAACTTAAAACCCAACAACTATATAACGTATATACTCGTGTATAAGTCGACCCGCATATAAGTCGAAGCACTTAATTTTACCACAAAAACTGGGAAAACATTGACTCGCGTATAAGTCGAGGGTGGGAAATGCAGCAGCTGCTGGTAAATTTCAAAAATAAAAATAGATACCAATAAAATTACATCAATTGAGGCATCAGTAGGTTAAATGTTTTTGAATATTTATTTCAAAGAAAAACAGTAAACTGGCTTTGTAAGTGGAAAAGAGGGTCAACAAGAACAATATGGTCTCAACAGTAACTTTAAAAGTACAAAAACCTTAGCTCAATCAGCAACCAAGCTAAAACACAGGAGTTAAAATCCTTCAAAACTGGATTCCTTATCATCATCTGTATGTCCAAATGTAACCCAACTTAGATTTTAAGAGGGATATTATCAGAAATTGAAAATCTACCATTAGCTTCCATTGTAAACAATGGGGGATGGGGCACCTCCTTTGGGGGTCCATAACTTTGGATCCCCTGACCCAGACTTCACCAAACCTAACTGGTATCATAAAGAGGCTCTCCTGATGAGACCAGCCAGGTTTGGTGAAGTTTGGTTCAGAGGGTCCAAAGTTATGGGCCCTCAAAAGGGTAGCTTTAAAAGGGGCTTGGACAGATTTATGGAGGAGAAGTCGATTTATGGCTACCAATCTTGATCCTCCTTGATCTGAGATTGCAAATGCCTTAGCAGACCAGGTGATCGGGAGCAACAGCTGCAGAAGGCCATTACGTTCACATCCTGCATGTGAGCTCCCAAAGGCACCTGGTGGGCCACTGCGAGTAGCAGAGAGCTGGACTAGATGGACTTTGGTCTGATCCAGCTGGCTTGTTCTTATGTTCTTAGCCTCATCTACTAATAGCTTCCATTGAAAACAATGGGGAATGGGGGCACCTTCTTTGGGGGTCCATAACTTTGGACCCCCTGAACCAAAAATTACCAAACTTGGCTGGTATCATCAGGAGTGTCTTCTGAGGGTACCCTGAAATTTAGGTGTCGCTAGCATAAAAACTGCGCCCCCTGCTGGCCAGCAAAGTAAAAACACACACACACTCGCATATAAGTCGAGGGGAGCTTTTTCAGCATTAAAAATGTGCTGAAAAATTCGACTTATACATGAGTATATACGGTATATTTATTTAGCTACTTCTGAATAAATATATCTTAAATTGTGCTGTTAACATTGCTGTATCATGCACATTTGTTTGAGAGCAAGGTAAACTTAATTTTGCATGTGAATACAAAAGCAGACAATGGTGTTGCATGAGTTTATAAATAACATTTCATAGATCCTGCAAGATGAAATAAAGAGCTCTGGGATCAAAGAAAGCAGAGAGAGAATTGTTTACTTGTTTAATTTTACATCTCCATTTAAATCTTTAAATAGTTTTTCACACCAAAACCTTATGTTAGAAACTAGCGACTTTAAAGAGGAATCCCTTCAGTATAAATAATCAAACAATTTAATTGGCAATACTTGGGCTAGTGCCAAAAAGAATGTGCACTGGGAAAATGTAGTAAATGATATAGATAGCAGAGGAGGTGTGTTTAGAAAAGTACAGTGGTAATACTACCCAATTAATAGCATAATTACACATAACCTTAAAATTTTAAACCCAAATACATCCTTGTGCTGAGACAGCAGCCACCTCGAAAGGAGGTGAACTAATGAGAGAGATTCAGAATTGTTTTCCAGTTGCAACTATAGTTGGCATTAGCCAAATGTTCTGCTATAGTTTTTTTGTTTGTTTAACGTACTTAGTGTAATGTGGTTAATAGCACTGCTTTACAAACTCTGAAGACTTTTGAAATTTCAATTAATAGCTGGCAAAGTGCAGAAGAAAGTCAATCTAATCTTTCAATATATTAACATCCATACAGACTCGTACAGATTTTCAAAAGCCTGACTGATAACAATGTAAGTTATTTATTACAAGCAAAATTTCCTCCAGTGAGTTTATTGGGAAAGTATGTACTGTTTAGGATGAAGATCCCACTCTCTCCAAGGTCAATTTTTAAAAGGTTAACAACCATATTAAGGAAAAAATTACACATGAGTGTTGTACCTGCTGGGACAACCATATTTATATCAGTATCTTATTATTCAGTGCAATTTGGAATTGATCCATCAAAATGTATAAATTTAGATGATGTTCAGATGTCCAAAAATTATTGTTTTCCCCCTTTAGTTGAATTATTTCTGAATTTTCAAAGCCTGTGTGTCTTCATATGCTCCCAATTACTGGAGAGTGCAGAGGCCTGAACCCCTTCCTGTTTGGATAGGATCTTTGCCCCCCACTTTTCATTTTTTACATGAGATGGGAGACAGGAAGGTCTTATCCAGCTGAAAAGGGTTCACCTTAGAAAGTTTCTAGGATGCTCTGTGAGCAGCAGTGGCGTAGGAGGTTAAGAGCTCATGTATCTAATCTGGAAGAACCGGGTTTGATTCCCTGCTCTGCCGCTTGAGCTGTGGAGGCTTATCTGGGGAATTCAGATTAGCCTGTGCATTCCCACACACGCCAGCTGTGTGACCTCGGGCTAGTCACAGCTTCTCGGAGCTCTCTCAGCCCCACCTACCTCACAGGGTGTTTGTTGTGAGGGGAGAAGGGCAAGGAGATTGTAAGCCCCTTTGAGTCTCCTACAGGAGAGAAAGGGGGGATATACATCCAAACTCTTCTTCTTCTTCATTATAAAGCCTTTAAAGAAGTAGGCATTTTGAAGTGGAGGGGATTAATGGACTTTCAATGTACTGTGGATGGGTTTAAATTTGAAACTGTAAACCAGCTTGATTCACTGGGAAAAGGCAAGGTATACATATTTGAATAAATACTAAACAAACATGTGTGTTTACAGAGAACGTGTGCACGTGCAGTTTTTGGGAAAGAGTAGAACAGTGAGGGAAGAAATGCAGTGTCAGTTCCTTTCATGTGGCTGAGTGAGACCTTAACATTTGCAGTGTTGAAAATGAAGCAGGATCTTTTAGACGGCTATATCAGAATTGGCTTTTGAAACATTCCACAGAAACTACAAAGAGACCAAATTGAATTTAAATATTTTTATAAGTTTTTGGTGCAAACATTCATACAGTGAGGCATAAAGAAGCATACACACTGTTCCTAAGTTATATAAGAAGGGAGGAAAAATAGGTTTGGATGATAGATTGGGAAGGGAAGCAGTGGGGACTATGCGTTACCTAAGTTCAGCTGAGAAGTTCTGAAGAAGGCAAGGATTCCTATGCCAGCATGGAAATTCAAGCGAAGGACGACATCGTGTCTCACAACCAACTTGACCAAGAGAGGTTCAGGCCAGTAAAATGAGCACTGAGTTTGGGGTGAACGGTACTTTTATACCTCTTTGTGCAGTTTGGGGCAGGAGTAAGTAAGTTTCGTTTCCTGGATTTTCTAGGTTTCCAAGCTGGGATCACCGGGTTGAGCTAATTAATAGCTCATCTATTGTCTTCTAAATGTTGAAACAGTAGAGCCAATTGTCTTGTGATTGAATCAGGGTTAGCCGTGAATGACTTATACAGAGTTACTTCTTGGAGTCTCTGCCCAGGTATTCAGATTTGGCTGAGGCCTTATGTGGATCAGGGAGGGAACGATTGTTAAGGAGATGGTTTCTAAAGGCAGGAAGATGCAAAAACCTTGTAACAGGGAGTATCCTAGGTTCTCTGTGTTACAGCAATTTTGGCGGGGTTTGGTAATCAAGATGCATGTCCATGGGGCTTCCGGTCTCAGCTGACTGCATTAACCCTTTTAATGATCTAATTTTGCTAACAGACCTTTTTGCACATTTTGGCCTGTATTAATATCTGGACATTCTGCTACACACACACAAATATATGGCTGTTGGCATTTGCCAGTACATATTGCAGGAAAATCATATGAAATCCATATTCCAATAAAGCAGGGTGTGAAGGGTAGGGCAACACTGGGGAGTTCTTGGGGCAAAATTGGAGCCCAGCCAGATTCCCAAGCGAAGAAAGCACCTCCCTCCCTGCCTCCCTCTCACATCACCTTTTTTAAAGCCAAGGACTCTCTTGGGTTAAAAAACAGCACCAAGGCTGGAGTCTGGAATGCCCCCTCTCTGAGAGGAAGGGATGCCCCAGTCTTGGCTCGGAGTGGGAAACGGCGCAGCCATGGCTGGAGCATTCCAACTGCAGCAGCGCTGCTTCCTGCTTCCAGGCTCAGTGGTGTAGTCACGTGGAGGGCATTTTGTGCCCCTCATGTGACTAACTGGATTGTGCCAGGGGCACATGTCCTCACATGTTCCCATGGCAGCTATACCACTGCTTTGGGCCAGTCTTTATTTCTCTAGTCGGATGGTTGTCCAAATTAAAAAAGGGGAGTGTCTTCTACCCTCAGATGTTGAAGAAGAGTAAAAAAAATATAGAGTGCTACAGTGGTTTCCATGTTATGAAAATAACATGAGATGGAGCCTTTATAAAGCAATGAGTGGATGAATAAGTGGATAAAGGAAGACAAGAAAGCACTAGACTTGACTACCTGTATGTTTTTCCCAGTCTGAATGGTATTTTTAATGGGAAAACCACCATGATTGAAACAGCCATAAATACTATCAACTTCTATCTCTCCAGTTTATCACAAGAGCAAGTCTGTCCTGCGCCCAGGGCGGGGCCCCCTCCGGGACCCCGGTTGTCAACCCACCTTCCCCTGCCCAGCTGCTGGAACTGCCAGTCTCACTCCCGTTCTCCGGGGAGTGGACTAAGTGGGACAGCCGCTTTAGCCACAGGATGGCCCGACTGCCCACAACTGCCCTAGGGCCCACAGCACGCTTGGAAGGGAGAGTAAGGAAGCCTCCCTGCTAGCCCCTGGAATGGTGGCTTCTCCCTTCCCCACGGTACCTGCCCCCTCTGCTGATTCCCTGTCCTTCTTGCCTTCCAGGGCAGTCACCCCTTTCACCCTCTCCTCCTCTGGCACACCCCCTTTGGTGGTCCCTTCCCTGCTTCTCTCGGTCCCTTTCACCTTCTCCCTGCACACACACGCTCTCCCTCCTTCCCGTCTCTCTCCCCCTCCTTCCTGGGCTTTCCCCCTTTTATCCCCTCCCTTGCCTGCCAAGGGGTTGAAAACCCCACCTCTGCTCCTTCGCGCTCCCTTCTGTTTCTCCTCTTCAGCCCAACAGGGCCCAGCTGTTCCTCCTCTCCTGGCTTGCCCCTTCTCTGGCTGCCGCGACGACGGTACTCCCGGGCGTCTCGTTTCCGCGTCGAAGGAACGATGCCTCCTCCCCATCGCCGTAGCTCTCGGCCGCCACGCCGGCCGCGGGGAGAGTGGAGCGCCGGCCGGGTCCCCTGTCGACGCAGCGACAGGCCTCCCCTCCGGTCTCCCTCATTGCCCCGCCCGCTGGCCGCGGAATGGGGCACAAGTCCGGGGAGGGGGTGGGGGCTACCCCCGCTCCCGGACAAAGTCCCTTTTGCAAACCTTTCCCTCATTTAAGTCTCATTTAACTAAAATATACAAATGTATACATAAGAAGCCTAAGAAAGTCTTCTCAGGGCCTTCTTCAGGCCTTTTCAGTGGGGCATACTCCCAGAAAATTGCTGCTCAGGAATCAAAAAGTTAAATTTTTCATCAAAACCAAAATGTTTAAAACTAAAAAATAAGTATATTTGACCCTTTTCAGTAGAATATGTTCTCTATTATAAGTAGTTGCAAGCAAAAAATATATTTCTTTAAACACACACACAAAGCCCCAATAACCAGACTTTTACAAGGGAAAGCGTATAAAATTTCTGTGGCACATAGAGATTTGTAAAATAGCCATTTAATGTTCTTATATTCAGCATGTTTTACTAAAAATAAAATAAAATAATGCATTTCAAATCTATTTTATTGCTGAGGTACCAGAATTTTCTCCCCTGGATCATGCAAGCAGTTCTGCATTATTTTATCACGTGATCCTGTTGAGAACTTAAATAATTATTCATTTCTGCTGGGCACCAGCTGAACACAATATTTCTGTTTACCATTCACAATCCAAGTTAAAAATACAATAAATCTTCATTTATTCATCATCATTTTTTTCCTGGATCCTTTTCTCTACCTCAGCATAGATAGTAGTGGTCTCTGGGAAATTTTAGAGCAGCTAAAAGATAAGGCATAGTTTCTTGTACAGAAATTCTAGCGTTGTCTTAGACAAACAACCACTGAATTATTTATTTGGGCTGTTGAACTTTGTATTCGATCAAGGATTTCAATAAACCCACATTGCTATTTTTAATTGCTATTTTTTTTTACAGCAAACCTGCTTACGTATTATCATAGATAAATTGACTGCTAGCAGGTTGCAGCAAAACATTTAAAAATGCTACTTGTTTAAGACCATCATTTCATACATACTTCTTATGCTACTGCAGGACTCATGAGCTAGATTGCAATGAGACAACCATCACACATAGTTGAACCTCCGTCAACATTAAGACAATTTCTGTTGATACCAAAGACCTTGGAACAAATATGTGGAAGTAAGAAAGAAAAGGTTTTTCCCATCTTTATTTAAAGTTGAAGAGCTTATTGTTGTTACGTGGCTGAAGCTGCTATGAGAATTAACTGAAGTTGTCTTTTCCTAATGCTGATTTCCGGAACTTTCAAATATCTTTATCTTCTTGACCCTGGCTGGTATCTTCAAATGCCTTTGTCCTTCTAACCACACTGAAATTATTTGGATATATATAATTTATTTTATGGTGTTTTTATCAATATATTTTATTATTAATGTTTTATTTATGATTTATTTATTTGAATGTTTTATTATTCTGATTTTATAATGAGCCTCCTAGAGATGTTTATATAAAGTGGGGTTAAAAAGTCATAAATAAATAAATATTATTGTGCAGAAATAATCAAGTGTTCACAAGTTTAGTTATGCAGAAGAATACTTTACCTATACTTCGTTCAACAAATCCTATACATATTTCCACATTAAAAGCATTTAATACAAATAGCTGAATGTTAAATATTCACAAGGTGAGTGACGCCAGGTTTGTTATAATTAAATCACATTAGAATCACTGAACTGAATCATTTTATAGCTTTACAATTATCCTGCAGACAATGTACTTGGTAATTTTTGCTAAATGCTTAAGTATCCAATTTGACCTGAAGGATGATGTTTTCGACTTGCATGATGGCTAAATATATTAATGTCCCAGAAAATGTTTCATACTTCATTTATTGTAAAATATTCCATTTTTAATAGCTGGCAATGTAAAACTTAACACTAAGATATATTTAGTTCTAATGGCAATTCCAAAAGTTCATGCATGTCTTCTTCCAAAGTTTATTTTGTATTTCCAGGCTTTGCAGAACTCTTTGTCCATTGAATTTCTTATGTACATAACTGTTTTTAAAAATATGAAAGTTTTAATGGTTGTTTTATCATGTGCCAGTTTGGTTCACAACCTTTGCATGATTTATGGGCACCTCACTTGAATACATTGTTCATCCTGAACTATATTACATTATGAAAAAGCAACTGCTGATCCTGTTCCTAAAATGTCATGTCTAACATTGCTGCCACCCCCCCCCCAAAAAAAAACACATTATTAAAAGAAGAAAGATCACATTTTGATTTTAGTCTTACAAGGTTAGGGATTGTCTCTGTGGACCTTGTAGATGTATCCCTTGAGGTTTAATAATGGCCTTTTCTGCACGAGTAATTTACAACTTACCTTGCTGCCAAATTCATTGTGTTAATTCGTTTTGTTTCTGCATTCATTTCCCCCAGTTTGGTTTTGAAACTGTTTTCGGATCATTTTTTGGTTTTCCCAAGCACTTTAATAGCAATGTTTTTCCTGATATGTTTCAATGCCAGCTTTCACTACATGAGCAAAAATTTCCAGATGGCTTTTTTCTCTCTGCCCCTCCAAACATTTGGCCCTTATTCAGGCCCCCATGTGCAGTAAGAAACCCACCTTCCCCAAGTCAGCTGGTGGAGGGCAGGTCAACCCAATGCTTTTCAATGGGTGGCAGATCTGTTTTCCAAGCGGCTAAGGTTCTCTCCTCAAAAAAAAAAAAAAGGAAAAGGAAAACTATACATTGCTGGAATCAGCAGAACCAACTGAGTACATCTATATATTTTGGGGGCCAAAAAGATACTTAGAGCCCCTTCCACACATGCTGAATGATCCACTTTCACAAAAGCAGCCTGTTCACTTGAGGTTGAAAACAGCCTGGTGGGAACTACACTTCCCAGGAGACCTTGGGGCTCGCAAAGTCTCCTGGGAAGTGTAGTTCCATCAGAACCATTTTCAGCTCTCAAGCGAAACTCAAACTGTTTTTCAACCTGCACTTTCAGGCTGGGCAGGTAAAAGTGGGTGGGTGGGTGGGTGGGCTGTAGAGGGGGCTAATTTTCCGCATGCACCTGGTACAATGCGCACCCCCCTTCCCCCTAGTAGCTCTGCCTCTGGTGTGTGGACAACGTGTTGTTGTTCCTTCAGATAACAGTGCCTGATTTTTGGCTTCCATTTTGGGTTGATAGTTCTCAATAGTAGAATTTGAGACTGAGACATTTTTGAATTGCTGCTTCAATGTAACTGTGCAGTAATGCTAGAGTGCATGGACATAAAAGGGAAAGTATTTTTTGCATCATGGATGACATCCCACCACCATCAGGAATAATACATTTTCAGCAGTAGTGTGTGAAATAAATGCCAGTGAAGAGACATGATGCAAAAATTTCAAATGTCAAGGGAAATGAGGTGTTCAGAATAAATTCACAGAAAAATATTTCCAAGACACAAGATTTGACTACTGAAAAATCTGGTGAGCTATGCGTACAGAAAATGTCAATAATTTCCAAATTGTCCAGAGCTGGAAAATCTTGCACATGAGATTTCTCACACTGCCTCATTGGAACTGCAGTTTCTTCCCCTTCCCTAGGGTTGCTAACCCTAGCTTGCACTCCCTGGGAGTAGAGACTGTGGATCCTCTAGGGATTTACAAATCTTTATGCTTTACAACCATTGGAGTTTCAAAGATTCTAGAGTGTCATCATGTCATTTTCTAACACTTCGTCCCCCGTTGTCTTCCTTACTATTCCATTGAGCAAGGGCAGAGGGCAAAGAGTATTGTTAGGAGGTCCACCTGTGGAACCTGGTAAGTATCAACCCTGTCCTTTCTGTGCATCTGTAAAAACCCTGTTTTTCAAATAGTTAAAATGATAAAGAATATATTCCTCTGTGTTTTGCTTTGTTCTAGTATTGCAATAAAGCTGCACATGATCATTCCTGCAGATAGTGTATTCCCTGTAGGGTGTTTCAGCAATGCCATCTGATGGCCAGGACAAAAAGAAAGGGAAAACCTCTAGCGATCTGTGATTAAAAATGTCACTTTAATGACCCAACTATGATGCTGGGGAATAGGTACCTTTGTGTGATTGAGATGGCTGGCACTGATAGCTCAGGCACAAAAGTGTCAATAAATCGCGCCCCAGGCTTCAGCCTGGAGGCGCCGTTGCGTGGGGGGAGGGACGACTGGAGGCTTCGCCTTCCCGCCGGCCGATGGGGCGGTCACGTGGCCGGGTGCCGGCACGTGACATGGCCTCTGGCAGCCTATAAAAGGCTGCGTCGGCGGGGGCCGGGCCTCTTTCAAGGCCGGCTAGTGCGAAGGGGAGACTGCTGATTGGAGCTTCCGTGCGGCCTTGAAGAGTGGAGGCTCGGGCGCTTGCCGCCTGGTTTTTTCCCCGGGGCTATCATCCATCCCCCACCTCCCTCCTACTTGCGGAGCCGGGGCCTTTTTGGCGGGTGGAACCGGCTTGGCGGACGTGCGTCTGCTGCTGCGGCCTTCGGCTGGGGCGGCGGATCGTGCGCGCGCCCGGGGCTCGGGCATTCAGGGCCCGGGGGCCGTTGGGGATTGGGGAGTAGCAGGTCCGAGGCCCGATTCCAGGGTGCGGACGCCGGGGAACGTTGCGGGCTTCGCGCTTTCGGCGAGCCCGCGTCATCGCCTCTCTGGTTGGCAATTTTTCAGCCGGGCACCCGGTGACTTGCGCCTCCGCGAGGAGAGCGGCCAGGTTGCCGGTGCCTTTCATGCGGCGGTCATTTTGGCTCGGGCTTTTGCCGCTTACCCCTCCTTCCCCTCCATAGTCGAGTGGAGAACGGCTGCCTAAATAGGAGGCGTTCCTTGCGGGAACCTTTTGGGGGAGAGAGGAAGGAGCGGGAGCGACAGCCCTAGTTGGTGAAGGGCCGTTTTGGCGGCATTGATTTTATTGCAAGCATTTCTGGTGCGCAATAAGGGAGGCTCTGGCAGCCATTTCGAGTACAGGCCCCTCCAACAGCGGCGGCCATTTTGGCTCATTGGCAGGCTAATTGTAAAGCTGCAGCAAAATCCATTTTAGTTAGCGGCCAGTCGCTATTTTCTTGAAGCGGGAGCTTCAGGACTGGGTCCGTTTTTTCAAGCATCGATAGGAATTATAGATATTTAAACAACCACCCTTACTACTGTGGCTACCTTTATTCCTGGTTAGGGTAATGGCACCAAAGCCGAGTGTCATAAAAAAGAAAGCACGGAAAAGGGGGCAGACAGTGTCTCCCAGGGTTTTGGAGCAGGGGCAGGCGGGGCCCACTCCTGGGGCCCCTCAGGAGTTTGTGACAGAGATGCCGCACCCTGACAGAGAGATGGCTGCTTCTTCCTCTAATCAAACAAGGACGGTTGCCTCCTCTTCCAGTGCTGGGGTGCCTGACACACCTGCAGCACCTGCAGTAATCCGGCCAGAAGCCGTCCGGGTGGGGCAAGGGCCTAACATGGAGGTGCTGGGGCAGCAGGGGCCGGACAATTTATGCCCGCCTCGGCCTCCCTCTATTCGTAGTGGGACGATTAGTCCCTCAGTGCTCATGCCCCCTCCAGTTCAAAGTGGGATGCCCATACCCTCGAACTCTGTTTTTATGCCATATACGTACCCATATTCACCGTATATGGGCGTGAATCCTAACCCTGGTATGGGATGGCCAGGACAATTCAACCCCACCTCTGGTTTCGGCCAATGGTCAGGAGGTTTCATGGGAGGCCAACAAATGCATCCTTACCTTTGGCCTCCTCAAGTTCAAAGTCCTTTAAATAACCAGTTTAGGGGGACGCAGGTCCAACAGAGCTTGGGTTCCCCTGTTACCACTTTTGGGGGGACTCAGGCTCAACAGAACTTGGGTTACCAAGCACCTTCGGGAACCTGGGCTCCTGCGGTAACGGCCGTCCCAACGGTTGTGGGTCCAGAGTCGGCAGCTGGTATCAGTACTCTGCCCGGGCCAACGGGCGGTGTAGAAGTTGCAGCGGGCTCTGCCAGCCAGACTGCTGGGGCGCGAGCCAAAACCAGACGGAGGGGGAGGAAGGCCTCTCGTCGTTCTAAGTCTTCTCGCCGGTCCCCTAGTTCATCCTCGTCTGGTGAGTCTACAGATGAGGATTCCGCACAGGCGGCAGGGGATTACTGGGAGAGAGGGGAGAAGGTGCCGGCTCTTCCCCTTTGGATTAATCAAAGGAGAAAAGGGGAGCTCGCAGTTGAGGACAGTGCCGAGAACTTAGGGGCGTCAGCCTTTTGCTCGGCATGGGACCCTGGGGACCCCCCAGGCTCCCATTTACCGAGAAAGTTAAGAGAAAGAGCCCTAGATGGGTACTACGTGGATATCTTCACGGTTCTGCGGCCGGAAGAGGATCCAGAAGAGACCGGTTCACGTTCAGCCAGAAGAAAGAGGGAACGCCCGGAGGAAGAGTAGAGCGTTCGCTTCGACAACTGGCTGAAGGGGTTCGCGAATATATGGCTCTGATAGGGCTGGCTTACCCACTAAGGGCCTGGCATCTGTCTGCCCACTGGGCCAATGTTTTTTGAGGAGCCGCGATCCTATCAGGGGATCGGCTGCTATCGAAGTGTCTGATGAGGCATTCCGCAAAGAAGTTGCCTCACATGCGTCCTGGACGCTGGAGTGGGATCTAATACTACGATCAGGCGTGGATGACAAATGTAATTAAAACTCTGCGTCATCTGGTGCTACTTTCGTCAACTGGGGCTGATGGGCGAGGAAAAAAAAAAGGGTTTGGTCAGCAGGACCCTCCCCGCTTAACTTGCTGGGCCTTTTAATGGCAAGGCTCCTGTAAAGAGGGATAAATGTAGGTTCGAAACACAGCAGCTGTTCCCGTTGTTTTGGGGCCCACACCAGAGTACAATGCCATAGCTGGCTACCGGCCTCCCCTTTCGGCGTGGCGGAACCCACTGGCTCCGGCAACTTTAAGAAGGATGGTGGCTGGCCAGGGAGGATCATTCCCGTAGCCCATGAAGGCCTGAAAGTCCCGGAGGTTCTGCAGAGTCTCGCCCCTTCCCCGGTGCGGTTATTACCTGCAACCTTTATGCCAATGGCTGGACAGGTATCCGATGTCCGGGGAAAGGCGGCACTTTATACTTAAAGGAGGATTTCAATTTGGTTTCAAATCCCATTTTGTAGGGAGCAGGGTGGCAACCTCCGCTCCCAACTTAAAATCCGCAAGGGAATTGCCTGCGGTAGTAGCTGCCAAAATTTCAAAGAATGCGCTGGCAGGTAGAGATCGCCAGGCTCCTATCGTTGAGCCTCCGTTGCCGCCCAACCTTAGGGTTTCCCCATTGGGGTGAGTCCCCAAAGACCCCGGGGAGTATAGAATGATACAACACTTGTCCTACCACCGCTTGGGAGATCGATTGAAACGACCTTCATTGACACGGGCATCTGCTCTGTTTGGTATGCCACTTTGGATGAGGACAGTGAAGGCCCCTCATCCGGAGAGGTAAAGGGAACAGCCTCGAGGTTAAGCAAAATGTGACATACAGTACGGCTTTACCGGCTCTGCTGCCTATACACCCCAGGGACTTTGAACTCTTAGAGTTTTCAATTTGAGGGACAGTGGTATGTCGATAAATGTATGCCCATGGGATGCTCCATAATTGCTTGCGCGGCTTTGAACGAAATTTAGCACCTTCTTGGAATGGGCAATCCAGAGATCGCATGCCATCAGCCAAAGTTACTCTCCATTATCTTGGCGATTTTTTTTATTTGTAGGTGCAGCCGCGGCACTGATGATGACTGTGCAGCGATGTTGTCAGCATTTCCAGGACTTAGCGGCAGAGCTAGGGAGTTCGCTTTGTGGCGGCCCGACAAGACTAGAAGAGGCCTGTGTCTTTGCTTAACCTACTTAGGAATTCGAGTTAGACACAATAGCAGGAACATCTTCCACTGCCCCTCGACAAGCTGAGCTTGGCGTTGCGCACACTGATTGGTGAAATCTCTCTGCTAAAAAGAAGTGCAGGCTAACGGGAAATACAGTGATCCCTGGCTTGGGCACCTTAATTTTGCCTGCAAGGGTTGTCTCCCCGGGAAGAGGCTTTCTGTTCCGCCTCGCATAAGGTCCTTGGCGGGCTATTCCAGTTCCCCCATCATCACATCAAGGGTTACTTCTGGTCTTCGCCAAGACCTACCAGAAGGGTATGAAGTTCACGTTTTCTGGAAGCGTTTTAATGGAGTTTCATTTTTGGCAAGTTCCTTGGGAGCTGCAGGATAGTTTTTCAAGTCCACACCGATGCACTGGCTGGCTTCGATGGAAGCGAAACTTTGGTATTTATTTCCAGAAGGGCCAGTGGTGTGCAGGGGAGTGGCCACCAAGGCGTGGTCTCAGAACCCGGAATTTTGAGGGACCATGACTTTTTCCTGGAGTTGTTGTTCTCCCTCTGGTGGCTGGCCAGTTCCACATCTGGAAGGATGTGTTTTACGGCGACCATACTGCAGTTAAGTTCTGGTGCTTGACAACCAGGCTGTGGTCAGGGTGGTAAATCGGCAGTCCAGCCCGGTCAAGGCCCGATGGATTGAAATCACTGGCTAGTAAAGGGAATTTGTAATGGTTTTGCCTGATTAATAACATCTCCTTTAAAGCTGTTTTCTTGCCAGGTATAACTAACAATATAGCTGGCGGCAACTTTGTCTGCGTCGTCCCAAGGTCGAAAGCCGCTTTTCGCTCACTAGAAACTCCGAAGCCAGCCAATTTCGGAGAGGTGTCCGGTGACCATCTGTGGCGTCTTGGAGGCAGTCAATAGCCCGAAGGTGTCTTACAGTCACTGGCTCCAGCTACCGTCGGCGTGTATGAAGGGCACTGAGCACCTTCTTTGCTTTTGCGGCTTCCATGGCGAGCCTGTTACGGCAAAGGGTTTGCTAAGGATTTGGTGCTCCGGTATTTGGTTGATTTGAGGACCGTCAAATGGCTGCCAGGACTATTAAAGGTCCATTTAGCGACCATTTCCTTTTTCAGCCAGGCCCTGGGGATCACTGACCACTCCGCTGCTTTGAAGCTAGAAGAGCAGTGGCGAAGGGTGGCAGCGCTTCCCAGACCGCCAAAGATAGTAGGCGTCCCATCACCAAGGGGCTCCTGGGAACTTTACTTAACGCCACAGACTCAGTTTGTGACTCTGCCTATGAGTCTACACTGTTCCAAGCCTTGTTTACCTTGGCTTTCTATGGGGCCTTTCGGTGTAGTGAGCTAGTGGCCCCATCCACCACATCATTGGCTCCTAAGGCTTTGCAAAGGCGATGTGTCCATGGCGATGGGAACTTACTCCTTATGGTTGGCGGGGTCCAAGACTGACCAGCGGCGGGAGCGAGAGTGACATTGGCCCCCTCCACCAGGGGCACCCTGTCGGTGGCTTTCGCATAGCTGCATTTTTAGCTGTCCGCCCTGAAGGGCAGGGTCCCCTGTTTATCCACAGCGATGGAGCATCAGTGTCCAGATTTCAATTCACGGCTGTGTTGCGGCTGTGCTTACAATCTTTAGGACTCCCAGCAGAGCAGTTCGGTTCCCACTCCTTTCGGATTGGGGCAGCTACCACGGCCTCTCAAGAGGGACACTCTGCGACTGAAATTCAGGCTTTAGGCCGCTGGAGATCTTTGGCTTATCATGTTTATGTCCGGCCTCACCTTTCTTTGTAACTTTGTTCTCTTTCTAGTTCCGGTGGCCCGTCGTTACCTAGTTTGGATGGTTGGCCACAGTATTGTTTACTGGGCTGGGCGCTATGCGAAGAGGTCGGGCTGGGGACAACACCTTGGACTGGACATCTCCCTGGACATTCACTGGCTGGCGAGGCGAGGCGAGGCATGCGGTGGTCTTCTCTGCTCTTCGAGTTGCGGAACTCGGTGCTTCAGTATGGCTTCCCAGACGCAATAGTTCTTCAGCTGGGGGAAAATGACATTCCGGCTTTCAAGGGAGTAGCATTGCAGAACGCCATGAAGGAAGACTTGAGGTTGCTTCATCGCAAGATGCCGAAATCCAAGCTGCTCTGGTCGTGCTTGCTGGAGCGGAGGACTTGGAGGAACGCTGTGGCTCCGGCCAGAGTTAACAAAGTCAGGTCCAAGGTTTGTCGGTCCGCAGCCCGGCTGGTACTGAGCATGGGAGGGGATGTTATTCCCCATGTTGACTTGTCTCATGCTCTGCCAGCATTGTTTTTGCCCGACGGAGTCCACTTATCGGATTGGGGCCAGGACATCTGGTTGCATGATGTCCGCCATGCTCTGCTGCAGTGGCTTCGCAGCCCGCGCTGAGCTGGCTGAAATCCGTTCGCTCTGATGCAGTGACTTTGCGGCACGCACTGAGCTGTGAGACTCTGGGCTGCTGAAGCTGGGGCGGGAGCTGTTGGTTGACAGCTCGGTGGCGGTAGGGCATAAGAGCACATCCTATTTGGGGAAGGCAGAAGCTTGCATGCCGGACCTTCCCACCTCGGGGGCCTCCATATGAGGTCCGTGGTGGCGATAGAGCTCTCGAAAGCCAAGCCTGGGGGCTGCGCTGAGAGCTCGCTGCCCGGCAGGGAGGGGTGTCACAAATTGGGTTTTCGTCCATGTGGCACCTAGTAACTTCCTGTTCCGTTCCCTCGGGGGATGTGCCGGACAGGGGTTCTGTCCGAAGGGCCTAAGGGGTCAGCTTGGGCTGCCCTATAACCAGGTTCAGTGGTTCGCTACCTGGGGGCCAGGATGTGCTCTGTTATGCTCGCCCAGCTTCAAGGTTTCTTGTTATGTGTTAAATAAATTTTGGGCTGCGGCCGATTTCTATTCCAACAAGTTGTGTTAGTGTTCTTTTGACGAAATGAGTCTCCACACATCCCCATGCAAATAAAGCATTCTCTTTACCAAACCCAAAAAATGACTCTGTAGCACAAGTGATTATGGCAGAAGTTCAAAGCTGCTCAAAACAGCATCACGGCTGAATTTTGAGCAACATTGAGCTGGTTGTGGGTCAGTTCAATTTAGGTATCAACAAGAAGTTCAGTCATGGTAAATTTGACTGGAATTTGATAGAAGTCTTTAAAAATAAAAGAGTTCCTCTCAGGTTCATTTATATCCTATGCTGCACACCTATTTCTGTGATTAACCATGGCTTTCATAGCTGTCTATGTACTATCAAGGTTTCTACACATCAATATCCTCCTTGTTAAATTTTTGTCATGCTAATTTCTTGCATTTTGGACAAAAATATAATATTATAAAGGATCTATATAATAATATTATAAAGGATTTTTATAGATATAAAAATGACAGGATTTATCTTGATTTTTTTTGCCTTCATATTTTATCTTTTGCCAAGATGGGCAGTCCAAACCAGATTGGGGGATGTGTGTGTGTGTGAATGGACTGTGGGAATGGCAGTGGGCTACACCAATGGTGCCACTGTGGAATGGTGCCACTCTCCTTTGATGCCACTGTGGAACAGGGCTGACATCCAAGCAGAAGCCAATATAGGGGGGGTCAGCTGGGGCATTTCTGGTGGTGGAGCTGACTGTAGTTGGCTTCCACTAGTATTCCAACCTGGAAACACCACTGTTAGAGTTCTCAGACTTACACACATGAAAGCCTGTTTAAGCTATGGGGCAATTCAGGTGGCAGGAGAATTTCCCCAGCTACCTCTGCATTCTCCCCCATCTGGATTGCAATGTTAATTTTTCCTTGAACATTTATCATATTTTCATATGTTCTAAAATTATTATTTTCCCTCACATTCTTATTATAATATGCCTTTATGGAAGAGGCTGATGGGATACTGGAGTACTACCAGCCCCGTACAGAGTAGACTGGTGTGTGGGGGGGGTGCCTCTCTGGCACTGCCCTACCCTCTACAAAGAGCTTTCCCACAGTGCAGGAAGTCAAAAAAAGGAAGAAAAAAAAGAGAGAGACCTTTCAATATAGGGCTGAATGGAAATATGCTACAAAAATGTGACATATCTCCAGTTCTAGCTCTGCTGGCACAAGGGGGCTGGGTGGGCTGTGGGATGCTGACTACGGTTTACTCCAACCCCTGGCCTGACCCTGGAACTCCCCCAGACATGGTGGCACAGCCTTTTGCACTGGCAGGCTTTGGTGAGGGCAGCAGCTTCCTGGTTGGGCATTGTGGAGCTTTGTGGTGCCCAGCTGCCGGGGTGAGTCACCCTCCCTCTGGATTGGGCTGTAATTCTTTTTCAAATTCTGAGTAATCCATGTCCATCTCTAATTACATGGCTACTATATGGCATTGTATTTTAATTGATTTTTTAGTTCATAGATAATTGTGTAAACCTTCAAATCAGGCATTTTTTTATTTTATTACTCTTTGATCTGGGTTTTTAATACAATCCACTATTCAAACCAGATCAGATGCTTAAAAATATCGTTTAATAGGTACTACAGTCCTCTTCTCATCTTCTCATCTTGTAAAACTTTAATAGATTCTTGACTTTTAGCCATTTTGTATGAACTTATCTGCTTCCACCAGATCTTCAGAGTTTTTTCTTGTATTTAGATTGGTATAATCTGAATTTTTTAAAAAAAATAATTTTGAAAATACATTCATTGTTATTATGGAGATCCTTCCCAGCCATTAATTTTTTTTTAGTTTAGATCATTTTTGCAGGTCTTCTTGTATCTTCACCCACACTTCACTTACAACTGCACTAGCAATTCCATTTGCAAGTGCAAATGAACACCCAGCCATATGCTAATTCAGTTGCAACTGCAGTTGCTAGCGCAGTTGCAAATGCAAATGTGATTGCAAATGTGAATAAAAATGCAGTTGTGATTGTGATTGCAAATGTAATAGCAAAGCAACTGCAAATGAACTCCATTCAGACACTTGCAAATGTGCCTCATTCCCCAGTGGGGTGGAAAAAATATATACCCCAGCATACATTCACTCCACACTGTGCCACAGTCAGAAACACATCTTGCCATGATATACTTCTGAAGATGCCAGCCATAGATGTGGGCAAAATATTAGGAGAAAACATTCTAGACCACAACCACATAACCCAGGAAATCCACAACAACCAGTTGATTCCGACCATGAAAGCCTTTGACAATACACTGTGACAGGATTTCACTACTTCAAATTGGGGATTCACTAGACTCCATGCTCCTTCATATATGTGTATATGAAAGAATACATATATTCTCATATATATGAAGGAAGGAGCATAAAAATCTGTCACAGAATATTATCATGTCTTCTTTCTACTCACGCATGCACACACACACACACATGAAGGAGCTGCTCCTTTATTCATATATGTGTCTGTGTGTGCGTGTGTGTGTGCGTGCACACACATGTGCATAGGTGTGTGAAGAAGACATGATAATAACTTGTGGTTTTGGAATAGGGTGCAATCAATACTCTGATTACATGTAGCTCTACATTTCTTTACTTAAATGGCCTGGTAGCACTAGAGAGCCTCTAGACAAATGTCTTACTGCTGTAGTTAAATGGCTAATGTTAAAACAACTGAATCCTGACAAGACAGAGGTACTATTGATTGGGCAGCCCAAGTCCCTGAAAGACTATAGCATTCCCCATTTTGATTGAGTCCAATTGTCACTCACTGGATCAGTGGAGAAGCTAGGGGTGACTCTGGATCCAGTTTTATTGTTGGAGAGTCAAGGTTATTCAACTACAAAATAAGAATTCTACCAATTCCACTTAATTCAGAAGATGGCCGACTACCTTCACTCATGACCTGGCCAAATGGATCCATGCAATGATTCTTCCCTTAAAGACAACTGAGAAAATACAGTTGGTACAGACGCTCCATTGACTACTGATCAGGAACCAGGCCAAATTCATGGTTTTAACTATTACTTACAAATCCCTTTATGACTTTGGATCTATGTACATGCAAGATCACCTCTCCTGCTATGTTCCACTGTGACATTTTCTCTCATTCAAGCAAAGCCTTCTGAAAGTGCCCTCCTGAAACAGGTAAAAGCAGCAATTGTCCATTCATAGGCATTCTCTGTGGTGGTTTCCGCATTATGGAATGATCTGCCTGAGGCTATCCTCAGGCTCCCATTCTTCTAATTTTTGGCAAAATGTACTAAACAGAATTATTCTGCATGACATTCTTGTGGAAGAGTAGAGCTGTGATATAATTGATGAGTTAGGGAAACTGTCATGGAAACTGTGGCGGATTCCACATGGGCCAAAAACAGCGGTGTGAAAACGGTGTGAAAACAGCGTAAAAGGGTTAAAAACGGTGTAAAGGGGTTTACACCATTTTCAGTGTTTTCACATTGCTGTTTTTGGCCCATGTGGAATCTGCCTGTGTCTTTCTTATAGTTCCTTGTCCCCTGCCCCACTGCATTTTGTTTTTACTAGGAATCCTTGCTGATAAGACTCAAATGTTACTATATTTGTAATCCACTTGCTGATTAACTGAATAGCTGTATTGCATTTGCAATCGAGTCCCAAGGAGAGAGGCAGACTATAAATAAATAAACAAATAGAAACAAACAGTGTGACAATTACTTTGGGAGAAATTCTTAAAACCACCTAACAAAACTAAAAGCATTAGGGGCCATCAGGTATTTTCTTGCCAAAGCTTTTTATGACAAGGCTTTAGCAATTGATATACTAATATTGAGCAATGAGTTATTTGTTGTACAATATGAAAAAGATTCAGTTATATATATTATAGCAGTTTTGTAGAACAAAACTCATGATTTATTATTATAGTTCACCCTATGATTTGATTATTTTGCCCAATCAAAAGTCCACTGCTAAATGGTACATTATTCTATAATACAATTAATTGAACAAGCTTGTTTGAACATATATTGCTCCATGGGTACCATAAATCTAACTAATCCTAGTTTGCTAAGAGCCATTTTAAATCTTAGATGTAGTTTTAATGAGTTTTCAAATTCGCTAGATCAATTACCTTGAACTGCAAACAAACAAAACCCTTTCAAGGTTGGAGCCAATTTTTTTAGCATTTGTATTAGACTCTGTATGTAGTAATGCTATACATTATATACACATTGGGAAGTTGGCCAGCAGACTTCATGTGTAGGATTGGGGAAACAAACCTGGTTCACCAGATTAGAGTCTGCTGGTCATGTGGCAGAGTGGGGAATCAAACCCGGTTCTCCAGATCGGAGTCCACCTGCTCTTAACCACAACACCATACTGGTTCTTAGTGATGTAAAGTGCTTTGGTCACCACTGCAGAGAAAGGCAGGGTATAAATGAAGTAAATAATAAATATTGCTGAAGATGGAAGGCAGATAGGAGATAGGCTGATGAATGGCTGAGGAGCATAGAATGAGGCAGGGAAAGAAGTGACAATAAGGGGTAGGTTGCTAGGAGAAGGGAAAGGGAAATATTGAGAGGAGGATGCAGGGGAAAGTGGTGTTCCAACCCCACCCCAATCCTTGAGGGTTCTTTACCATGCAAGTATGGTTGGCCCAGCAGCTGGCATCATATAACTGTCAGAGAACTGCAAAAAGTTGATAAGGCTGGACTTCCCTTTGTTGAAGCAATGCTTGTTTTCTCTCAGCAGACCTTGTTCTTCCATGTGCTCAATAATTCTCTCTGTAATAATAGTTTCTATTTTACATAAAACAGACATTAGAATAACCGGTCTGTAATTTCCTGGAACTCTTCTAGATCACTTTTTAAAAATTAGTTTTGTGAGGCTTGTGATGACTCCTTAACAACCACTGGGGAAGTTATTAAAGATGCAGTAGTAACAGCTGGGGGGGGGGGGATGTTTCCTTTTATTTGTGGGACTGCCAACAGAAACTAAGTGCACCAATACAATCCTAACAAATTTGAACAAGACTAATTGCTATGGTATGTATGCTAGAAGCATCAACATTTCTAAATAATTTAAAATGTTATTCATTTGCTTATCAACTAAAGATAATGATTAAAGCAAAGTTTTTGCTTTAAATGTGTTTGACAGTTGAATTTGCCATATTCAGAGGTACTGATCAGACATCAGCTGATCATATGGACTCTTTTGTTTATGCTAAAAACATCTAACACCTGTCAAACAGGTTTATGTCTTGCAAAATGGCCTGTGTGCAATGACACCACTTATTCAAACCAATCAGCAGCTGTTGTCGTGACCTCCTCTGCCCTGTCCAGTGACTCTGATTCCTAGTTCTCAGGAGAAGAGTTTGAGGAGAACCAAAGGACCTGAGAGGGCCCAACACTGCAGAAATGTCAATGTTCCTGTAGACTCAGAAATCTGCAAGGGAGATCTCAGCACTGGCCCCTGAAATAACTACCAGGCCTCTGCTGGTCAGTATGTAAATCGAGGCTCGTAGTCTTCCAAGGGATGTTTCACTCTGCAGGATTGGCAGTGGTAGAAGGCCCAGATGGCCCAAAGTAGGAGATGTGCTCAACTGGCTGTTCCAGAGGATACCTGACTGGGCCAGCCTGCAATTAGGTATTAAGTAGATGTAAGTGACTGTAAAAGGGTAAGATTTAAAAACACGCACACATGAATGTATACAGTAATTAGCAGAGATGAGGCTTGAGTCCTATCTTAAATCCAAATCTAACAGTACTTCCACTATACTGCCTCTTCACTGTTTGTAAACAGTCAAAGTTCTGATGCTTTGTAGTATAGCACTGAGTAAATCTGTACCTCTGTTAAATGTAACACAATGTAATTTGGTGTCTATTGTGACTGTGGTTTTAGTAAAACAATGCTACTATAATTTCTCAGATCAGTCAAACAATAAATATGGTAAGGACCCACTGAACACTGTGGACACGATGCTTCCAAACCATAAAGCTTCCAACAGGAAAAAGTGAAGAATGTTTTTAAATATCTTGTCAAAACCAGTGGGAGTGCTTAATGCTGATTGGATGGCATTCTTTCTGAATTTTAAAACAAATCTTGCATTATTGGAATATCAACATAGAGATGATATTATTTTACCCTTTTCTTGGTAACTGTGTAAGACATCTGTACAGTTGTCCTTGTCAAGAAACTGTGTTCCGTTGCACAGTTTCTTGTTCTTTCAAACATTCAGGCTTTAAAGTCCACATTACAATAATAAGAGTAAAATTTAACCACCTTGTGCTTGCAATGTAGCAAAGTCCTGACCTTTTGAAACTGTGGTAAGAGACCAGATGCTGAGTGAGTTCCCAGCTTGATTTCCTAGGTCTTCCAGGCCACAGAACCCTTAACACCACCTTCCAATTAAGCTGATGACATTATTGCGGTGTCACTGTGGGTGAGGGGAGGTTTTTGACTGCAGATAAGTCCTACCTTGCTATCTCACTCTGATCCTTTAGGTCACCTGGTTAGCAAATGAGTTGCATGATTAAAAGCCCCATCTGAACAAGGAGGGAATCCCCCTGTGGGAGTGGTGCACAGCCACACCAGTGGATTTGCCCTGCCTATGGAACTTACCCTGGCAGAAGGACAATGCTGCCAGCACACCGCCTTCACAGCCCTACCTGGTGCTGAGATGCAGCACTAGATGTTGTACCAGCATCCCAGCGCCCCTACTGCCATCAGCATAGCAGGTCTGGGACATGCATGGCTGGGCTCCCTCCCGATTAGTGTTATGCTGGTGGCCAGGCATTCAGATTTATGTGACCCTTTTAGATGTTGTAAGTCTGTCAAACCCAATGAAGGCTTCTCAGCAGCAGTGAGGTTTTCTTGCCTTTGACGCCTCCCCATACCACCAGGAAGCCCTTTGGGGAGAGGCAGGGTGCCATGGCCACACCCAGACACAGCCAGTCACCTGCCCCTTACATCACCAGATTTGATTGTTTAATGACTCTTTGGCCATCTCAAATCCTCTGTCTATAAATCTAACAAGTGTGCTTCTTGGTATTTCCCAATGGTTGTTTGATCCTCCATGTGGACCTTGCGAAGCATGTTCTTGATGCCTTCCAACATGCTCCTTGACATCTTAGGACTCTGAGACTTAAGGGGTAGAAATGCTGTCTTACTGGTGCTCTGAACAGAGTGGCCTTTTGAAGCTGAAGGATTACAACTGGAATGGTAGCAACCTGTTTTCTGAATTTCTGTTGTGATTTTTGACTCAATGCTAATTTTAATAAATTCCTTTAATCACATATTTTGTGTTTTATCTTCAGGGAGCTTCAATCTAATTCCACTCCTAGACCCCATAGCTATACCTACCAGGTTAATTGTTTTGTGAAACTCTGCAGGTGGTCTGCCCCCAAGGTTGTCTTTCTTAACTGTAATCTCAGGAAAGGTGGAAGCTTACTCCTTGGATTCTGGCTGTTTAGGTCAAGAAAGGAAGCTACTCAAAGCTGGGTTGTGTGGATTCATACCTTAGGATTTCGTGTTTTGTTGTGACTTGCCCCATCATGAGATGCCCTTGGACTAGGCCAGGGGTAGGGAACCTGCGGCTCTCCAGATGTTCAGGAACTACAATTCCCATCAGCCTCTGTCAGCATGGCCAATTGGCCATGCTGGTAGGGGCTGATGGGAATTGCAGTTCCTGAACATCTGGAGAGCCGCAGGTTCCCTACCCCTGGACTAGGCCATCTCCACAGTCCTACTGTGTAAAGTTCTTGATGCCTTACAGTTATGGGCCTTCTTTTTTCAACCCTAATACATATTTTGTAGGACTAAGGATGAGACATATAAACTTATTTCTTCTCAAGATGCTTCTTTTAAGGTCCACATGATGTTTTATTTGTGCTGTGAAGAAAGAGCTACAGACTGTGAGAAGATGCAGGCCCAAGCATATGCCCGCTTCACTCACCCTCAAAGTCAAGAACTGGGTAGCTGAACAATAATTATATTAACCTTGAGGAAGGTCCTAGGAGACAGGTTATTCTTCAGCAAACCTGTCATTCATCATGGCATGAAGTTTGATAAACCCTTAAGAAGCAACAGAATAGAACTATTGACAAGGCAACCTGGTTCCTTCCTTATAAGTTTAATGCCTCAATTGCATTAAGATTTCTCAATTTCTCAATTTCTTAATTTCTCAGTTTCAGACAGTGTATGGCCTGAGAGGTCATGGAAGTGACCTAAAAATATGGCTCCCAATATGGCTGCTTTGGGGGGGGGGGTATTAAAAGACTTTCTGTAGTTTCTCTCCTCTATTTGCTTGTTAAAACTCATCCAGGGTGGTGATGTTCAAATGCTTGTAAGTCCCTTAGATAGTATCTTGGATGATCTGCTCTAATAAAATTAAAGTTAATAAACTGCAGTTCCGATGTAAGAAATTAATAAACCTGAACATCCATATTGTTGTGTGATAGAAATCAAAGGATTGTGGAAATAGGCCTGAGAGTCAACATTACTGATCACAAGCTAATATTGCAGCACAGCAGTGTTTGTGCCTTTAGATTTTCCTACTACATTGCTAACAATAATGGAACATATTTCACCACTAAATCTCTTTTTTTGGCATCCCAGTTTTTTGAAATAGAAGATGCAAGCTTCCAAGTAAAATTGCATTGCATGCTGTTAGCAGCATCTTTTCATCTCAGTAACTATTAAAAGTGGCATACTAAATCTAGTTCATGAAGACAATTTGCAGCTTAATGGTTTTCAGACTTCTTACATTAACTTCTATTATTGTTGTTATTTAGATAGATGTAGATTAACTTTATGGATGAATATCCAAAAATGTTTCACACACAGCTATGTTCAGGTAAATCACCTTCAGATACTTGAATCTACCCATGTAATGATTGATTTGATAAATAATGGTCCCAAAGGCAGACTGTAATTTGGAGAACATTATTTGTAGCAAGCAAGCTTAACTAGCTTTGTTTTTGTAATTAAAACAGGCTACTCTTTCACTTCAAAAATCTTTTAGTCATTCCCGAGGAGGATAGGAAAGCTCTGTGATTTAGGAAATCAATACTGAGTTTAACAGAGAAAACACAAATTGATACTGAGACAACTGATTCCTTAGTGGTTCGGTGACCAAAGCTTATGGCAATAAGGTTAATTTTTAATCTTGTATGAATTCCCTGCTCCTGAACTAAAGTACTGTATTAAAGGATTTGTATTCGAACAGATTTAATGACTCTTCTAAGCTTATGGAATTGCTAATCAGTATCATTAGTTTGCTCTGAACTTGTTAAATTGCTAATAGAATAGAACTGCACTTTTAAAAAGTGCTAAAAGATTATTAATACTGCTTATTTAAATGTTCAAGTGGCAAGAAAAGACAAGTTTATAGTTCTATATTGTATTGTATGTATGCTATAAAAACAAAATAGGATCTCATCCAAATGTTTACGGCCAATTTCCGTGTTTCCTGATAAAATACTTGTGACATCCTTGGTAAGATGACACAAAGCATCAGTTCTTTGCTCTCATAGATAATCTATTGTCTTTTTTACTGTTTTTGTTCATACAATAGTAGTGCAATCTCAAACACAGTTACGCTCTTCTAAAGCTGTTGAGGACAATAGGCTCAGGAGTGTATAACTGTAAATAAGGTCTGATTTTACTAAAAAAAAATCCCTTTTACTAATGGGATGGGATCTTAGGAGATTGGAAGCGGAAGAAGCTCAACATGTTGGATTAATCACATTGTCCATAGCAGTGCCAATGTGTCTCTAAAATTATCTGCTCAGGTTCAAAGTACCTATGTAATCAAAACGTAACCCTCCAATCATTAGCAAAGGAATTTGCAGGTATATGGGGGTGCTGGTGGAAGTGGAGAAGATCCAACTTCTTGTATTTCTTTTGATTGTGTTCCTGTAAACTCCAAAGAAAGCTCTTTGTCTTCAGCAAACGTCTGGAAAAGCTATGGGCCCTTTCCACACACAATGTCTGTAAAATGCTTTTAATTTTTGTTTTTTGTTTGCACTCATCCCCTTCAAACTATTCCTGGCTGCCATTTTCTGGTGTAGTTGATACTGTGAAGATTACCACCACCACCACCACCACCCCCCAATATCAAAAATACCCTTAAATGCTCCAAAAACAGGGCAAGGCGCTTCTGCAGACAAATAGTGGCCATTTCCACATAACACAAATAAAACACTTTTAGGATTAGGAACAAAAGCATTTGGGGGAGGAATTCTGCACAGTTCCCCCCCCCCCCAATTTGTTTTATTTTCAGTGTTTTAAATGAATCCCTTTTTCTAGTCATTATTTGGGCTGAAACATTTTTAAAGGGCTTCATTTGTGTGCTGTCCCCTTTAAGATGCCATTTTGTGAGATCACTCTTTGCCTGTTGTAGGAGCATTTCAGAAAATGTCTGATGTTTTGAGGGGTTTAATCTTCCAGTGTCAAATACAGAAGACTCGGAGCTGCAGCAAGAGGCTGTGAAGCTTGAAGCACTGAGAAAAAAAAACAAGGGAAAACAGAAAATGGCAGCTAGGAATCTTTTGAAGGGGGTGACTGTGAAGAAAAGGAAGACTGAAAATGTTTTACAAGTGTTTTAGGAGATTTTTGCAGAAAGGGTCAGTGATCTCACAAAATGGCAACTTAAAGGGATAGCATACAAATGAAGCCTTTAAAAAACCATTTCAGCCAAAAAAATCCCTAGAAAAGGGGATTCATTTAAAGTGTTTTGAGGCAGGAAAGAAAACTTGGGATGCTGGAGGGACTGCTGAATTCCACCCCAAAATGCTTTTTCTTTCAGTTCTGAAAATGTTTTTATTTGTGATGTGTGAAAATGGCCATGGTCTCTGGACTCCTTTATTTTAAGACTCAAAGTTTTGATTTTTACTGAGTGCAAGTGCATAGCTTAAGCACCAATCTAGCTGCTGCTGCTCAGTGGCTCTTCCAGTACAAGCTGGCCAGCTGCTCTGGGTCTTGGTGCATTTGTAAAAAGCTCCCCATGTTGATGTTTAGTCAGTCTCAACCATTTTTGCCCTGATTTTAAAAGCAAATTTTCCATCACTTTGAATTGTTTTTGTTTTATGTAAAACTTTTGCTTTTTTATTTACATCCTTTGCTTCCCCTCCCCACTCTGTCTTTTACTAAAAGCTTTTAAAACTCTGTCTGAGTGTTTAACATCTTAGATTTATTCATTAGTGCAGATGGTTGTGTCATCATGATAAAGGAAGTGTTTCCAGAGGAATCAAGGGGAAGAGCAGTATTCCAGATCCTCTAATGTTAAGTATTCCTCATAATGGGACTGACATCAATGGATTACCACAACTGCCTGTTCCCAGGCTTAACTGTAGTAGAAGGAAATGGAGTTAGTGCCTAGAAAGAGGCTCATCTGCCAAATCCCTACTTCCAGTACCACAACATAAATTGAGCAGTGGCTGTGGTAATGGGCACCTTTGAACATGAACTGGTCCTCAAGTTCAAAATATAGGTAATACAGGGAAGTTTGAGCCAGATTGATTTTTTAGTCATTTTAACTGAACTGTATAGCATTCCCCATCACACTGATCTCCACAAAATGCTTCTTCTGATGTTTGAGGAACAACATTAAGAGGATCTGCAGCAGAAAAAGGAGATGGGTGGAAATTACCATTTAGTCTGGATCCAAACCCATAACACATGCCTAAACTAATATTTTGCTAGAGTTTTTGAAATGAATGTAGGACATCAGTTCCTCACCCGTTCTCTCTTTCTCTCTCCCCACCAGTATTTTATTATTTAATCTGTTGTTGGTTTTTATATTTTTCTTCTGTGTTTGCAATTAGGGCATGCTCTAGCCAACTTTGGGAGACAGAGGCCAAAGACTTAGGGTCATCATCAGCAATGTCATCACATAACTTCTGATGGAAACCTGGAAGTGGTGCCATGCCTCTATAGAAACTGGTAATTCCTTGAGAGGACTGATGTCAGCTCTGGATTTTCTCAGGAAATGATGTCATGCTGTGGGACTCACAGCAATCTTTTTGTTTTTGTCCCACTGTCACTCATATCAGCAGTAGGGAATTGGAACTGAAGGCAGGGGACACCCCGCACTGTGGGCTTGGCAAATTTAGACAGATGTGGGGGTACCATACATGGGAATAGGAAGATATTTTACTTTTTGTCTGACAAAAATAATGTGTTAAAATAGAATTAAGAATTGTCCTTCCCAGAAATGCTTTCAAAGGCCATTTTCATACAATCAAAATATCCCAAGGTGAACAAGAAAAATATTCCAGTTCAGACGTGAATTCTGCAAACATGGGCCTGCCCCAGCACTGCCCTGCAATATTTCCCTTACCCTGGAATATTCAACAATCACCAGTTTGGCAGTTCTTTTAAAAAATCCCAGGTGACCCAGCTGTTGTCCACAGGAGAAGACTTGGTATATTTTCCTCACCTTGTCACTTTCCCACTGGTGGGTGGAGAGCTGTTCTCCCTGTCATTTGAGCCAGCAAGGCATGGATCAGTAGGAAGGGGAAAGCTGGGGGTGGGATAGCTGTTCCCTCTGTCTTTTGTCAATGGGGTAAATACAAAAGACCCAGGACGAGCTGAACAAACTGGAGTATTACCTCCTGGTCCTACATCAGCTCCTGGGAAGAAGTGGGGAGCTGTGTGGAGGCAGAAATTGGGATAAAATAGCCCCAGTATGTACAATCCTGGGTCTACCCTGGTGTAATTGTGCCATGCGGAAACAGCCAATGATTCATAACTGTTATTTGGGATAACTGAAGAATCAGGATTTGGCTGTACAGGAACAATCTTGAATTCTATTCCATGTGATTTTCTCAGGACCTGAATGAAAATGAAAATCTAATTTAAAATGTTCATTATAAAACAAGATTACAGTGACTTCCATAAAATGACATGCTTACAATACACATGCAATTGCAAAAGAAGGTTCAGTTTTAAACTGGTCAGCTGAACTACCTTGACTGAAAAAAAATGAAGACAACGATACTTGACAGAAAATTAAATGTAATCTGCTGCTCAGTTATAGTGAAGGTACACATCTAAAAGACGAGTGACTTTTCTTTTTTCCTTTGCTCGCAGCCATCTAATTGTCTCCAGCATGACTTGCCTTTATCCCAGAGCTCAGACCTAATTAAGCCAGAGTTAGACATAGTCCTGCAGCAAAGATCTTCGACTGCCTGTTTGAAAAACATTCAGACAGATAACAAAAGTGACTTTGGTTACCTAAAGGAAGAGTGTATGGGGGTGAGGGGAAGGATTCTTTTCAACCGCTTTTTTGTTCTAGCTTCTTCTAGCCATTATAACTATGAACTTAATGTTTTTGAAATGTATTCCTGCAGGCTTTTCACTAGAGATACAAACAGAATCTATGTAGGTACTCTTACCTCTTTATTACAAAAAACATCTTGAAGTAAGAAAGTTTCCTTTGTTTAAAAGACATATTGGAGAGACTGTATTAGAAATAGCTGGTCAGAATATTTGCAAGTTTGAAGTGTTCCAAATGTGGTAGCTTTGTATTCATATACAATAATTGGCCTCCAATCTGCAGTTAAAATGAAAAACTAGATTTAAAGATTAATAGACCTTGTGTTTTCTTTACTTTCCCCCCTCTTTTACTTATTTTCTTCTTTAAAAACTCCTTTCCATTGTTAAAATATTCAGATTAGGCATATTAGAGATGTGTCAAGCTGAACTGGATGAGTTATGCTCCCAGAATTTGAATTACAAGTAAGGCTGCATTAAACAGCACCACTAAAAATGGCACCATATGGATACTGTGAACATAATGATGGTCATATGGCTTTGAAAAAATGGACTACTCACCATACACATTTTTAAAAACATGGAGATCATTATGTGCTACAAACAAAATGTGTTTCAGCAGTTAATGCATGATTATTGCCTCCCATCTCTAGTTACAGCAAGCAGGCAGGCATGGAAGAAATCTCAATTAAAGGCATCAAGTGTGTGTTCTGATTTACAGCCCTGAGATTTCAACCTGGTATCTTGAGAACGAGTCCCCAAATCTTTGTCTGGAATGGAGAGGCAATGGTGCTTTTGCTGTCACCTCAGCTATGTGCTGGTATATGGATATGGCTGGCTTCTCCTTCCCTCCATGGTTTAGTTTCCCTTCAGTTTTGTGAATTTTCAGATGTTTCTGCAAAACATGGGGGTCTCCTAAGTTTGTCAAAAATCTTTCTCCATGGCTCCAGTCCAGTGATGTAAGCATCTTCAGATAGGTTAATGTTATATAGTAAATATATTGATGATTATACATGTACATAAACATTGACATCAAATAATATTGACATAAAATAATAATATCAAAGGCCGTTTCCGCACGGCCCCCTGCCGCCCCCACGCCGCCAAGAGTGCGGGCGGCGTGGGGGCGGAAGCCCGTTCGCATGCAAGCATGCGAACGAGGCGGACGAAGGCGGCAGGCTTGAAGCGGCTCCACGCGGGCAGCCTCTGCGCTCCCTCCCGCCCCACTCCGCGGTGTCCTCCTGCGTAAGCCTGCGGGGCATCACAGCCCATGCAGCTGCTCCCTCCGGACCCCTGGAGGTGGGAGGACAGTGTGTGGGCGGGAACTGCACGCTAAATGAAGCGTGATAACCGTAATGAAGCGGCTGAGACAGCATCTTCCCGGCGACACGGTTTGCACCGGCGCCGCAGGGAAGGCAGCTCCCTCCCAACAACAACCCTTTAAAGGGTTGTTGTTTAGAAGCGGCTTGACGCCGCGCCCATGGGAGGGAAGAAGAAGTCGAAGGTTGGCGAATGACAGCCTGGGGTACCTTTTTGGCGCCCCCAGGCCGTCATAAATAGGCCGTGCGGAAACGGCCTTATACATTATATACTAAATTCTGCACAGGTATTTTAAATTACACATACATCTCATTCACCAGTATTTCTGAAACCATTGCTGCACCACATACCACATTGATATCTATGGGATAATGTGTCCACGCTAGCCCTCAGGTATAACACATCAGTATGCAAGAAATAGCTGCCATATATTTTGGTTATTTTTTCTTTCATTTCCTCTTTGCCTAAGAGAGTTGATTTTCATTTATTTGTTCCCATTGTTTCTGGAAAATGACGGAAGAAAAGAAAAGGAACAGAACAATATGCGTTGGTTTACAACCCTGGGTTTTTGTTGTCCCTATTGTTGTTGTCCCTATGATTCCATTCTAAGAACTAAGAATTGGCAAACCCCAGTCAAGCTAAGTGCTGATTGTCCACCTTCTGACTTTGCTCTGTCTCTCACTGCTGTCTTTAAATGTTGAAACTGCTACATCAGCCAGGATTTTTCAGTACAGTACTGAAAACATATAATGCAAAGTCTTCTGGGATCAAAAACTGGGAAAGCAAAGGAAGTTTAGTGACATGAATGAAAACTATTGCAGTTGAGTGTAGATTGCATCTTTGGTCATTTCCTTCTGTATTACACTGTCTGCTTTAGCCTCTGGGATATAATTTTTTCCTCCCCGAAACCTACTAGATTGCAGTTCTATTTTATACTATCCCAACCTCACTACTAACTTAGCGTGGGTAAAAATCATATAACATCAGCTGTATATTAGCTTCAGGTACAGAAAACATTTGGAGGCGGAGGGGTAGAGACAATATAATTGTCACAATATAAAAGGAATGCTTCAACTATCATTTCCCATATCACTGAGAAAAGGGAACAGAAATATGAAGAAATTCTGGGGTGTAGAACCATAATGGCTGTTGTTCTCTTGTCAACCCCTTTATTGCTTTGTTAATTTGATAAATATTTCCCTGTGGAAATGAGAGTTCTGTAAGTAAGAAGGTTCAATAAGAAGAGAACAATAAAAGTGTACATGAAGGTAAGAGTACACTATGCACAAAATGTCAACTGCTTCTTACAAGCAAGCATTTTTGTCTGAAATCTTTCACCATCTTTTAAAGACATTCTCATCTAAGTATCTAATAGTGACAACCCAATTTTCAGCAGAATAAAAACCTTCCTCTTCACACAGATATTCATTTAACAACAATAATAAATCTAATGGACTATTCTATTCTGTTTAAAACATTGCTTTTCATGCATCTGGGCAACATGAATTCAGTAAGTGGATCCCTAGACTATTTTAGGTAATTGCAGAAGTGAGAGGTGTAGAAAATTAATAAGTCAAACTTAAGACATCAGGGGGAAAAAAATCCACGGCAGCCAGGGCTGAGAACAATTTCTATACAGCATTGTAGTAGGCAGTGAACAAAAGAAGAATGTTAGCAACCCATTACTAAATGGAAATGCTTAAAAAAAAGAAATAAAGGAAAAGCAGATGGAGTTTGATAAAAAATTGTGTGGAATGACATATTCACATCAAAGTATGATTTAATGATGGCTTCAACTGTTATACAAAGTGTGTTGAATAGCATATATTAGAAATGGCGGCTTATAAAAAAGTCTGCCGCAGCAATCCATCTTCGTCCTATGGCCTGCAATGTGTATCCTACTTCTATGAGATCAATTAATATTCAGACTGTATGCCCTTCTTTATCTTCTGAAGGACTGAGGATTGGTCCCATTATCTCAATTTTCTGAGCCTACCAATTAGCATCCAATCAGTTTACTGAATATTATTAATAAATTACATATGAGTCATCTACAGAAGAAGCTATTGGATTGATTAGGCCATGAAAATAGAGGTCCACCAAGCAGGATTTGGAATAGGTTGATCATCTAGCCATCACCTGATAGATAAATATGCCTTGCTGAGGGATTGGTGATTTCTATTTGACTTTTATCAATTTTAAGTCAGTGCTTAGACCTATTCCACAACACAGATTATGGAGAGGTCTAATTCAGACAGATGTCTATTCGTTTCTATTTGGCAACTATATAAAAATACATGTCTGTGGGTCAATTGTAACTATGCTAGGTATCTGCAGCTTCTTCCCCTACTTTTATTGGAATTAAACAGGACTGTATTGTGTCCCAAACTTTGTTTAATTTTTATATTAATTCAGTGGTCAATAGTTTACTTAAACTCAGCTTTCTTCTCCCTAAAATGGCATCTGGAGCGGTATCAGTTGTACTTTATGAGTATGATGCCATTTTGTTTTCTCTCAGACCAACATTGGTTTAAGACACATGTGGAGGGCTCTTGCCTTGTAATAAATATTTATCATTCTTCTGGATCTTGGGCACATTCAAGTCAAGAATGCATTATAGAATCCCAGAGAAGATTTTGGTTTTGATAAGGCTCATTTGTACCACAGGAGGAATATATACGGTATGTATCCCCTCAGCTATTCATGTTTTTGTGGTCAAGATTCTTGCACAGCTGTTATACAGCTCCCAATTATGTGCAAATGATAATTGCACATCTTTTGAAATTATACAAACAAACTTTTTGGGAGCTATGTTTGAGTGCTTCACTGTGTACCCAGTATGGCCTTGGGTCTTGAGTCTAGCTTAATTGTTCTTGAAGCCCATGCCTGGATATGCAGAATTAATTACTGGTCAAAGTTTCTTTTGTTGTTGCTGTTGTTGTTGTTGTTGTCTCCAGAGAGAATTGCACCTTTGCCATTCACAGGTACTTTTCAGTCAAAATGGCAAAGAGTCCTTTTACAAAAACTACTGACTTCTTGGTATTCTTGTAGTTTAATAGCTCTTGGGTACTTAAAAGTCTAATCCATAGTATAGAAAATGATCTGCAATATTGCATTCAAGTCTTGCCACAAAATATCTTTTCTTTAGGGACAAGAAGTTTATACCTTCTGATTATCTGGTCAATCTACTAATTACCAAATTTAGTAAAGCTTTTACTTTGGCCCAATTTAATGTCCTACACTATGAACTCTAGAAAGACTGGGAAAGCTGAAACAATCGGGCATGTCTTATTGCATTGCCCTATTAATTGTGAACTTAGACATGATTTATTTACTTCTATTCTCTAAATAAGTCAAGTTAGATTGGAAAAATTGTACATTTCCTTTCTCCTTTTGGACAATGAGTTTTGGATCATTGACAAAGTAGTTTGATTTTGTGCAGCTGGTAAAGTCTATCATAGTTTTATGTATTGTTGAAGGCTTTCACGGCTGGAATCACTGGGGTGTTGTGTGATTTCCAGGCTGTATGGTTGTCTTGTGTAGTTTCCGGACTAATTGTACATTTCCTTTCTTCTCTTGGATCCAGGGGCGTAATGAGGCAGCCCTGGGCAAACTGTAGCCCTGGGCAAAACCTGAGTTGGATGCCCCCCCCCCATGGGCGGCCACTCCACCACGACCAAAAATGTTTTTGCACCAGGACATTGGTGCCTGCAGGGGGTGCATTTTTAGACATATCAGCACCAAATTTTAGCATATCATCAGGAGACTGTCCTTATGCTACTCCCCAAGTTTGGTGAGGTTTGGTTCAAGGAGTCCAAAGTTATGGACTCCCAAAGGGGGTGCCCCATCCCCCATTGTTTCCAATGGGAGCTAATAGGAGATAGGGGCTACAGTTTTGAGGGTCCATAACTTTGGCCCCCCTGAACCAAACTGCACCAAACTTGGGGGGTGCCATCATCTCCAAATGATACCCTGAAATTTTGGTGCCGATACATCCAAAAATGTGCCCCCTGCAGGAACATCCTATAAATTTGCCCAAGAATCTTTGTTCTGCATTGAGTTTTCTGCATTGCTGTCAATGGGGGTTGCAGGCTGTGGGGGGCACATTTCTGAAGGCACAGTCTCAAAGCTTTCAGGGTCTCATCAGGAGACTGCCCTAATGATACCCCCAAGTTTGGTGCAGTTCGGTTCAGGGGGGCCAAAGTTATGGACCCTCAAAACTGTAGCCCCCATCTCCTATTAGCTCCCATTGGAAACAATGGGGGATAGGGGCACGCCCTTTGGGAGTCCATAACTTTGGATTTCTTGAACCAAACCTCACCAAACTTGGGGGGTAGCATAAGGACAGTCTTCTGATGATACGCTGAAAATGTGGTGCCACTAGCCTAAAAACTTCGCCCCCTGCAGGCCACAAATGGAAAACCACTAAAATACCCAAAAACGAACTCAGCATTTTGATGCCCCCCACAAGGTGATGCCCTGGGCAGCTGCCCACCTTGCCCAATGGGCATTACGCTAGTGCTTGGATCATTGACAAAGTTTTGGATCATTGACAAAGTAGTCAGATTTTGTGTAGCTGATAAAGTCTATCATAGTTTTATGTATTGTTGAAGGCTTTCACGGACAGAATCACTGGGGTATTGTGTCGTTTCTGGGCTGTATGGTCATGTTCTGTCATAGTTCCATGTTAATTTAATGGGCTATATTGGCTTATTTTAATATAATTTATGTAATGGGTTTTTCATGTAGCATTTTGGTAATGTATTTACTTCTGTCCTGGTCTTTGAACGTAATAAATAACTCAATTCAAGTTTCCTATGTTTGGTGATATCATTAGAATTACAGCCCCATGCGGGGAGAAGTGGCTCTTAAAATTGGGGTGGGGGCATACTGGCACATTTGCCCATCCTACCAATATAAGTGGCACCTACACCAGTTGGGAAGGCCAACTTTCAGACAGGTAGGCACTGTGGAACTCTGCGATGTCCAACCTGCGAGACCCTGCCACCCACAGAGCTGAGCTGGCTGAAAAGTGGATACTAGCTGGGGGTGGGATAGGGATGTTCCCAAGGCAGAGCTGGCCTTAGTTGGCTTCCACCAGGCTTTCGGCCCAGGAATACCCCCAGCGCAGACCTCCAACTTAACTACCCAATTGAGGAGTTTCAGATGACCGGGATTTTTCTGGATTTCATTGCCTCCCTGCATTGCTTGGAAGCCCTCTGGACACAGCACAGTGATGGAGCAGTGCTGCCAACCCTTTCCACTATAGCCTGTGGATTGGGCTGTTACATCTTTAAAATGCATAGCTATCATCATGCTATAATTGTTATTACTAGGCATGTAAAACATAGTTTGGAATTACTTATTTTTGTTCATTTTTTGACCATCAGACTTTATAAACTTACTTAAATCGTTGAGTACTTTATTTCAATGTAACTTCAGTACTTGATTTTGCAATGTATTGCAGCCAAAGTTTATTTGAAAAATAAGAATAACTGAGCAATTAATAATGATGTGGAAGAGACAAGCCCATCTCTTTATTGCATGGCTATTTGGGTATTTTTCAGATTCAAATCAGATCTCTAGGATATGGCAACCATCAGACACTGATAATAATAGTTATGCACACAGATATACATTTTTTTGAAAAGGTGATCTTACATCATTCCTTATAGATAGCATATCAATATGTCCACTTTACATCTTTAATTCAATCATGTAATAGATAAGGAGGATTCAGTGAATTTAACTCATCAGGACCCTAGCAAGACTATTGGTGTAGCCCACATAATTTCAAACTGAATAAATGGAACGAGAAGAAACTGTTGCAACAAGCAAGAAACTGATTGACATTACTTTTGTTCATAAAAAGAATGGTATCCAAGCAGACTGGCAGTAAATGTCATGATAGTAATTTATAGGTTGACATCAGATTTTAAAGTTCTCTGGATTTCATATGAAGCAAATGGGACAATTTTTATTCTGATTAAGACAGTGTACAAATGGACACCACTGATTGGACATTGCTGAATTTGCACTGCTGTCAAAGCAAAAAGGTCTTCCAGCTCTCACTGCCTAAATTATAATTTAGAACAATGACAATTGGTAAGAAATAGCCTTTAGGAGTCTGCATCTAACTTGACGGAGAGCCAGTACCTTGTGGGATAGCCGGTATAATCTATTTATTCACATGTCACATCATTTTCTTAATACACTTTTTTTGTAGTCAGTAATGAGTGCTGGGAGTAGAGGCGCATGCATCCAACGCAATTCTGTCTGGGCAGTGGCAGAGCTACAAGGGGACGGGGGTACGCCGTGCATTGGGCGCACGCATGGGGAGCACAGAAAATTGCCCCAGACCCCTCCCCCTTTCCCCTGCCCCCCTGTGTTGTCCCCGATGGTGCCCCCTGCAGCGCCCCCCCTTCCCACATTTACCTTAGCTCCTTTCCTTTTTCTTGAACTTTTTCAGGCTGCAAAAGGCCTGTTCACAGTAAAAACGGCCTGAGGAACTACAGTTCCCAGGAGACCTTGGGGCTCACAAGGTCTCCTGGGAAGTATAGTTTCCATCAAGCCATTTTTACTGTGAACAGGCCTTTTGCAGCCTGAAAAAGTTCTAGAAAAAGGAAAGGAACTAAGGTAAGTGGGGGAAGGGGGGAAATATAGAATGTGCACCGGATGCAATTTGGCCCAGCTACGCCTCTGTGTCTGGGAGAAGAAGAGGAGATTTTCCTTTTTTGACTGAAATCTTTGTACAATCTTAACTGTGTCATAAGAGCTAAATTTGTGTGTGTGTGTGTGTGTGGAGTGTGTGCGTGCAGCCATTTATTCAATTGAGATCTCCTTTGCATTGAGTGTACATTCCTCTTGGATTGGATTCTTGGTTACACACACTTTTCCCCTCCTTTAAAATCACACTCAGTTCAGAGAATATGGTTTTCAAAGCCTAGTAAAATGCAACTCCCCACCCTCGCTTAGCAGAGAAAGCAAAGGGAATGAGTATGTGAAGCAGTTGGGAATCAAACCTGATTCTCCAGAGTAGAGTTTGCTGCTTTTCATTACTGGCTCTCTGTGTACGAACAATGTATGCAACCAGCAAATGTGATTTTCAAGGGTGTGTAGAAAAACTGCTTGTAATTTGTGAACAAGTTGTGACCGAACACCGCTTATCAAAATATTTCTCATTGTCTTGTGATTAGTGCTTGCACCAATAGATCTAAAAGTTCATATCTGTCTTGATAAGGAAACCAGGACACATTAAGTGAATTTGCAACACTTGTGCTTGAATTTTTCCTGTTTTAATTAACATTTTGCTACTTATTTACATTCTCAAGCAGTTGCGTAGTGGTTAAGAGCAGGTGCACTCTAATCTGGAGAACCAGGTTTGATTCCCCACTCTGCCACTTGAGCTATGGAGGCTTATCTGGAGAACTAGATTAGCCTGTGCACTCCAACACATGCGAGCTGGGTGACCTTGGGCTAGTCACAGTTCTTCAGAGCTCTCTCAGCCCCACACACTTCACAGGGTGTTTGTTATTGGGAGGGGGAAAGGGAAAGGAGATTGTAAGCCCCTTTAAGTCTCCTTACAGGAGAGAAAGGGGGGTATGCATCCCAACTCCTCTTCTTCTTCAATTTAATTGTTACATATGCACTCTAAGGCCCTTTCCGCACAAGTACTGGGTGGGGGTGAATTGGCATAAATTATGCCAGTGTACCTCCCTGGGACCGTTTGCGCAGACAGTCCCAGTAGGAGCGGAAGTCCCCAACTGGCTTACCTGCTCCTGCTGGCTGCCATCACATTGGGGAGCCACGGGACATGCCCCCTGGAGACAGAGGCCAGGGGGGCATGTCCACAACGTGATGGAAGCCAGCAGGAGCAGGTAAGCCAGTTGGGGAAGGCGGGGGAGGGATGCCGCCTTCCATCCTCTGCCATTCGCACAGCAGCGGGTGGAAGGTGCCACTTTTGAAAAACCTCGCTCGTGGGGTGATGTTCAAAAGTGGTGTTTCCACGCTGCTTGGATGGCGCGAGCACGGCACTGCTGCGTTGCAGCAGCGCCTGCTGTGCGAACGTCTCGCCAGGGACGCCGTTTTTGCCATCTGTGGGGCACTGTATTCCACCCGTGCGGAAGCAGCCTAAGTAAACATTATAATAGAATACTTGCTTTCTTCAGTCTCCTATTTTACATTATTTCACGTGTTCTCCTGCACTAATTCAGGAGAATCAATAGAGCACTTCCTTAATTCTTAATCTCTTTTATGTTCTCGTGTATGCAAATAAGTGAGGCTGTTTGTTTCATTCAAGATACACTTTTAGAAATAATTGCATTTTGTCAGTCATGAATATGTTAAAAGTAATTGATATGAAAGAGCTGTAGGTCTGGACAAGGTGGAAGATGATAGAATGCAAATTGTTTCTGTTAATAAGTTTACACATTTCTCTGTTGTGCTTTTTATCCCTCATCTAAAGTCTCCAAATGTTCTGATAGTAGTGTTTTCACATTTACTTATATGTCAGGGTGCCAGGCTTTGTATTCATTATTTAGTATAGCCATTATTTTATAATCACTGATACTTTGTGATGTCCTCTTGATCTATGGAAGTCATTGAATGCATGAAGTTGCCTTATGTGGAATTAGACCCTTGGTCTGCCAAGGTCAGTATTGTCTTCTCAGACACGCTGCCACTCTTCAGCAGATGTGTTTCATATCAACTTTTATAAAATCCTTTAACTGGAAATGCTGTGGTAGAATCTGGGACTTTCTGTATGCCAATCAGATTATCTACAACAGATCCTTGATTATTTAGTGCTATACTGTAATATTATACTGCTGATTTTCTTTCCTAACTACCTTGCAGTAAGGACCAAAGTAGACATATGGCTGCTGTTGAAAATGGCAGCCACATATCTAGTCATCCACTTCATAGCATCTGGTATATGTTACCTATATCTACACATCACAAAGCTTTATGTTGTATATTGCTGCACCCTCCTCTAGTGGAAACCAATGACAAAAAATATCTGGTGAAAATTAGTATGTTCCAACCTTATGCTAGGCCATCAAGAAAAGAGACTAGAAGAACAAAAGTGTGGCAATTTGGTTGGTATGAGGACTGGACCTGAGGAAACTTTGTAACTACTTCAGTGTACTTGGCCGCCTTGAAGGTGTGAGGCTGGGGTGGCGAGCCTATGGCACTCCAGATGTTCATGGACTACAATTCCCATCAGCCCCTGCCAGCATGGCCAAAATTGTAGTCCATGAACATCTGGAGTGCCATAGGCTCGCCACAACTGTGGGGTAATCTACACTAGGAACTATTAATGAAGATAGGGAGGTGAACATATAGCTACTTTCTTTTTAGATTACCATATTTTTACTATAATATCTTGGAGAAAGGATGTTGTAAGAAAACAACGGCATATGAGTCTTGACAGACTAGCATTTGAAAAATAAAGGCCTCTTTTTTTCATTTACTATTTGGTTTCAATCCCATGAGCACTTTCATGGGAACAACCCCCTTAAATTAATGGGACTTATTAGTAGAACGTCTTTGAATGTTCTAAAGTGTGCCCTATCACAGGTGGATTCTGCACCGGGCAAAAATAAAGGCTATAGGACACAACACAACCTGTTGTGGGGGGGGGGGGACTTCACACAGGTCCTGTCCCCAAAACAAGTTTGCCCCATTTTATTTCCTTCAACCCAGAATTTTCAAAAATTGCTAAACCAGCAATCTTTGTGTAATCTTGGGTTGGAGCCTCTCCTACGTAAATGGCCAGGCAGGGGGTGCTTTATTTCACTGCATTCCACCAATCCACAGTCAGGGAGAATCCACACGCCACAGCAGTACATTTATAGTGCGCTGCCATTGCAGGGAGGTCCTTTTTTCTTTTTTTATTTTGCATGCAGCACATGGTCAGATACACAGGTGCAGCTGATTGTATTGTGGGATGATCGGCATTGCTGTGGGGGTTCATTTCTGTATGCCTGCGGAGCTATGCATGTGTTCCAAGAATTTTTTTAAAAAGAAGTGTCTCTGTGCAAAGGTGCATGTTTCCATGGGCTCCAATTGCTACGTACATGGCATGCATGTGAACAGGAAAAAGGGACTGCAACCTGTTACAAATTTGCTGTGTGGAATTGCTGTGTGGAATTGACAACTGAGAACAAAAACATGTATTGTAAGTTAATACAATCCCTTCTTAAATCTTTATACTTTTTTGTTTTAAAGAATTCTATATTGGAATAGATTTCATATTAGCATGAGGACCATATTCTTTTATTTTACTCTAAATGGTTGTCCCTGTGTGATCCCCCAAATGAAGACATAAGATACCAGCTTGGGTTTAACTATTTTATTAATCTGATCTCTGTCATATTATTAAATTTACTAACATTTTTAATTGGACAAGCTTCACTAGGTAGAAGACGATTCCTAGCTCTGCCAAGTGTCAAGAGAGAGTCCATTCTGAAAGCTAAGAGCCTGAAAAATCCACAGTCTCCTTTCATGGTTACCAGAGTTTTGAAAAAGCACAGGTTTTTACTTGTTATGTGAATTCTTATCTATTCAAGGTTACCGTGTGCTCTCTGAGTTTGATGGTGCCATCCTTGTTAATTGGGTTCCAGTTGAAATTAGTTACTGTGAGAACATTGAAGAAAGTTTTGTTTGGTATGGAAAGGGGGAGTTTACTCACAGCTAATGAGGTCTAGAAAGTTCTGTGTAAAGTCTGTCCTCACTGGTCATTCAAGGGTCATCTGTTACATTGTGCCAAAACCATAACGTAGTACTCTCTTCCTTATCTATCTTTCTTTTCACCTCCACTCTGCATGCAGCACTACTGATACTCTGCTTTCTTTATAAAATATTTGGGTTACCGCACTCTGTACCACATGCTGTACTATGCTTAGAAGCTGGCCAGAATATACTTGAAACTAGAGTATGGTTGAATACATTCAAGTACTGGATCAAACTATGGCCCCTTCCGCACGGGCCTAATACAGCGCCCTGGGGACGGCAAAAACACCATCCCCAGGAAGCCGTTTGCTCCTCCCAAGCAGTGCGAAGCCGCCGTTTTCCCACCTCACTTCCCGAGCGAGGTTTATGGAAAACGGCGGCTTCCAGCCACTGCCGTGTGAATGGCAGCGGCTGGAAGGCGCCTTCCCTCCCCCCTGTGCCCAGTTGACCTACCTGCTCTGCAACCGTCCGGCACGTCACCGAGGCCTGGGAACACGCCTCCCCACCCTGCGATGCCGGAGCGGTCGCGCAGGCTAGGGGGGCGTGTCCCCTGGCCTTGGCGATGCGCTGGACAGTTGCAGAGCAGGTAGGTCAATCGGATGACGGCGCTCCATGGCGCCGTCTTCCCCACCTCAACCGGGACCATTCGTGCGAACGGTCCCGGGAGGGGGGTTGGGTCAGCGTCATGTACGCCGACCCAACCCGCATTGTGGCTGTGTGGAAACGGCCTATGTTTCAATTCTTGTGACCATAGTTTTAATACATACTGCACATCCAGACCTGTTTGCATCTGAATGGTGTCAACTACTGAAATCTAAAATTTACTCTCTGGGTTTATTATTTGAAGATCTCTGTATGCTGTCACCCAATGTACTGTCGGAGGCTTTTACGGCCAGATTCAACTGGTTGTTGTGGGCTTTCTGGGCTGTGTGGCCATGGTCTGGTAGATCTTGTTCCTAACATTTTGCCTGCATCTGTGGCTGGCATCTTCAGAGGTGTATCTAAGGCCCTTTCCCCACTTACCCTTTTCCGAGGGTTGCTGCGCCCAATTCCCAGGTTGCGGCATCCCTGGCGCGTGCCCAGGAGTCCCCACGACCCCCCGCTCTGCGCGGGGTCATCAAAAGGCGCCCTTTGAAAGAGCACCAGGAATGCCTCGCGCTGAGGGGCGCGACAGCAGCAGCGTCGGGGGGGCTGCGCTGTCGCCGCCCCTCTCAGTGGGGAGTGCCGAGGGACCCCGCGCTACTCTCCTTGAATAGCGCGTGGCTTAAGGTAAGTGGGGAAAGGGCCACAGAGAGAAGTCTGTTACACACTGTGTCCAGTCATCTTGTTCCTTGCTGTATGAGAACAATTTGATTCTTCTTATTTCACATATATATGAGATATGTTTACGCATATATACACATGTTATGGCTAGCATCCATTGAGAAATACTGTGGTAGAGGTGATAGCAAATTACAGCAGTTCATCCTCACATGCCAAGTCGCTACTTCATGATGCAGCCACTGACTGATGAGGGAACCAGGTTACAAGTTGACTCAGTTGCAAACTCAGTTTTGAAGTGTCAGTATCATGATACAAAGAAATTAACCGATTTGAAATAAATTACTAGCAAACTATCTATCCTGTTTGGTGCAGATTGCTTAATATGAAGAATTACAGTTCACATCTACTGTGCTGTCAGACACCTTAATTCCTACCTGATATGAGAATACAACACTGTTCCATTTCATTTTAGGTAGTAGCTAGTTAAATCCAGGCTGTCACTGTGATTCTTTCATGTCTTATTCTCCAAAACCAATTATGTTGAGGCATATTGTATTTTAATGATAAGGACACATAGCAATTATGATGAGCTCAACAAATATGATTTCATTTGTGAGTTAATGAAAATTTGAACTTGAGTCTCCAGAGGCAAGGCACAATGATACTTGCCCCCTTGCTAATTCCTCTGTGAACAATAGTCTTCCCTAAAGCATTTAATGAAGACTTTCATTGCTACTTTTCATCTTTTCTCATTCCCACCAGTGTTTGCAAAACTATTGGTGGTTTTGGTTGAAAAGTCCAAGCAAGAATGTTGTATAAAAATGGCTGAAGGTTATATTTCAGAGTCTGAATATGTATAAAGCGGACAAGAATAAATTTACCAAGAATGTTCAAAGCTAGCAACAGCAAAATCTGTCTCCCCCTTCCTACATGCACGGTTAGTTGTTTGGTTTGGTTTTCAGTTCAGTTAAAGATGGATTAAGGCCCATTCCACATGGACCAATAAACCCAGGCTGGGGACAGGAAAAAATCTGTTTCAGGAGGGAACTTCGCCCGGTTCCTGCCCCTAAAGTGAGAGTGCCCCACGTACCCCGCCCCCCCGAAATGGGTTATTTGAGAATTGTGCTATCCACAAATATTTTGTTGTAATGTAGCCGCTCGCAAGCAAACGGCTGCCCCGGGAAGTGCTTCCTTCCCGATTTTGAAAAGTCATCCCCATGCAGCTGAATAGCCATGTGGGGACACAGGGATGTCTTGCGGCATCGTGAGACGTCAGCATGGCTGTGGGGCCATGCCTGCCCTCCCTCATAGTATGCAGCATGGGAGATGAGTTTTTACTAAAAAGCCGCGCCTCGATGCAAAGGTGCGATGGCAATGTAGGTTGCTTCTGCAGGCTCTGTTTGCTGCCTAAAGGGAGGCATGCGAATGCCCCGAAGGGAATACAGGTTGATTTCTCCTGACTGCAACCCATTGTACTTTGCCTCTGTGAAATAAATTGTTAAATAAATAATTCATTCATAGTATACTTTGTGTGGAATATTAAGAACAAATAGACCATTCTGTTCCTTTGGATACCATGTTTAGCAGGAACATGGAACCTGTGTTAGGTGTAGAATGATCAAATGAACATAGTAATATCACCCAACTCTATGATATTTTCTTTAGGAGAGAATCTGCCTGTCCACTTGTAGGAATAGTGGTAGTGTGCACTGACAGAACAGGCTAGGAGAGCTAAATATTCCCCTTCCCATGCTGTACTTCATGATGCTGCAATGTTTTCAGCATTTTTCCCAGCCCAGAAGAAACAGGCAATTATGGCCATGATTGGCAAGTGCCTGAAAAGATGATTGAAAATAGCACTAGCAATTGTTTCTTTATAACTTCTACAGAGGCAGCTAAGCTAAAATGTTCATCTCTGCACAATGTTATCTCTCTGCTTATGCAGGGGAGAGGGCAATTTCAGCTGACACCTTTTCCTTTCTGCAGCCCCTGTGCGTCACGGCACACATTTTCAAACCTCCAGTAGATGTATTTTATGGGTGTAATTGAAAGAAGAAAGCAGTTAAAAAAACCACTTCCACTAACTTCTAGAATTTTCCTGTCTGCTTCAGTTTAGATCTACAGTTGTCCCCTTCTCCATAGAAACACTCCTGTACAGTAATATTCTTAAATATGTGAAAAGTACCTTATTGTCCTAACTTGCTGTTGAGAAAAAAGATCAGAAGGAGGTGAGGCAGAAACTGCAACAAACTCTTCCAGCATAACTCTGAAAGTTTCATTAATAACTGAGTTCTTTCTAACTAAATAGCAAAAATTAAGGTATGGGTACTAAGGTAGCATAGGGTGCATATGCTTGCAGTTTCCTCTCAAATATTGGATTTAGTTGCAATTTTGCTTGTACAAAACTACGGCATTTACAAATTTAAAATTCCATAATATGTCAAATATTACAATTACATATGCTAAATAAGTTATAATAATACATTTTATGTTGTCAAAGCAGTAAAATTAGCTTAGGTTTGGTAGGACAAGAAATATTGTATATTTCATTTTTTTCCCAAAACTTCAGTTTTTTTCCTAAAATTTCTGGACATTTTACATTTCTAGTCCATTTACAAAAAAAGTTAAAGTCATCTATCAACTTTCCCATCATGAAAAAGTTTAAATGCTGTGTTTTAATACTCTGGCTGGGCTTTAAAAACAAACGTTTAGTGGCACTTCAAAGACTAACAATATTTGTTTCAATATTTGTTTATGTGAGCTAATGTTCACTTTTTCAGATATATGGAAAGGAAATCATTTCAGATATACTTACAGGAAAAAATATAGAAAGGAAAGAAAGTTGGAACTGGAAGAGAGAAATTTAGTATGGATCCCATCATAAATCTTTCAAATGTAATTCTCTGTAAAAGAAACTGAAATTGAATTAATTCTTATACACAGTGGATGTTGAGAGAGTTCAGATGTTCCAGCATCCTGTGGGAAACAAAGAAACCCAAAGTAATGGGGTAAGATAATACAACTGATCAGCAAGAAGGAAGTTTAAGAAAATTAATGGATATCACTACAATGTTATAGTATGAATTAGGCTTGTTGATTCGGTAAAGCTAAATAATCAATAAACCTGAAAAAGCCATATTTGGCTTTTTTTTGGGAGGGGGGGGGATTGTTCAGGGCCAAATTCAAGAACCAGCAAAAACCTTAAGCCAAATAGTAGGAAAAAAACCTCACTGATAACCTGAATAGGTATTTAGGTTATACTTACCTGAATAGGCACTCAGGTTATTGGGTTTTGGCCAAGGACGTAGGTAAGGGGTTTTTTCTCAGGTTCAACCCCCCCATTGCATGTCTGAAGCTCCGCCCTCCATTTTTTTAGTGTTTTTCAGTTTTTGGCTTGCAGGGGGCACAGTTCTTAGGCTAGCAGCAATTTTAGGAATTGTTTGGGAGACTCTCCTGATGATACTACCCAGGTTTGGTGAGGTTTGGTTCAGGGGGTCCAAAGTTATGGACTCCCAAAGGGGGTGATCCAATCCCTCATTGTTTCCAATGGGAGCTAATAGAAGATGCGGCTACACCTTTGAGGGTCCATAACTTTGGATTCCCTGAACAAACTTCACCTAACCTGGGAGGTATCATCAGGAGAGTCTCCTGACAGCAGGCATCCCCCAAATTTCCCCAGATTATCCTTTTAAATCCACCCCCTTCGGCATGATTTAAAGGGAGAATGTGAGGCCCCCAGTTTAAATATTGAAAGTGATGCCGTTTCAGGGTGGGGGATAATCTACCCCAAAATAGCATCACTTTCAATGTTGTTTTAACTGGGGGCCCCAGCTTCTCCCTTCAGGGTGGATTTAAAAGGAGAATTTGGGCTCTCTAGTTTAAACACCACTGAAAGTGATGCTGCTTGGGGGTGGATTCCAACATCACAGCAGCCGCTGGGGTGTGTGTGTGTGCAAAACTCAGATTTTGCACTGGGCTCCATTTTCCCTAGCTACGCCTCTACCCAGAGGGGAGGGCAGAAGGGGTTACCCGCTGCCAGCTGGGAGCCCAGCTGGTGGGTGGCAGGGGAGGGCAGGGCAGGGGAGTCAGCCTCGGAGAGCTGCTTTTATAAGCACTGGGGGCAGATCCGGGGCCATGGGGAGGCGTAACCATGCTCCAGGGGTGGAGGGGGGAATGGCCCCCCAAACCCCTCATAAAAATCTATACCTACATCCCTGTTTTTGGCTATTTAAACTTTAAAGGGTGAGTTTCCACATAGATTATCCCATCTGAATTGACTCGATTGTAGCCTATGGAAAATTTCTGTGGTTGTCTGCGGGGCGGGGGGGGCATTTTTCAAGATAGAGGCACCAATGGATGGCTTAGGGAGACTCTCCTGATAAAAGCACCCAGATTTGGTGAAGTTTGATTTAGGGAGTCCAATTCTATGGGTCCCCAAAGAGGTTGCCCCCATCTCCCTTTATTTCAAATTGTTACTAATATACTATACTATACTAATATGTAAAATTTTCACCTTAATTCAAAAAGGTCCTTTGACTTTCAGCCTAGGCGTGGGTGACAGAATCTCTTGCTAATCCATACTTTTTAATTTCAGCATTGACTGGAATCAATCCTCTCTGGAGATCTTCAGCATATTTCTGACTATGGCCTCCCTCCCAACAGAGCATATAGCACATGGCTTCCTCCCTGGCTGCAAGTTTGGCACCAAACTTATTGTTACTGTCATTAGGGCTGATTGCAGCTTGGCATGAGCTCTATTCTCTTAAGCTAGCTAGCAGCAGGGAAAGTCTGTCACCAAAAGAGAAGGCGACATTCCTTTTTAGTTATATGCAATATTCCATTAATGAGCTGTTCCTTTTAAAAATCAATTACTTAATTGCTGCTTATTGTTATCTAACTCAGTAGAGGCTTGGCATGTCACATCTTTCTTGCTGGTTGCATTTTCTAAATGTCGATTTAGACTTACTATCCTATGCCAAAGATTCAACATATGGCTGGTGAAAATTGCAGCAGTGACATTAAGCAAAATTCCATATTTATTTTATGCTCCTAAAATGTGACAGATCAGTATACCTGCAAAGTTACAAGCTTGTTAATCTACTGTGAATACATACAACAACAGTGTTCAGAAAATTCAGTTAAAAATTAACGTTCTTCACAGTGGTCACTCTATTGTGACCTCACATAAATTGTGTGAACTAGATTATGGTTTCAATATATATCTAACAGCCATTGATAGGTCCTTCAAACAAAAGTGATGACCTAACCGAGCATTTCTTTCCTTGAACCAGGGCCTAGCTCCACCTGGGGAGACCATGCAACCTCAAAGGTATTCAGGGTATGTGGAAAAAACCACATGCCCTTCAGTCATGCTCTGGCACAGCTCCAGCCCAGGTTCAGCTGCCACTGGTGACCCATCAGAGAAGTTGAAAATGTGGTCAGGCACCCATCTGCTGAGCCTGGCCCTGATCCTAATCATAAGGTTCCTCTTCTCTCAAGTTTCTATCAGAGGGAGAAGCTATCAGAGTGAGGGGAGGCAGAAGCCAAATAGCACTTGATTATCCCTAGCTGTTTTGCTAGTGTCATATAGTGGTTATGGTGTTGTACTAGGACCAGGAAGCCCTTGGGTCTGATTAAATTCCTATGAAACACATTGGGTAAACTTGGACCTGTTACTCTCAGCCTAATGTGCTTTACATGGGGAAACTATGCATGCCACCCTGAGGACAGGGTAAATATGTGACAGAAAATCCGTTGGTCCAGCTTCTGTGACAGAATTTCCAAATAAATAAAAGACTTGAGCTGGGGGAATTTCATGAATTCCAGAAACAGGATTGAACTTAAGTATAAGCAGGATCATCACTGTTGGGATATTCTCATAATACTTATCCTGGAATTTGCTTCAAACAGCCAGTGATATTGGAGTGAAGAGTTGCTGGAATCATATTCTTACTTTTAAATTGATTAATTTTATGGCTATTAAGGTCAGAAAGATTGTTGTTCTAGCACTTTCTCAACTGAAATAAGACGTGGGATACAATAAAAAATAAAACAAAAATCCAATAGCACTTTACATTCTAGTGCTATGGGAAGTGGAATTTCTTTTTTTATATTCATTTTTTTGTTAGACATAGCCATTGATTCCTGTTATCTTTTTTCTTTCTAAAAAGAAGAATTTCTCTTTAATTTCCTTTGTAGTTTGTATGCACTCTTTTGAACATGCAGATTTTACAAACGTTATATACCACAGGATGGTTCTTTGTCAGGATGGTTCAAAGGTTGGGGAAACATTGCCTGCCTCTGCCCATTTCATCAGAATGAAATTGTGAAATTTTGAAGAACCTTCCTTTCTTTCCTTGAATTTCTGTTTTGATCCAGCCAGAATTTTTCTAAAAGGGGTGGGGGAATGAATTTCAGGGAGAAAAAACGTAAAGAGGAATTAATAGAATTAAAGGGACTCTTCTCAACAATGTCATTAAGACTAACAATATCTATCTCATCACGAGCTGTTGTGAGCTCCAGTTCACTTCTTCAGATATTCGAGGGATTTGATTGGCAGAGTTGAGTCATCCAACCAACTAGGGGTAGATATTGCAACTTTTATAAGCAGGCTTCATCTCCCAGGCAGGCATTTGCCACATGCTGCTGATCTATTCACCCACCTATGAAGTGCTAAGGAATTCGTTGGTAGCTTCACAGGACCAAGTAGGAATGTTTGGGTATCCCTACAATTGGCCTGTATGACTGATTATTTCTGCTTGCTTCATGATGCTTTTAGGGAATAGAATTATTAGGTTACGCCATAATTAATTAGGCAGAAATAGCGTTGCACAGAGTGGTAAGCTTCAGTACTGCAGTCAAAGCTGTTCTCACAACCTTATTTTGATCTCAATGGAAGTTGGTTTCAAGTTGATGGCTCAACATTGATTCAACCTTCCAAGGTTGCTGGAGGTAAAGTGGGGGAAGGCAATGGCAAACCACCCTGTAAACATAGTCTGCCTAGTGGACATTGTGAAATGACATCACCCCATCCAGCACCACTGATCCAGTGCTTGGACAGGGGACTACTTTTACATTTCCCTTTACTGTGGATTACTTGGGATTGGTAGAAATGACTGAGCATCAAATGTGATGGAGACCTAATCTTCTAACAGTCCATTGTTTGAAAAGTCTTTGGTGGTGAGCAACATCAGCCAAACCCTTGCTTGCCTGTATGTCACATTGGAGGGGCAGATAGAGCTTAGCAATTCAAGAAATATTTAATGTGTAAGGAAGGATGAACAAGACCAACATATCCTCTGGGCAATTTTGGAGCCAGGGTAGTATAGCTCCAATGATGCTGGCCACAGTAAGGCTGCCTTGTGCAGCCCATCCATAAAATATGGTAGTTTATTATAATAATGATATAAATTAGTCATTTAATAAGCTAATTAAACTAGTATTTTGTGTTCTCTTGTTTTAATTTAGGGGGAGGTGCTAGGTACAAATAAGTGGTATCTCAGCAATCATCATCCTGCAAATCTTGGGAATTATACACACAACTTGCACATGTTACCCAAATGGCCTACACATATTTGACCACCAATATTTGGACTATTCCTTATGCAAATCAAGACTGCACACATGTGTAACTGGGTAAAATTAAATTAGGGTCACTAGCTGAATATACTAAGGCCCAGAATTTGATAGTCATATGTCAAGAGACAATCTATTTTCTTTGATGTAAGGCCTAGTAAAAAAATCTTTTTTTTCCTTCTCATTAGTTCAGTGGATTCAAAAGTTTAATTCAGTGTGTTTAATTGGGAATGAGTTTACTGTCTCTCCAAGGTTATTTTCACTTGTCAGAAGGTATGCAGTCATCTTAATTAATTTCAACCAACAGTAACTGTCAGCTAGAGAGACTAATTGGAAAAGTTTCATTTCAGGAGGGAGGGGTAAATTTACTCTTCATCTAGAACTTTCTGATCAAGGCAGATCTTGATTGGGTGAACAATGAGTACTTGATGTGGCTAGCCTAAACCATAAATTAGTTCTATCAGTGTTAGCAGTTACTTTCTTTTTCTTTGTTCTATGCTTTGCCTCCACTCTGCATGAAATGCAAGTATTTCTTTTGGTATGGAGACTTTAGCTTTTGTTGTTTTATTCATGTAACTCTATTGCACCCTGATTTTGTGTTCACAGTTACATTTTTTAAACCTATGTTTTCCTTTCTTTAATAATTGTTTTAAAAATGTGTGTGTGTGTGTGTGTGTGTGTTGCATTTGGAGTTCTGGTTCAAACCTCATGACTCAACATAGCTACCACCCCAGAGGCCAGGTCATGTCTTTGACATCACACCTCGCAGAGATAAAGCAGTCAGAAACTTGGAGCAAAGTCTATTTAGAAAAATAGATTTAAAAAACCACGAACATTTGGAAAGCGGAAGTTTTGAACACACACACACATGCATGAAGCAAAACAACCCTAGACAACATAACACGTAAATATTAAAAGCCTACAATCAAAGGGACCAAATAAAAACATATAAACCTGTCTGATGTAGTGAAAGATCCTGAGAGTTCAGGATGGAAGGAAAGCAAAGAAAGAGGAAGCAGGGCAAAGATCAAAGCCAGGTCCAGATTTGTAAAGATCCTATGTGAGAAAGTTCAGGAGTATGGCTGCTCTGGCTGGTAAGTTCTGGAATTTTGAAGATGCTGTATTTATACTGTAAAAATGTTTGAAGGAGAGCAGCAAGTGGGTTCCAAGGGCAGAATTTGTTTGGAGTCAAAAAGTTTGGCTCTTCTTAGTCAATTTGATGGGAAAATTATAGGTGAAAAGGTGACACACCAAAAGATGGGGGCAAGTGACTGTAATAAAAAGGTCACTGCCTGGTCTAAAAGGAAGGCAAAGAATCAGGTGTGAACTGATGATAATATCCTGGGGAAACAATAGGCTTAAGCTAGGGTGGACTGCTGACTAGATCCTTCCTTGCATTAAGAATGTATCATCATAGTTAATCATTGAGACATTGCCTGCATTTTTGAGTAGGGAAGGGACTAATTCCAGAACCTTTCAGAGACACCTATTCAGGCAGTTTTTCTTTTGTTGTGCTGGGGAGTGTTGGTAATTTTCTCTGGTAAGAAATACCTTTTCATTACAGCAGAGTACACAGAGGCAAATCACAGCGGAGCTTATCCAGGTATGTGTGTGTGCTGTTAATAAAAGAAACTCAGAGTCAGTTCATTGTTTCTAACTAATTAGAAGAGTCTTTATTAGCGAAGTTCATTCTGGATGGAAAATTGGAGAGATAGGTTCTCTATTCTAATCTAACTAGTTGGATGGTGAGGGGTGTGGCATCTCTCTCTGCATGCATGGTGCAAGATGGAGGGTGTGTGCAAGAATGCTGGAAGGTGGAGAAGCAGAAAGGAAGGAAGTTCCCCTGTAATATCAATCTACACATCAAAGGGATATTGTCAGACCAGTAGACAGAGGCGAACTGGGGGCAAATGGCACCTTGTCTCCAGGATGTTACCCAGCTTCGGACATGCAATGGAGCTTCTGAACCCGAGAATCCCCCCTTACCTACGTCCTTGACACAAGCTTTGATTAAAAGATTCATGGTATATAAGCTGTGATCACTAAGCATCTCTCATCTGGAACCTGTTAGTATTTGTATGGTAAATAGAAATCACTTTTTGTAAATATTTGACTAGACAAACAAGGCACAGATGGAGATGAACTAGGGTTGCTATTCACCTGCTTGTGGCAGCATCCACCACCACTGAACCCCACCTCTATTGCTGATCAGCTGGCCAGTGTGGGGACTCATTAACAGTGGGAAAGACTTCCACCAGTGTGTCAGCATCATTGCCAGCAACATGGCAATACTTCTAGCACAGGGGTAGGGAACCTGCGGCTCTCCAGATGTTCAGGAACTACAATTCCCATCAGCCTCTGTCAGCATGGCCAATTGGCCATGCTGGTAGGGGCTGATGGGAATTGTAGTTCCTGAACATCTGGAGAGCCGCAGGTTCCCTACCCCTGTTCTAGCACAAAAGGGAAGTCACATGATTTCATCACTGACATAAGAACACGGTGTCTTTTGGGCTAAACCCCTGTGGTAAAAATGGCTTCAGAACACTAGAGGATGGGCAGGACTTTTGAGGATAATTGCCAGAACTTCAAATGACCAACGATTTCTTTCTTTCCATCCAATTTGTTTATATTGGTTTCAATTTACCCCATTATTGCCGTCACTTGTATGCATTGTATTGTTCTGTACATGATGACCTTGTAATTCCAGTCGTTCATAGTTCTCATTATAAAATAAAATATCTTGTAGCAGGATGTCAGTGAGTGATATGTAAATGATAACATTAAAAAAGTTTTTAAAACATTGCTAGCAATGATCCTCAAGTCTCCACATGTTAAAATGATTTAATACTTGCCCTTTGAAATTCTGATGGCAAATGTGAGGCAATAATTCACATAAAAATTGACTTGATTGTAGGGTGTTCCATTATTTTACAGCACAGATAACATTAGGCGACAGTTTAATGTACACTTGTTGAAATATTAATATTTTAATAGACAAGCAATAGTTCAAAGCAACTTGCCTGACAAATGGGGCCTTCTATTTCAGTAGGGATGTCAGTTGTGGTGTAAATATGGTGACAATTTAAAAAAAACCCATCACCCTCTCTGTGCTTCCTTTTCAAGTGTTACCCTACCCTCTAATATAGAAACAAATGTCTACGGTGCTAACAGAGTGTATGATTCAACACCAAGAACTCTAGAACTTTCTGCCTGAATAGGAAATACAGAATGATATTATTTACTGGCCACAATGATATATTTTAGGCTCATTCCCATATGACACCAAAATATAAAAGGTATGAATTATGGGGCACCATTTATTCTTCAGCCTTGTTATTCTTTCTATACTGATTATGCAGTTGACTACAGCAAACACATTTCTAATAATTAAAAGCAAGGTGATTTTCCCATTTTCCTACTTCAGACTCCCCGTGCTGTTTCTTGGGGTTTCATGTATCCCAGGAGCAGCATTTTGGGGCGAGAAGCTGGATAGGGAAGGGAAGACAGTCCCATTCAGCTGACTGAATTCTGGGTCAAATCATGTGAGACTCACATTTGCTGCCTAATGGCCTCAAAAGGGATCACACAGGAGAAGCAGAATATCAGGAAAGATATCTTTTGATTTACTCACAGTGAAGTGAGGCAAATTATCAAAAGATTCAGCTCAAATGTAATTAGCCAATTATAAGAAAGAAATGGGAAAAATAGTAGAAGGATAGGTACTAAATAGGTAGAAAAGGAATGATTATGAGGAAAACGAGAAGAAGGGGTTTTTTTTCCCAAAGGAAGCACAGATTACTGGCCAGACTCAAATTTGCAATTCCTGGCTCAGGTTAAAAGAGCAGTGGCAGAGTGACTTCAGATATACTTGAAGACTTGTTGGATCTTGATTCTTTCCAGTTCAGCTTCTGGCCCAGCCATGGAACACAGAGCATTCTGGTAGCCATCACAGACAATCTCTGTCAGCAGTTGAATTGGAGTGGCTTAGTCATAGTGATCCAGGTAACAGTCACCTCCAGACTGGACTTCTGTAATTTTTGTGTGTTTGTGTGGGGAAGAATCAATTTAATATTTTGTTAAGCATGCTAGGAAGTTAGAACAATGCTGCTCAAGAAGTTGGTACCAGTGTTACCCCAAATGCTGGGGTCTTCCCCTTTAGAGTTGGGGAATTAGTGAGGGCAGACCTTGTGTAACAAGAGGGGGCAACTAATATGGAGGCGGGCTTCTGCAAGAAATCCACAGAAATCAGGAACAAAGTTTAACAAGTTTTATTTAGAAAAATAAAAAATAATAAATGTACAAAGCACACAAATGATAAAAACACAAAGAGAATTCACATAGTCCTAGTATTTAGAAAGGTTTGAGGGTAGAGATTTGGAATAGATTGGGGTTTGGGGGAATAAGGTGATAATTACCACTTCTAGAAGTGCAATGGTCCATTGAGCAGAGTTCAACAAGTAGAAAGATAGGGTAGAAAGCAGCACTTGGAACAGTATCTCTAGATCAGAGCGTAGTTCAGGAAATACTGAACAGGTTCTGGTGGGTTTTCCAGGCTGTGTGGCCGCCCAGAAAACCTACCAGAATCAGTTGAATCTGGGGGTGAAAGCTTTTGAAAATGCTGAATACTTTGTACAGGGTGAGCTGTTCAGTTAAAGGGAGAATCAGACCCTCAGGCTATACTAACAGACCTGATTTTCCCAGGACAAAGGCAGTTCTTGTTCTCTGGAAGAGAACAAGAGATTAACACTTAGCCTTAATGTTCTAAGCCTGGGGAGTGTCTGAGAATGATTAGTTCTGGTGTGAAACTGATACAATTACATTTCTGGGATAATGCCAATGCAAATGGAGATGGTCTTTTCTAAAGGTTAGTTAGGAAACATAGAGATTGGACTAATGTTTTTGAAGAATGGCTGAACGGAAGTTTGATGAAATTAGTTAACCTAGTTCATGGAGGCATATGTGCTGTGGTCATGGTGGGAATTGACTTTTCCCAGGTTGAGAACTTTGTCTTATCCTAATTGTTTTAGGAAAGCTGAGACTGGCTATTTGCATGTTAATGTTGGCAGGAGACTTGTCCAAGCAGATTCTTGTCCTTATTGGTATCAGTGAGCCCATACAGGGATGACATCCTTCTTTACACTGCATTGCTAGATACCTCTAAGGCTGGACCTCCAGGTCCCATCCTTTCTTGTTTGGCAGAAATTTGGGGATTATCTTTGCTTTGTATCCTGAAAAATGGCCAAATTTCCCTATTTGCTTTACCAAATGTTTGATTGATAATTGTGGATTATCAGTTGATAATGCTGTATCATCTGCATAGCTTTTCATCTTAAATTCTTCTCCAACTACATTTCATCCTTTGATTATCATGTCTTGTCTAATCTTTGCCACCAAAACCTTCAGTGCCAAAATAAATAATAGTGGGGTTAGAGGACATCCTTGACATGTTCCCTTTTCAATTAGTAACTCCTCTGTGACAGCTCCATTTATTAACACCCTCACTCCCTGCTTGGTTTATATACCTGGCATCCAATTAAATAATTTAAATCACATTTTACATTTTCCAATGCTTTCAACAGAGTCCAGAAAATATTATCAAATGCTTTTTCTACATCTAAAAATATAAATTCTGGACTACTGTAACTTGTTCTGTGTAGGGCTGTCCCTGGAGTAGCTCTAGAAGCTACAGTTGGTCCAAAATGTAGCTGCACATGTCCTGTGCTCTGGTAGCTGCATTTGCTCCAGGTTGATTTCCAGATCAAGTTCAAGGTGCTAGTGCTTACTGTCAAAGCACTAAACAGTTTGAGAGTTTTGTGTCTATAGGATCACCTTTCCCAGTACACCTACCAAAGAGTGTTACACTCATTTACAGACAACTAGAACCAAAGTCTTTTTTGGCTATGGTATGTACCTGACAGAGCCATTTAAACAGACCCACTCTTGAAAGATCTGGCCCAGTTTCAAAGGGCCTGTAAGATGGAGATGATTCACCAGGCCTATAGTTGAGGACTGCAATGGTCTTACAACTGCTGGCCTGAACTGAATTTGTGGACTTCCCTTTTGTCATTTGCTATCCAGCTCTTCTTATAACTTTAACTAGGCAGCTGAGGGGATTTTTATGCCTTGACTAGTTGGGCGTTTCCGCACGGCAACAATCGGGCTTGGGTCGGCGTATTCCACGCCGACCCAACCCCCCTGGGACCGTTCGCACAAACGGTCCCAGAAACAGCTGGGAAGATGCGCCGCGGAGCGCTGTCACCCAGCCGACCTGCCGTGGCCGTGGCGATGCACCGGATGGCCACAGACATGGTAGGTGAACAGTGGAGAGGAGGGAGGGAGGGCCTTGGAGCGCTGCCGGTTTGCCGCGGCAGCTCCAAGCTCTCATTTCGAAAACCCTTTCGCTTCCCGCGAAAGCGAGGGTGGCACGGCTGTGAAGCAGCTGCGTCCCCTGTGCGAATGGCTCCCTGGGGACGGCGTTTTTGCCATCCCCAGGGCGCCATATTCCGCCCGTGTGGAAGGGGCTGTTGAGATTTAAATTTAAATGCGGGGAGGGTGTTGCAAATTTTTTAGGGGCTTTCAGTTTTTAGTTTGCTTTTAGATTGTCTAGATCTTAATTATTAGATCCTAATTTTATTATCATACACACATATCTATCTATCTATCTATCTATCTATCTATCTATCTATCTATCTATCTATCTATCTATCTATCTATCTATCTATCTATCTAGATAGATAGATAGATAGATAGATAGATAGATAGATAGATAGATAGATAGATAGATAGATAGATAGATAGATAGATAGATAGATAGATAGATAGATAGATAGATAGATAGATAGATAGATAGATAGATAGATAGATAGATATTTTTATTATATAATCTCCCCTGGGCTCTACCTAGGCAAGGGAAGGGTGAGATATAAATATGCTAAAATAAAATAAATACATTATGACTATAGTAGCTGCAAATGTTCACTTACCACAACTATTGGGGAAAAATATAAACCCTATTCTGATCAGTATGATCATTCCTATGAACAGTTGAGTACCACTTTGAAGTACACCTTTCTCCATTATCTACTTGATCACCACAAAAGATCCTCTTGCCAAACGCAGTTCTCTGTGCTTGAATCTGCAGGTGTGAGGTAAAGGGGCACCAGAATCAGGATTTATCCCTGGGGGGGGAAGGGAGGGGGGAAGGGAGGGGCATTCCAAAGATACTTCATCTTCAGAACATTGTTCCCTCTGTGGCTCATCTGGTTCCCACTTTCCTGCTGTTTAGAGGCTAGACCAAAAGATTTCTATTTACACAGAATTTTAAATGAAGGGTTTCCTCTTTTGTAGCTGTTTTTATGTTTCACTGCTAGCCTGAAGACTACTTATGTGTATAATGTTAGGTTATTTAATGTTTGTAAGACTTGTTTTAGCATTGCTTGTTTATGGATGGCGTTTTTAATTAATTTGTTGCATTTATCTCACTTAGTAAACAGACACAAGCTGGTCTCTGAAGAAGCATTACACATATTTTTGAAACTATGAATAAAGGAAATAACTTGCTTGTTCCTCTTAATTTGGTTTTGTGTGTATTCCATTGTTTGAGATCCTTCAGCATGTCAACCTCCAAAAGTGTATTTGCCATGAAACTCAACGAGAACAGTTGTATAAAGAAAAGGAATCTTGGGGAGAGGGGCGTTATTTTATTTATTGATAAATTGATTTTTTTTTCATCCTGAGAACTTTTAGTTCAATTTGCCTTTATTTTCTTTGACTGGGACCTGTAGGCTAGATACAGTTTATTAAGACTTGGATTAGAACTTAATATATTATTGACTGGTCATGACTGTAAACACACTGATCACACCAAAGACCATTATGGTCAGGGGTCCTTGATGAGTATACCATTTGGTACTGTATGAAATTGTGCACATGGACTTAGAAATGAGAAGCATCAGGCAGGAACAGTGTTGTTTGTACAAATATATGCACTAGATGATTTTGGAAGAACGTAAGTGTCCCTAACATTCTTTGGATTGCACTAGCTATTACTACTCAGAGAACAGAATCACAGTGCTAAGCCTGCATATTAATGAAACCTCCAGTAAAGATTACCACACTAAAGAAGAACAATCTCTTGCTCTCAAAATAGACCTGTTATATGAAGAAAACTTCTTTCTTTATGTGTGAGTATGTGAATGCTCTAAGTAACCTTTGGAGAAAACACTTCTAGGCTTTATGGGAATTAACTCTGTTTCCCCAGGCATGTCACTGCTTCCGTTACCAGTAGAGCTGTAAATAGAGACCCTCTTGAGATCTTAAAAGTTCAGCTAAAGTGAGATGTATGATAGCATTCTTGTTTCAACATGATGCTTCTTAGTTCTCAGATGCCAGTGTCACATCTAATCAGTATCAAACTATGAGAACCATTATGATGCTTGTAGCTTTGATTTTATGTTCTTTGGTCTGAATCTTTAAGCAAAACATGACGATGGGCTGTGGGATTGGTTGGCATTTCAGGTTCAAGGATCTTGCAGAATGGGTTTTCTAGTGTTCTAGTCAATGTGTTCTAGTCAAAATTAAGCACATTTAGTTTCAATTGATTATTAATTTAATTGGTTACACCTGTAACCATGTGCTTAAATTTCTTCCACTAAGATCAAGATTCTCAACTTGCTATGTTGTCATTTTATTTTAAATATACCCATTCCAAACAGAACATGGTTATTTAAAAAATAAAGCTGTGAAATGAGAACTGAACCCAGAGAGGGGGGAATTAGCATGTTGCCAGATAAACAAGGAGACTTTTTTGCATGTTGCCAGATAACAAGGAGACTTTTAGCATGTTGCCAGATAAAGAAGGAGACTCCAGCCAGATAAACAAGGAGACTTTTGCCCATGTAAACGGAGACTTTATTTGTGCACAATATTCCCAAGAGAAAAAACAACAGAGAACAACTGATTCAAACTAAATGGAGTATTCATTTACTATAGTACTAAAACACACTACTAGAGGTAGACAAAAATTGCCTCTAACCCTTAAGACCATGAATACAACTATACAAATAAAACCCAGAATAAAATCGCTTCCTCACTCCCACTAAACACATACACAAAACTTCAAATGGGGACAGGGATGAGGGAGAAGAAACAAGGGCAAAAAGGGAAAGAGGTTAATTCTACTTGTCCCAAGGTGAGTGAGAAATTGAAAAATCTCAGGAAGTCTGTGCAGCTGAAGTCCAATGAAGAGAGAAGAGCCTGCAGTGTAGCTGAAGGAGTATCCAGGTATTGGGCAAATCTGGCACATGTTTCACCAAGCTGAGTGGATTCTTTTATGAGAAGAAGTTCCATAGTAACATGGGACTCTTCATTCCCAAGTTTGAGAATGAATAAGGTAAGTGTGCAGTCCAAATGGGAGTCCGAAGCCATGTTGGAAGTGGCAGGAGGGTTGTGCCAGCACCTGTGTCACCAACACCATGAAAACTGGCATGGATGCCAGTGCTGAAGGTCTTGCCTCACTGGGGTGCTTGAACCCTGAAACTGCTTCCCCTGCCCCCTCCTCGGCCACTGACTGCCACCATAAATACCCATGCCAACATGAAAGGGGAAATTCTGGGAGTAGAGCTGACTTTAGTCCGATCCCAAGAACTTTCAACTCAGGAATGTCCCCACTTCACAGAACAGTCTTTTGCCAGCATAAAGATGGTATAAGTCACTGTGGGCTTTCCTGGGGGAGAAATTGTATTGTCAAAGGCTTTCACGGCCGGTCTCCAGAGAGGCAATCGGTGGCATAAGTGGCATGGGAGAAGTGGCCGTGGTCTGGTGGATTTTGTTCCTTACGTTTCACCTGCATCTGTGGCTATTTATCAGTCCAGTACTTAAAAAATGGACTGATAACCCCACCCGCAATACAATGCACTCAACTACACCTTTGCATAGCAAGTTCCACCCAAACACTTAACGATTGGTTCCCCACCCTGGGACATGGACAATATACCACACTAAACTTTCCCTTCTCACTTAGACACAGTGTGAAACAGACTTCTCCCTATGATACACCTCTGAAGATGCCAGCCACAGATGCAGGCGAAACGTTAGGAACAAAATCCACCAGACCACAGCCACACAGCCCGGAAAACCCACCAGAACCAAAGGAGTTTAACTTTCTCCCATGCCACTTATGCCACTGATTGCCTCTCTGGAGACCATCACTGACCACCACTCTACTCCCCTTCCTCTTGGACTGGGCTGTCAGATTGAATTTGTTTGGGTAATTTAAAAGTAACTGCCATCAAAATTCAGTGGGAAGATTAGGAAATTCCACCTGACATTTCAAGGTGAAACAATTGATGGGTGTTTTTAGCATAGTCAGAAAGAACAGGCCAGAGGGGGAGGTGTTCCCTTGAAAGTCCATTATGAGTGGGTTAGATATTGGACTCTTTTGAATCAATAGCTAGATTGAAGGTAACACTTTCCCCATCATTGCATATCTTGAAGCAGGGTATATGATGATATTGTGTATGATTTGCAGCTGGGGGTATGTAAATGCTTGTGCGTATCCATGACATCCTGCCTCCATGATGGAATGCGTTTTGGACCTGGCAGGGCAGAGGTGCTCTCTGAAATGTGTCCCATTGCACTTAACGCTTTCAAGGAGGTGCCCTTCAAAACAACAAAGAGAAGATTGGGGATCAAATTGGGGGATCTCAACTGAGGAGAGGACAGAGGCATTACTACAGGAAGATGCTAGGATCAAGTTAAGAACACCAGATGCTACCTATCATGGAGGCTTTTAAATACTCCTGGGATCTTAAGTGAAAATTTGCAAGTCAATAAGATATCAGAGGTATTTTTGTAGTGTTCAGAGTTGAGTAAATTATATTAGTACAGATATATTTCACAAAATATGAAAGAAAGTGATTGTTTAACATGTTAGTTCTCTGTACTCACAGCTTGAATCTACATAATGCATATTCCAATCTTAATTCTATACTGACAACACAATTCTTGGTGAATATTAGGTGACAGCTCAACATCCTTGCTTTCTCAAAGGGGTGCCTAGAATCCCTTTGAAATGCACGTCCTGGCTTTGGTTATAACTGGTTTAAATGATGGAAATGCCATTTCATACAAACAGGCAGATTATTGATTTGGAACTAGGGGTGTACCATTTATACATTTTTATATGGTTGTAAGGCTTTTATTTCACTCAGTTTTGTCTGTGGTGTTCCAAATTCATTAGTTTAGTTTGTATTTATTGTAAGTGTAAACTATTTATATGGTATAAACTATTTTTGCCGCTTAAACCATAGAATTGGAATGCATACAAGTGGGAACCCACAAAGCCTTGTGGGAGGCATCTCATTTCCTCCTCCACCTCCACTATTTCCTCTTTCCCATTCCTGAAAGCCCACATACCCTTTCACGTTTTCCTGCTGCCTTCTCTCCCCAGGAAACTGATCTGTATTGTCGGATTCCAGGGGATTTCCAGGCCCCCACCTGGTGGTTGTCAGTACATTAGGGTTGCCAGCTCAAGGAGTCCTGGAAGGGTGGGGTTGGAGAGGGAAATAACTTCAGCAGAGTGACATTGAGCAATCCTTCAAAACAGTCATTTTCTCCAGGAGAAGAGAAGAAGGACAGGACGGGAAGTGTTACAAAATTTCTGAATTTCATTGTGTGGCTTCTCAGAGACAGGCAATGTCTTCCCAAACCTTCCTATCCAACCTGCTGAAGCACCAGATTCAAAGAAAATAAAAAAGAATTTGCTATTTTAAAAGAGAAAAAAGAAAATAAGGATTGATTGCTACATCTAAAAAATATAATTAATTTTGTTTTACTCTCCACAACAATACTAAAGAGCAAGATTTCAGTCACAGTATGGCAAATGTTTAAGAACCTGAGAAGAGTTCTGTGTGATTAGGCTAATAATCCATCTAGTCCGGGATCCTGTTTCACACAATGGTCAACTAGTTTCCTTGGTGGGCCAACAAACAGAATAAGAGAAGATAAGAAGAGTTTGGATTTATATGCCACCATTCCGTACTGTAAGGAGTCTTAAAGCAGCTTCCAAACTCCTTCCTTTCCTCTCCCCACAGCAGATACCTCGTGAGGTAGGAGGAGCTCAGAGAACTGTGACTGGCACAAGGTCATCCAACAGGCTTCATGTGGAGGAGTGGAGAATCAAACCCAGTTATTTGGATTTGTGTCCACTTCTCTAAACCACTATATTTTACTCCCTGTGCAAAGAAGCCAAGGCCTTTGCCTGATGCGGCATCCTAGTCTTGGTATTGAAAGTTTTGATGTTTCTGTACATGGAGGTTCCCATTGTTTCACAAAAGCCTTTGATGAACCTCTCCTTGATCTAATCCCAGACTTTCTTTTTGTTCACACACCAAATTGCACCTTTTCTTTTTCTTTAGCTCTTTATTTCTAGTAGTTTCCTATGTTGCTAAGCTGTTTTTTCCCCTTTAAAGGAAGCTTTCAATTTTCTGCTGAGTGGTTCTGAACAGCCTACCTGTTCATAGAAAACAGCCAGCAGGAAAAATATTTAGATAAGTTGCCAGTGTCAGTATCTTTTCCCTGTTCTTTTTTATAAAGCAAAATTGAGACATCAGGATGAAACAAGACACTGTTTATTTGGATCCAAGAAACCTAATTCCAAAGACAAGACCTGCAAAATTAAATTTAGTCATTGGAAAACTGTTATTTGTGTCCATTTTAGCTATTTAATTTAGCCAAGCAGGATGGTTTCTTTATCTGTTCACATCATTCAGGGTCCAAAGAGGCCCCTGTATGTAACCAGCTATCCCTGCTGCAAGGCAAGACCACCGTGTATTCTTTATTTTATTTTATTTATACCCCACCCTTTCCCTTTCAGGGTAGCTTACAATACAAGATACAGTACAAAAGCAAAGCATACATTTTTCATAAAACCAATTAAACATCATCAATTTAATACCCTTGTGATTTAAGATTACAATCTAATAATCTTACCTGGTTGACTGAACTTGTAGGAAGCACCTAAAACAATGGTTTCTTTCATCTTTTCTTCATTTATTACTTTTTGTTTGTTTATTTAATAGTCCATTGTTGCCTCAACAATAGGCCTGGTAGAACATCTCTGTCTTACTGGCCCTGTTACGCTTTGCAACAATGTGTGAAAGTGACAAAAATGCTCCTCAAATTAAATCTTTATTCTTTACACAGCGTTTCTCAACCATTTTCTATTGCAGTCATACCAGAGGCGTTCCTCCCATTGGGCAAAGTGGGCAGTTGCCCAGGGTGCCCCCTTGTGCAGGTTCATTTGTGGGATTTTTTGTATTTTCAGTGTTTTTCTGTCTTTGGCCTGCAGAGGCACAGTTTTTAGGCTAGTAGCACCACAATTTCAAGGATTTTTTAGGAGACTCTCCTAATGACATCACCCAGGTTTGGTGAAGTTTGGTTTAGGGGGTCCAAAGGGAGTGCCCCCATCCCTCATTGTTTCCAATGGAAGCTAATAGGAGATGGGGGCTACACCTTTGATGCTCCACAACTTTGGACCCCCTGAACCAAACTTCACCAAACCCGGGTGGTATCATCTTAATAATTGCAATCCTGACAGCAGGCACCCCCAAAATTTTCCCAGATTTTCCTTTTAAATCCACCCTGCCAATGCTTGTTGTCTTTCATTCTTTTATTCTCTCAAAGCCTAATATAGATTATTATTATTAAATCCACCCCTTTGGCATGGATTTAAAGGGAGAATCTGAGGTCCGCAGTTTAAACATTGAAAGTGCTGCTGTTTCAGGGTGGGGGATAATTCACCCCAAAACAGCATCACTTTCAATGTTGTTTAAACTGGGGACCCCAGATTCTCCCTTTAAGGTGGATTTAAAACACCATTGAAAATAATGCTGTTTGGGGGTGGATTCCAGCATCACTTGTTTAAACTAGGGAGCCCAGATTCTCCTTTTAAATCCACCTTAAAGGGAGAATCTGGGGTCCTCAGTTTAAATAACATTGAAAGTGATGCTGTTTCCCCCAGTTTGGGGAACTGGATACAACACCATAAAATTTTTTCATAGCAGTAATAAAACATTTTGAAAGCATTTTGAAAATGTTTTCAAAAAAATATTTCTGCTGTGTGGCATTGCCCATTGCTGTGTTCAGATTTGTGAGTTGAGGCATCTTCTATAATGTGATGGTGACTTCGAAACGACCTGGTGGAAAAAGTCATTGTTTGGTCATGGTGGGAGAGGGTGGCCGCCCATGGGGCATCAAACTCAGGTTTTGACCAGGGCTCCAGTTTGCCTAGGTATGCCACTGAGTCATACAGATGGATTTGCTTCTCCCAAAATGAACCTGCATATAGAAAGAGAACTATGTAATGAGAGACTGTGAAAGAGTTCTCGAGCAGCCCAAACTGTGGGGGAGGGAATCCCCATTTGGAAGCAGTTCAGGCTTACACCAGTGGATTTGCCCTGCCTGGGGCACTTACCCAAGTGGAGGGCCAAGTCCATTGGTGCCTAGCCACCACTGAGCTCTGGGATGCTTGGCCTCAATGCGCACCTCTGTGCTGGCACTCCCACACCACCTCAAGCTGTGTCGGTGTGCTGGTGGGGGTTTCTGCATCCAACACAAGCATTGGATTCTGCCTCCTTGAACATTCCTCTTCTGGATCAAATAAATACCCCCCTCCCCTGCAATGACCTCCACTATTCCAAACCTATCTTTAACCTTCATCTAAATCCTAGGCTTACTGAAACTCTGTGTGTGCGTGTGTGTGTATTTTTGCCAAACTGCATGTGTACATTTTATTATTTTTGCTCTTTTAATGAAATTGTTAAAACTTCACTTAAATTCTGGTTTCTTGTAGCTTTCTAAAAAGATAAACCCCTGGATAAATTTGTGGGAAAGATTCCATAGCTCATTTTCTCATATTGCAAGGTTGGTCCCTACTAATTCCCCAACCTAAAATAGGCAGACTCTAATTTGAATAACCACTGAACTGTTTTTCCATGGAACCAGGGTACACATTATAGTCTACTGGGAAAAGACTGCAATAACATAAAAGGGGAAAGGTAGAAATAGAAGTTGACTTACAACACCAGATGAAGAGTCATTCAGATCTTTCCGTCTGTTCCATCTTCCTCCACCATGCCACAAGACTAACAATTCCTGCAAAAACAGAATATGGGTGAAGGGACTCAGGGAGGACCATCTTCAGTATATTTGTTTAGAAAGTATTTTCAGTTCAAGTAGAACATTCTGCACATTTCATTGGGTAGATAGTGCAAGTATATAGAATAATTTCTGCATTTGTCAACCAGAATTGACTTGGGGATCGTATGCCTGAAAGGCCTGCCTCTGCTAACTTGTACCAGTGTGCTCCTGAGGTTGTCAGATTCATGTGCACTTTTACAGGAAAATGAACCATGAATAATATACTGCGTTAGTTTCAAACTGAGTGAAATTAACCTCAAAAGACTACTTTGTGACATCTCAAATATTTTTACTTGCTCGCTGCTTTAAATTTCAGTTACCTGGTCCTATTAATATGGGGTTCTATGCTATCTTTTGTTTCCTTCCTATTCTATAACCTCACAACCACCCCAAGAAAGCATTGCTAGTATCAGTTGAATGAATGTTCTTTTATCATTTAAGCATGTTTGAAGAATCTGGGAGATTTGACTACTGAAACAAATTCATTGCTCAGACAGAAATTCTCACCTGCAGAATCTACAGCTGCCATTCTTGTAATCACAGTACCCACTTGATGAAACAGCAGTAGCATGGGGGGGAATGGTGCCTGGGGCAAAATGGTTCCTGGACAGGGCCCCACCCCCCCCACCACGCCCCCCTCATCTCCCCAGTTGCCTTAGTTCAGCCGGCTGAAAAAGCAGCCTGGCTGGGCCGCTGGCTGATCTAAGGTAACGGGGGGGGGGGTTTCAGGGGGCAAGGCCTCTGCGGGGCTCCACACCCCACTTAGCTTAGTTCAGCCAGCTGCAAAGAGCAGCTGGCTGAAAAAGCAGCCTGGCTGGGCAACTGCCCAGCCCTCCAGCCTGGCCCTGCCGGGTCTGGTGACACAGGACAAGGAGAGAAGGGGGAGGGGTGGGGGGTAATTTCCACTCCCCACATGACCCCGACGGCGTACACCTGGGGCGTGCTCCTTCACCCCGTGGTAGCTACGTGACTGTGTACCAGTAAGGATAAAGATCAACAAAACCAAAATGATACCAAAGGATAACCGCCTACAAGATAAGCCCAAATGAAGCAATAACAGAACACTACTGGTGGTCACCTATGACTCCCAACTCAAACTGGTTCAAACTGCTTCATTATTAATGACCTAAAATCTATGCTGGAAAATGATCTTCCTCTCTCACAGGAATTGGGAGGCAAACTTTTTTTGCCCACAAGCAGCTTCCTAAACTTTAAACAATGTCTCCCCCACAGCAATATCTTTCCAAACATGGGTGGATTCGACACAGCACAAATATAATGTCTTTAGGATGTTATAGAAAGCATACTGGGGAAGAACTTTGCACAGCTTTCTTCCCCAAAATGAGTTCAGCCCGTTTTATTTCTCTCAATCCAGGTTTTTCAAAAATCACTAAATTAACAATCTTTTCCCCGCAACCCATGTTGAAGACTGTTCTTGCCTACTGAGTGAATGGAAAGCAGGCAGAAAATACTTTATTTCTTCCACCCAAACCTCTTACTTTCATTTTTGCTGCTCACGCCTGCCATTTTGTATGCTGCAGAAGATTCTGTGAGGAGACTCCCTACATAGATTCCTCTGCTTGCAGCTCATCTGTGAGTAATTTTGCTGAAAAAAGTAGATGAATAAAGTTTGGTTAGCCTAGCAATCCCACACATGTGTTGTTTTCCTTTTTTGTTACTGTTGTTGTCTTGAGGAGGATCACTCCAAAGTTATGATGACATGTTTAGAGAAGCTGCAATATGTGCATATTTGTATTGCCATACCTTTGCAGACATGCCTCTCAAAATTCAAAAAAGGGGGAAATGACACATGCACAGGATTGCTAGGCCTGACAAACTTTATTCATCTACTTTTTACAGTGAAATCACCTGTGGATGAACTGCAAGAAGAGGAAACTTCCGTGGAAGATCTTAACCAAACGGAGGAGGCAGGAGAATTTCTGCAACAGCACAAAAAATACAGGTGGAACAGTGAAACAGCAGACAGAAAAAAGGATCTGTTTTGACAATGGACATGAACTCTGAGATCATGTCCATGTTTTTATGTTCAGTAAGAAAAAAACAAAGTTGGTCCATGGAGGGCAAATCAACCCAATGCTTTTCAATGGGTAGCATACCCATCTTCCAAGCAGCTAAGATTCTCTTGTGTGTCTGCATAGCTACAAAGATAGCTCCTTGAAAATTAAAAAAGAAATAGGAACACCATATACTGTCAGAATTGGCAGTAGTATAACGATGTACTTTTGGGGCTGACAAGGTGCCCAGGATTGAAGCCTGCAGTGCAAGCACCTTGGGGCATCCTTCAGCAAATGGCAGCAGGGAAAATCCCTTAAGCAGCACACAAAATGTCGAGAAAAGGCTGATGATGAAACTGAACAGAGAGCAAAACAGTTGGGCAGGAAAAATAAGATGCCTGCTGAGCTTTGCATTCCACACAGCCAGGCAGGAGACATCTTGCAGATAGCTTAGGTGAAAAAGTTGGATTTTGAAGCATTTTATTTATTTAAAAAAAATGCATCTTGAGTAGAAATAAGGCATCCTAAGGACATCTTGGGAAAAAGGCTGTTCAGACTGCCTTCCCAGGACACCTTTTTTTGTGTCCACGGGTGTCGTCTGCATATAATAGTGTGGAAATTAGATTATTTGCCATACTGGGTGGGTGAAAGTCAGGGTTGAATAAGATTTTCTATATAAATCATAGAACATATATAGAAATTAAACAGTAAGGGAGCAAGGACGCAGCTTTTTATTTCACACCAGAGTAGGTGAAGTATCCAATAGTTTGGTTTATTCCACTCACTTGTAAGGTCAGAGAGCTGATATTTCACCAGCAGTTTTAACAGTTCTTATGCAATTATTTCTGGTATTGTATTTGTTTTTGTGTTGGTCTTTGGTAGGAATCATTCATTCATTCACAAATTCAGAACAATGAACCACTTGGATCTGAACAGAGATATAGGGTTCTCATTTTACTATATAGATATTAATGTTCTGTCCTAATTTCCTCTCAGCTCTAATCAAGCTGATTAGAATATGCATTACATCTTTCCATCCTTCACATTTTTACAACACCCCTCCCATGCTCTGACAGGGATAAAAAGACTGAGATCTCAATTTCTACTCATGTCTGATGAAGGGAGCTTTGATTTTCAAAAACTTATACCTTGTACATCTTGTTGGTTTTAAAGTGTTACTGCTAGCCCTAGTCTAACTGCTAATTCTAATTTAATTGCTAATCCTCGGACTGGCACCTGATTTCAGCAGATCAAATCTGAACCAGCTATTGAAGACTGTAGTATAGGAAAATATCTAAAGACAGAGATTCCCTATGACAAGGGAAGTGCTCGAGGCAGTTTTGCTATCCTTAAACAATATAATTCCCACTTGTAAAAACTCCCTAGAAAATAGTTTTCCAATTAGATTCTGTTAACAATAGTGTATGTACCACATGATGCCTTAAATATATGTAGTTGAAAGAACTGTTTTCTTTTTAAAAACCAAAGCTTTTATTCCAATTGAAGAGGAGCTCTAAACAACATTAAAGGCCAAACAATATCATTCATATAAATGAGAGTTTTGTAATGAACCCTACCATTTCAGAAGCATTCTTTTATTAAGAGAAGCAAATAACATTCAAATAACATTCAAAATGCTATTAAGAAGTCTCTAAATGAAAAGTACACTATTCCTGGGTAGAGTATTGAAGCCACAAGATAAGTATGTAGAATTAGCTTTTTAACCCCTTGTCAAACACAACAGAGTTCCATTTGCTTGCAGGATCATTAAAATAGTTGTTGCATGTGGGTGGGTTCACTAAAAAATGCCAGATAAAAGTAGTAGGATTTTATTCTGTTTGATGGAGCATCAGTGGTGTGACTCATCTTCAAGCCACCTGCTGTTCCTTTAATTGCTTTGGCAGGCTTACCAAGCCAATTAACATCAAGTTCCTCTGAATTTCAGGTCTTCCAACTATAGTTCATGTGGTGCATTGTTGAATCCATATCACGATTCAGGCTTTATTTTGTTACCCAAGAAAAATCTTGCAAAGAGCTCCACAGATTATGAATCACATTTACATATTGTGTTTTCCTAGTGTTTCTCTTGTCATTTCACCCAGGAAGCTAATTAATCAAAACATTTATTGTTAATTATTCATGCTTTTATTTTAGCTGTATTTCAGCAGCAATGAAGTTTTGGACTTCCAAGTATACTGCATTTTCCTAAGCCAGCAAATCCGCCCAGATTGTAGTATATTTACTGGTATATTTGCTATTTGCTTCAAATGCTCTTTAATTCAAAGGTTTCTTCTGGCAAACTGTCTTTGGAACAAGTTCTATTATTTCCATGATTGAGATTTTGGGCTGAGATGCCACCAATATATGGATGAGACTCAGCTCTATCTTGTATTTCTAGCATATCCAAGGGAGGATGCAGAAACTGTGAAAAAATGCCTGGAAGCAATTTTGGAATGGATTAGAAGCTAACAAGTTGAAACTTAATCATGACAAAACAGAAGTGCTGCTGTGGGTAGATGGCAGACCCAGGAACTGGGAATCCTTCTGTTCTAGATGGTGCTGCATTCCCCCCAAAGTGGCAGGCTCATAGCTTTTGGGTGCTGCTAGACCCAGGTCTCCTGTCAGATAAAGATGTAGCATTGGTGACCAGGGGAGCCAGCTTTTGCCCTTCCTGAACAGTAAATGTCTTGCCTTTATAGTGAATATCCTGCTAACAGATAGATTAGATTACTGTAATGTATATGGAGCTGTCCTTGAAGACTGTCCAAAAGCTACAGCTGATAAGAATATTGCGGCCAGAAAGCAGATTGGAATGAATAATAGGAACCATGTAAGTTCAGCCTTGTTACATCTCTCTGACTTCTGATTTCTTAATGGGCCCAATTTAAGGTGCTGGTATTAACTTAAACATTCTGCAGATCTTGGGACCAGCATACCTGAATGACTGCCTAGTACTGCCATAAGAACCTGCTTATTGACTGTAGTCATATTCTGCTTTGGATGCCTTCATCCTCTGAGGCTAGATGGGTAGCAAACCGAACAAGGGCATCCTCCACTATAGTGCCAAACTTTTGGGAGACTCTCCCCCACACCCAGTGGTTTCCTACCAGTGGGTGAAGCTTTTTGAGGTTGTTTCACGTTACCTCTCTAACTTTTTAGTTATTTTTACTTTACAAAATTGATATTCCACCTTTCTGCCCTCATAAGGGCTATCAAGTTGACTAACAAATTTTAAAAAATAAAATCACATTTTTATTATTGTTATTATCATCCCTCTTTTCCATTTGTGTTTTATGTGTTTATATTTTAATGTTAAACATATGAGTGTTTGTGTATATATATAATAATAATAATAATAATAATAATAATAATTTTTGATTTTGTATGTGTGTGTGTGTTAATGTTCACTGCTTTGAGAAGCCTGAATTGGGTATAAAGGCAGGATCAAATGTTTTAAACAAATAAATAGATACTTGACTTTTTAAATTCCTTTCATTCTTGGGGTCCGTCCATTTATCTTCATAATGCCTCTATACCACACTTTACAAATGAGATGCAGAGGCTTGATTTTTCAAGTTTATTTAAATGCTTGAGCTCCTTCTCATCCTGCTTTATAGAGCTAATATTGCATCACCATTTCAGTCTTAATTCTACCTGCCATTATAGAACACACATGAGAAAATCCTCCATTTTTGTCTTGAGCTACTTCTGAAAATACTCTCCTCACAAATGTTTAGGCAACAGTTGGTATACCTGTGCCACAGCTGTCTTACTCGTGGCCCGCATAACTTTTTAGCTTGAGAAGTATTGGGTCAACATCCTAAAGTACTTTATTTCATTTGAAGTACCAATTGCTTGTACTAATTTCTCCTAATGGCTGCTAGTCACTTTCCGTCAACCTTATGATAACCCAAGGAGCCTTGGTATCGTCTTTGACTTCCACAGCCTTTGTTTGGATCCTTTAAGATCCCTCTTGTTCTACAGAGACTCTAATACATGAAAAAGCTGTTTTATGAAAGCATAGCTTTTCTTGCACATATGTACGCAACTGTGTAAAAAACTAACAATTTTCTAGTTTCCTATTAAAATTTGTCATCTTTCAACAATGTTGGAATTGCTGTTGCTGTTGGAGAACAGGCCAAAATGATGTACAGGGTAAGGAAATGAGTGTTTCTATAATGTCATTATAACATGGAGGGAAACACTATTTGAATTCTACAACTCCTTTTCCCTTGGCATTTTTTTTACTGGTTTTGAATATTTAAAAGCATCAAAATACCCACAAAGCAAAAATAACAACCTTCTCTTCTGCCTCATTAAAAAAAATCCTTTCCATGAAACATAACTCCATTTACAGCCCCTTTACATCCAAGTAATCTTTTTTCTATAGCAGCATAATGGGAATTATTGGCTCATGTTTACAAAGAACAGCCATCCTGCAAAAGAAAGAAGGAGAACACACACACACCCACACACACACACACACACACACACGCACAGAGTAAGGTGGAGATCAAGATGAGTAGAGATGTGTCCCTGGTTGCTAAGCAAACCTAAGTCGATGCTGAGATTGCCTTTAATGTGCATTGTAAAGCTTTGAATCAAGTGACATTCAAAACCCTTGCCTGTTATAGAACATATGAAAATGTCACCACATTGCGCAGGGCTTTCTTGTTAAAACAGAATAATTCTAGAAAAGTGCTCAGGTGAACTATAACAATACAATGGACAAAGAAATGTTGTGGCTCTGAGAAATTCAGACCAGAAGCAGGTTTTTTTAATATCACATTGGCATCTATGTTGTTTGTGACTTCAGGCTTGAATTCATCCACTGAACCTAGAGAGAGAATGTGCTAAACATTACTCTTTGGTCCTATCACTGGTCCCCATTTCAAAAATGGAACCCAATTCAAACCGGTTTGGTAAGAATCGGGAGCTTTCAGCATGGATTCATGCTCCCCACTGCAGCTTCTACCCCCTTGCTCCTAGAAACGCAGCAGCCATGCAGGATTCCCCACTGTCGGCGGATCAAACGTGTGATCCACTCAAGGGGCTATCCTGATTGGCTGCTGCATTGTGCTGGGGTGGGAATTTGTTTTATTTTCAAACTGGCGGATCCACATCTCTGCGAGCATGCGCAGAACAACCTTATGCTGGAACAAAGAAACCGGGGATTAAAACAAAGCCCCGTTTCCGTGCTGCTTTGTCCCCTTGTATCTACGTGGATACAACATGTAGCATTTCATTGTATTGCCTTTTACTTAGTGAAACATTCAAAACCAGCCCACATTGCCTCGTATCCATGTCAATCTCGGGCACAGGAAATGAAAAAGGGATGTGGGAGCATGCGCAGAGCAACTCTGGAAAAAACAGGGAAACAGCGATTAAGTGGAAGCCCCGTTTCCATGCTGCTTTGTCCTTTCATGTAGACGTGGATACGACGTTTAGTACTACTTTGTACTGCCTTTTACTCAGTGAAGCATTCAAACTGACCTCATGTTGTTTCCTGTAGACATGGATCTTAGCTCCACGAAATTTTTTAAATTTTGTTTAAAAAAACTGCATCCTGATCGGATGGGAGGCTCCACGTCACTTGCAAGGGCTGGTAGTTCGAATCTGGATTCACATCCCCCCCCCCCAACTTCCCCAGTGCTCCAGATTGACTGCACATTTTTTGAAAAGGTCTACTTCCTTCCATGTTCTAAAATAACACATGCTGAGGGGTGGGGAATGCCAGAAACGGGATGAATGCGCGTTCAGCGCTTGTGCAGTGGGGAGTTCTGCTGGAAACCTGGATATTTGGAGTGATGAGCACGCATTTAATCGTGAGTGGGAATCGACCACTGTATATGAAACCAAAAGGTTAGTCCTTGTGGACCAATTAGGCATATAATCATTGGCAGGCCCTGGCCTCGCTGGGGGGAGCCTGCTCAGGCTGAACCTAGCAAGTGATGTTGGTGGGGGTGGCTTGCCTTGCCTCTATTCATTTCTATGCACTTCCTCACTATTTTGTCCTCTCTACATCCCTATCCTTCTCTAAGTTATGGCATTTTGCTCTTGGCTTGAACTCTCCTCCTCCTTAACTCTCCCCTAGGACCACAGACTGTCTGTCTGGCCCTTCTGCGGTTTTGATTGGCTGCCCAGTTCCCAGCTCCACTTCTTCTTATAGGCTCATATGGAGTGCAGCTTCTCCCCGCCTCGCAGTGGGACAGGTACAGCTGGAGGGATGGTCTTTCTTGGGCTTGCTTGGGTGGCCACCTGCTTCCCCCAGCTGCAGTGAGTGGGGAGGGATCAGTGGAACACCAGGTACCTGAGCCTTACTGAGGACATGTTTATAAAGTACCCTTGAATGATAGTTCTGAAATCAGAAAAGCAACTCTTTTCCCACCTGCCACTTTTTATTCACAACATAATTCCTACAGCTGTTCTTCTCCTGTGGAGGCTGGTGCCCAAGATCCACCAGCAGCATCAGGAAGGGGTTGAAATTGAGAAGCAGCAGATAAGAACAGAGATCAGCACTTTCCTTCTACTTTGATTATACTATGCCCTTATCTTCTAAAAAGCTCTGCGGAGACGTGGGGACACACCCCCATGGCCATGGTGACGCCTCGGGGGTCAGGGCCCAGGAGGCATGTCCCCTTGTCACCACAGAGCTACGTGAGGAAGAGGAGGTAAGTCTTTTAAAAGTGGCGCACTGAAAAATGGTGCCTTCTACCTAGTGCCATTTGCTCAGGCCCGGGTGGACTCAAAAATAGCGGCTTGGGGCAAAAAGTGTGGTGCTGCCTCATTTGGGAGGCGGCAGCCATGCAAACGGGGGGCCCAGGTTGGCGTTTTTGCCATTCCGGAGCGCTGTTTATGTCCCATGTGGAATCCGCCCATGTGAAAACATAACTCAAGGACTATAAATTCATTATAATAACCAGACTAGTAGAAATGTTTTGGAAGTGGTGGAAAAATGACTAGATTCTAAGATTTTATAATGGTCTCTCCAGTAACTTGAAAATGTTATATTGGGATCCACTATCTAATAGGTATTTAATATAATTGTGGATAGATATCTCTATGTTTTATTCTTAGCAATTTTCCAGAATTTTCTTGTTTCTGTTTTCTGGTTTCTACTATTTTCTGTTTTGTTTAATATACTTTGGAAAATTATATATATATATATATAACCTCTTATTGATTGGTCAAGAAAATGGATTGGGAAAATATTTACAGAGGGTTTTTTTAGGGCTGCCTTTGGGGGGGGGAGGCTTTTAAAAGTAGCTCTTCAGACACCTATTTATCAGGCTCTCTTCATCACTGCATTTTATACATCTAAAATGCCAGGCATATTGAGGATTGCTTTGTGAGTGACAAACATCGCGAAAACAACATGTTGTATTCAGGACTGAAAGGGAAAGTCATGGATTGCCCCTGAGGCAGCTCTGACATGAAGCCTCACCTTTAAAACAGATGCTTCAGGTTTTCCCAAGGAACAGAAGTTGAAGAACTACCTAGGTCCTGCCACTAGAATAATCCACAATGCATTGGTTTCTAATAAAGTCAGACAAAGTTTAAGATATTAAAAGTGATCATACACATAATTATTTTGTCATGGGGGGTGGGGGTTGCCTTCCCTCTGACCAACACTAATCTCTCTGTGCGAACAGTTAATCTAGCTAGCTATCTTCAGAGTATTTTTGAAGTTATTGCTTATTATTTCATTAATGGGGAAAAAAGAAGATGCTTTTTTCCCTTTCTACAAAAAACTTTATGTAGTTAATTGAAATAAGTATTTAATTGAGGGGGATTTCAAACCAACATTGATGTCATCATTCTCTACAGTTATTTATAGTGAATAAACTATTTTGTGGAAGATATTCAAAACCTGTAAGAAAAACAGACGTTTGACAAAAAGAGTCTGGAAGAAACATCAAAGATTGTAACTCACATGAAATTCTTATTTATTGAATAGAACAGTTACGCACCTGCTTAACTTTCCATTTGAAATCAATAGGAATGGAAAGTGTATGCCTTTAAGTAGATTGTAAGGCAGGATGTGTGTGTGCGTGTGTTCCCCGCTCCCCCTTGATTCATCAAGTACCAAGTAAGTTTACTAATAAAATGATGTTGAGGACAAAAAGAAAAAGCTTTCCCTAGTTACAAGATCTTATGATTTGTTTGAAATTCTTTGAAACAATTTAATTGTGCAATCCAAAGAGGGGTCAAATGGAGCTTTGTAGCAGGGTTGCGCCAATGTGGGTGCCCACTTTGCTAGCATAAGGGGTGAATTGAAGGGGTGAATTGTGCTGGTGGCAGGTGCTCTAATCTGTAAGCAGCCTCACACGTGGGTGCCCCTTTACCACATGAGTCCATCCAGGTGTGGGTAAGGGCATACTGGAGCAGTTCCTGGGATAGAGCAAACTTTAGTGCAGTTTCAGATCAGGAGGACTCCAGTGGTGCAAGTTTACACCACCAAAAAAGGTTGGCATAATTCATATGCTCCTATGGGTTTCCCTGGGATAGAAATGTGATTTTCCTTCTCTTCCAGCTCCTGCACTGCTGTTTATCTCTTTAGTGGCAGCATTGCTGTATCGTACCCGGCCACTGCTCTATCACTCCCCCCTCCCCGGATTGGTCTGTAAAATGTTATTCCTACAGAGATCTGCTTCTCCTGAAGAAGGTCCCAAATTTAGTCACCAGCATCTCTCGTTAAAAGGATTAGTCAGTAGATGTTATGAAAGACTGATATCTGCAGAGCCACTGCCGCAGTAAACAACACTGATCTAGACGGATGAATGGGGTAACTTCATATATGGCAGCTTCATGCATCCATTGCCTTTTCCACTTGTGTCTTGCAAATACTTCAGTCACAAACATTGATGTTTTACCAGACCAGGGATTTTGCCAACAAGTAGAAGAAGAAACAGCGCTATTTTTTACATGGGTTCACATGATTAGGAGACCATCACTAATATTTTCTTGTCACTCACTATTGTGTACACATGCCTCAAAATAGTGGCCAGGATCAGAGTGACCTGGTGCCGTCAAACTGAATCTGTTAATAATGTTCTACATTCTGAGACATAGGAATAGTAATTTCCTCTCAGATTGTTAATTCCCAAAGCTTAATTTTTCCACCTTTTCTTTTCACAGTCCAGATACGAAAAGAAATACATCTTTTTGTTGACCTACTGATCACCTGGACTACTAGATTTTTCTGTGCCTACCCATACAGAGGACTCTCAATGGTGCCTCTCTGCGGCAACTCAACTCTTTAATCATGTTGTGCTCAGTTTTATTATTTAGAATTTTGAAAATTATCCTTGAACTTTTAAAGAACCCTGTACTCATTTAATGGTTGAGCTGTAGGTGCTCAAAAACCATGCTGGGCAAAGTTCAGCTTTAAAACAGTCTACCAGTATGTTTGATGCATTGGGACTCCGTGGGGAAGATTTACACAATGGTTATGCTTGAGTGTCTTTTCAGAAATTGTTTCTGGGTAAGAATTCTCAGTCATGCGTTTTCAGACATGAATTATCTGGTTTTTGTTGGGTCAGCTGTGCCAGAGAGACTTCCAGTGATAGTGCAATAATGGGTCATGTTTGCCACGGTAATATTTTATGTGACTTGCATTTCAGCCATTCAGCAGTCTCAGTAGTCTAGTTCTCAACATTACTGAGTTGGAGCTTTTTGTGCAATGCTTGTCAGTATTGCAGCAGGTTTTTTTAAAATATATATATTTTCATAACAAACACAATGCTTTGTAATTTTAAAAAATCTAGGCAGGCACATTTACAGTTTTCAAAGTTAGGTCAAGCTAAAAATAAACCAGAATATGAATATGCAGCAGGGGACAAGGTGCCTCCAGCTCACATAGAAGGTGGACATTAAGAGATGCATTTTCTTTGACAGTGCACTGAATAATGCAGATCTTCTCCTTTATTTAGAGCTGATCTCACTTCAAAGTCTCCTCAATGAATTTTCAGGTTATTTGTTTATTTCCTAACACAGCACACACATTGCACAGTTCACAACTTTTGCAGTAACAAGTTTCGCTCATAAGCCTTATAGAATCTACAGCAAATGTATAATAGGTTGCAGTCAGGATAAAGGAAACAGTTTTCCTATTTTCACGTTCACATGCATCCGTGCAGGCAGCAACTGGTGCCCATGGAAACAATCCGGGTTGCTGTTGCACCTTTGCCCGGAGATAAGTGTATTTTTAATCACTTCCCACACATGTGTAGCTATGTGGGCATGCACAAATGAACCCCCTCAGCCAGTGGTGGGATTCAAATAATTTAACAACTGGTTGTTGTACAAGCACCATTTTACCAACTGGTTCTGCCGAAGTGGTGTGAACCTGCTGAATCCCACCATTGCCCACAGCCATGCTGATGTCCCACAATACAACCATCTGCACCTGCAGAGCTATGCAGATGCAAGCTGCAAAATTTTAAAAAAGGAAAAGGGATGCAAATAAAGTGCCTCCTACCTGGCCATTCATTTGCAAATACCTGCAACATGGATTTTTGAAAAGAACTGCTTATTTAGCGATTTTCAAAAAACTCTGGTTGGGGGCAAAAACTATCTTCTCCAGAACATCTCCAGAACATCTCAGGTTCTCATGTTGGAAATTTTGATACATTCTGAGCTGCAGCAGAGCACAAGGTAAAAGAGAGGTTGTCCACAATCAGCATATGTACTGATCCCCTCCCTTGCCTGGCAGACTGGAACCTGAAAAGTCAGCAGTGGTTTTCCTGGTGCAAACTCCAGCATGTAGCTTAGCAAATGGGGAGCAGATAGTCACTGTCACATGTTCTTCTATCACCTTTCCTCTGGTCTTCATTAATTCCATTAATTCCAGATACACAGATTCCAAAACAAGATAAACTTTACCAAATATAGAAATTAGAAACCGTGAATGTTTTTGTTTTGACAATGAACAGTAACAAAAAAAGACTTCTGACTTGCTAATATCCAAATGAAGATCTCTGACACCTATTGGAAGCACTTTGAAGCTTCTGAGTTTATAATACATTTTAGGGATATGATCTGGAAATACAGAAATATAATCCCTCTCTTGGTTTTATTTTGCAACGCATGTAAAAGATTTGAGTGTCTTACCTAATTGTACTTGTGTGTGTGTGTGTTAAGCACTGTCAAATCACTTCTGACTCATGGTGACTCTATGAATCGATGTCCTTCAAATGATCCTGTCATATATAGCCTTGTTGAGGTCTTGCAAAGTGAGGGCTGTGGTTTCCTTGATTGAGTCGGTCCATCTCATGTTGGTCCCAGTAGACTCAATGATTAGGAAGTCTCAGGAGTTAAAAGTGGGCTAGAATTTTCAATACCTGACAAGAATTTTATATGGCAATTCTTTATTTCTGAATCGAAGAACTGCGTCTGCTTTGCATGAATTAATTCTTCTGTTCGCACAATAAGCAGCAAGGCGGTGCCGTGATTTAAAGACAATGACTTCAAGATAATGTTAAGTGCAGTTTAGTTAAGCGCTGAGAATTATTAAGGCTTTGGTGTTTGAATTCAAAGTCACATATCCTAACAAGCAAAAATGTTGTACTTAAAATTGGATTTCACAGATGTAAAAGTAGCTGTAGTGCTATAGTGATAAGTACAAACATTAAAAGTTGATTCATCCCCCCAAAATAAAAGTAATTGTAATTGTCTGAAGATCATATTTAAACCCCACAGAGGATTCAGCATATTGCTTTGTATTATGGAAGTCAACTGATGCAATGCATTAAACAAAATCGGTTCATGATGTTTCTTTTTTAAAAAGCTGAAAATCTAGTTTATAGCTAGGGCTTCTAAGTGCAAAAAACCCTAGAAAGCAAAACTGAAATGACCTCTAATTCCTGGCCTTTATTTTAATTGCAGTTTTTATGCACATTGTATTGTTGGCTCTAACTGATTTTACTGTGTGATTTATAATGCTGCTTTTAATTGTAGCCATAATGTAGTATATATATTTTGCAAATAAATAAATAAGGAACATCATTTTGACATTGTACACCGACACTTATGCCCCTTCCACACATGCAGAATAATCATTTTCAATCCACAATTCAATCCACAATTCAATCCACAATTGTTTACAAATGGGTTTTGCTATTTCACACAGATGCAAAGTACATTGAAAGTAGACTGAAAGTGCTAATTATTCTGCATCTGCGGAAGAGGCCTCAATGAGTATCACATACTGATTTTTTGAAGGGTCTTGGTGAAATGACATAATTTTTTTAAAGTCTAAAGTTTTCAAAATACTTAAATTTCTTGAAGGTGGGGGTACACCTCTGTGTGTATGTGTACATGCCTGCAAGACAGGTGTTAGACAAAGAACAATGAAACAGTTAGGAAAACAGCTTTGAAAAGTTTAATTAATTCTACACATTGTGTAGAGTGATAAAATATCAGGCATATTGTCACTGGATCCAGCATATTGAATTATGGGTTGCCTAACATGCATTTTCCGCTTCTGTTGCATGTCATGTTAAAATGTACATCAGTCAGTATAGGCACAGCTGAATCACTGCTCCCACAGAGATCTTTTGCTGGTGATGGCTTTTCCTTCACTAAAATAGATGAAATATTCCTGGGAACTTCACTGAAAATAAGTTATTTTATTATTCTGTTACAGCTCTTGTCCTGACACACAGAAATGTGGCTCTGAAGTTTAATGCTTCAAATGCAAACTTAAAGTGAGAAATATGTTCTTTGTGCTGGTGTAATGTAGGTGATAGGTTGAGGAAAAATACACAGAGGCGGCTTCTTTTTCTTAGGAAAATGAAAGGCATAGTATCTTCTTCTAAAATCACAACACATTTGCATGAAGTGTAGTGTCTTGGAATCCTTAGATTAGCAGCTTGAAAGCAAGGCAACACCAGCAGCAGCAGGCAAATCTAATGTGCCTTGCTAAGTATTGTTTAATAATATAATGTGTTTCTGAATGGAATAATGAAATCAGCAAAACAAGTGATAACATTTGGACCACAGAGGGAAATGTATTATCATAGAAATTGCTCAGAAATCGTCACCACTGTGCCAGCACAGCAGTAAAATCAGCAGTTGGTTATAAGAATCACACAAGGAAGCTTCTGGGTTCCCACAGAGGCATCCCAAGATAATGTGTGAGAAGCAAATAATGCAAATTAGCCCTTCTTCCCAGGCTTTCCTTCTACAATTGACGATTGTGGTGAATTTTAAATGTCCATGTTCTTTTAATTGCACGTCTATGCATTTCTTCCAAGTGTATTTAAAATCAAGTGTATTGACTTAAAAGTCTGGCACAGAAGTAGTTAGTACAAGTGTGTGAAGTCAACAGGAAGTAATAATCTTTCCCTATCCATAAATGTAACCCTCCCCCAAAACTTAATGGAAGGGCGTTTTTGCAGAGCCTGTATAAGAGTAACCCTAAGTATTTCCCAGTTAATTCAAGTATAGAATAATCCTATTTATGCAATTTATGTGCAATTTATTGGGGGGGGGGGGTGTCTGCAAAGTGCTGTGGAGCTGGCATGGCCCTAGTACCGGCATCACTGCCCATTCATGTGAGTAAGTGGCGTCCACACCTGGGGTTGTGGTGCCAAGGTGCCATGTGACTCTACACCTATGATGCCACTGTTCTCTGGCACAGGAGCCTGCACTGGTGTCAATGGGGCATTCTTAGGGCTGGAGTCATCCTTCCTCAATCCATTCAGCTCAGGAACACCCCTTTTTGCTGGCATCAACTTATGCCAGCAACAAGGCAGGTTCAGGCCATTGGACTGATAGGAGAGTTTCAAAGCAAACAGTGAATTTGCTTTTCTTTTTTTAAGCCTTGCCACACCTTTGCATTGTTTTACCAGGTGATGCGGCAACACAGTTCCCATCTGCCACCCATCTACTCCCCTTCCATGGTGGTAGCAATTATGTATAGTGGATACCATGTATCTAGCAGATCAGAGAGATATATTGATCTATCGATCGAGCAATCAATCAAATATTTTAGTGTATAGCCATAGGTCTTCACAATGTAAGATATCAAAATAAAAAAGATAAATAACTAGATAAAACACAATATAAATTACAAAAAAATGTTAAATCACCAGCCACAAGGTTCCTAATTTAGAGTTCTTCCCAGCTCTGAAATAGGTAGCATTAAAAACCCTATTAAGGATACAAGATCACATTAAAAGGGAAGTTATTCTGCGTCAACTGCTTTCTTTGATACCATCTTGGCTCTGATCTTGCTGGCTGCCACTTCAAACAGAGCCATTCTATAAAATACGAACGAGTCAGTGTCTGAAAACAGAAAGTGTAATTTATCTATGTCAGAATAAAATTGCATCATAGTTAAAATCCTGGAAATAAATTAAGAGCCCCATCCAAAAAGGGAAGCAAAAGGGCTTGTGCAAGCAGCACACCCTCATGCCGGTGCATTTGCGGAGTGGGAAGTGTGCTGGCGGCTAGCCAGCCCACAGCTCCACCACTGCAGAACCTGGAAGTCTGGGCTACAGCATAATGATGTTAGTGCTTTTCTGTTGTTGTATTGTGAGATATCCACCAGGTAAGAGAGCCTCAGGTTATCTTTTTTGATTATTTTTCATACCAGGGAGAGAACTTGGTTTGCTCAATTATGTTTTTATCAATTAAGGTATCACTTTTGAAGATCCAGTCACTCAGGTTGGAACTGTTTGTTGATGCATGCAGTAGATCATCTAGAATGGTATAAAAATACAAAATGTTACTGAAAAAGTTAGCATGAGTCTTGACATTAGTTAGCAGAACTGGTAGCTTCTATTGCTGAGCAAATCCACGTTTTGCAGAGGTTGATAAATGACTGATCATGTTGGTTGACTGGTGCTGTCGAAGTAAGTTGATTAGAAGTAGAAGTAAGTTGGCCAGAAGGAAACGTGGAAAATTGTACAGTCTCAGTTCTAAGACCAAGTTCCACCTCATTTAAAGGACATTTTGAGTTATTGCTAGAAGAGCCAGCATAGTATATTGGTTAAGAAGTTGGGTCAAATTCTGGAAAACCCAGGTTCATATCCCCACTTGCACCATGGAAACTTGCTGGGTGACTTTGGGCCAGTCATGGTGTGACAGCCAGCATGGTGTAGTGGTTAATATCAATGGACTGTAAACTGGATAACCAAGTTTGGTTCCCCAATCCTATGTTTTTTTGTTAAAAACTGTACAATAGTACAGTCTAATCAGAGTTTATCATGTTCACAGACTCTAACAGCACAGTACTATCTATACTTTGATATTTTGTGTGAATCAGCTTGTTGTGTGTTAAACGTACACACTGTATGCTTGCCAGATTGCCCTCCATGTAGAAATCACCATCAGATCAGGAGGGTATTTAATTGTTTGGAAATGGCCCAGTGATCTAAGTTGAACTGTAATAATAGAGTTCAAGGGGAGCATATCTCATAATGACATTGAGCAGCTGCTTTCTCTTAATTTTATGCTACTTGCTATGCATTCTACACATTTGCCCATTTTGCTTCCTTCTGTTCCAACCTATCTGAAGCCATTATTCTTTTCCTCTAACATGTCACTAAAATGGGTTATTTTCAAGGACTTCCAGTTGAGAATGAGATGTTATTTTATTAGTTTTGCTTCTAATGTTTACTGTAGAAACAAATGTGAAAAAAATTGTTGATGGATTTTGATTTGTGTGAATTAATGTATGCCCATTAATACATAATCTACAGATTACTTTCATTTGTACCTTTGGTCCAGTTGTTCATACTTCTTTTCCCTATTTCACAGGCAGCAGTAAAACAGATCTGAAATGGCAGAAGTCTCTAGCAGGATATAAACTCCACATCTGTGAAACAAGTAGTCCTATTTTCAATAACTGTATGGTTGTGATGTAATCGGACTCTTTAGCCTAACAATGAAGCTCAAATCAGCCATTCTTGTGATATTACATTTTCTTCAAGGCTGCATTGTGGATGGGCATATGATTTGTCAAAGGTATTCAACGTTAGAATGGAGAACTCAGCCAACAGTGCATATAATGAAGTGGTCCCTGACCCAAACCATCTGTTTCAACACTTACTCAGACTGCTGGAATACTGATTCAGATCTCAAAAGGAACACAATAGAAATGATAATTCCAGCTAATCTTCAGCTTTGTCCTCTGCAACTTCAGCTGGGAGATTCTCTTTTTGTTTCTTCTGAGCCGTCTTTTCAATCATATGGAATGAACCTGGCCAATGTGTCCTTGGAAGAATTTATGAAGTGCCCTCAAGAAGATGTCCCTCAGAAACAGCAGATTTTTGGTTGCAGATTAAGAGGAATGTATCAAATTGACCCAAAGTGGCTTGGGATTGGAACACATTACTTTGTAGAAGCTCCTGCTAGAGGTCCATCTTTATGCAATTTAGGACTCAGACTGAATGTAACAGTAAAGCAGCATTTTTGCCAGCAGTCTCCAAGTGCACCTTTTTGCTCTGGACATGGAAAATGTCTAAGTCATACCTGGGATAAAGAATATAATTGTCTATGTAACCAGCCATACTCAGGACAATTCTGCCAGCAATCTGATGTGTGCTTCAGTAAACCCTGTCACAACAACGCTTCCTGTGTTGGCAGAGCAAAAAAAGGAGAAAATGGTGGAGATTCCTATGAGTGCATATGCCCTCCATTGTTTGTAGGTAAGAATGTGTGTATTTTATATCTTGTGCAGTGGTTGTTTGGAGGAAACAAGAAAAATCCGGAATTAAATAATTAAAAGGGCTCTAGTAATTAATTAAAATAATAGACATAAAATAGGCAGCAGTTAAAAAAAAGTTTGATTTTACTATAGCTGAACAAATTCCCCATCATCTCCCAACATTTTAGGAATAAAAAACTTGGCAGATTTGTAGTTTGTGACTAAAACTAATGAGAGAGAAACCCCCAAAATGTTTAGCTGTGAGGATGAAAAACCCACCAGTTTTATGATCTGATTCCCCCACCCCCAAATCATCAAGATAGATAGGATAGATCATCTAGTCTCAGTTCACACATGAAGGAGAATGAGGTTGCTGCCACCATAATCTCCTTCCAAGAATTACTGATACCCTATACCAAGTTATTTCGGTTTCCCAATAGGGAGCCAGAAAAAGCCTTGTACTAACTATTACTATGATTTCTTAATAAGTAGAAGAGGTGCTAAGTGGCCTCCCTTTTTCCTGGTGTCAAAGTACACAGCCAGGTCTTTAACAGCACCCAAGCTCTCTGAGGGTTTCTCCATTTCTCTCTACTGACTGTTTTCAAAGACTCCCAAGTTCAAGGGTCAAATAGAAGTGAACACGTACAAGATGATCTTTAATTAAAAGGATAATTTTCTTCAACAGGTTGGGGGTCCTTGGGTTTTCCAAGTGGCAAAGTTACTTCATGGCTAGGCTAACCCCTTTTCCTTGATGTTACGCATGGGGGGCACTAATAATTGTGACTTGTGCCATCTAAAATGGCACATTCAATCACTTTCAGGTTCTGGCAGATTACTACTGAGTAGACTGATTAGGCTTTCTCCATTTGTTGTCTAGTTTGGCAATAAGATGTGTTTTTGTACAATGCCAATAAAATTAGGGCCTAAATCTATCCCATGAAAAAGTGGCACAGGATTTCTTTTACAATGAATTTAAAACACTCTGGCATTGTAATTTTTTTTTCCAGTGCCCATTTCACATGAACACTGTATAAAAATAGAAGTTCACCCAGCTCCCTTGAGAATCCTTCTTGGGATGTTTAAAGCCCACCTTTGTAAGAGGTACACTGAGCATTGTTTGAACCAATTGAGTCTGCACAATGAGAGCTAGATAATAACCATAATCACATTATAAGTGAAACCTAAGCAAACTAAAAAGGAATGGAAAGAAGCCAGTAGGAATATGATTAAGACATTACATGATATATCGTAGATGAAATTCATGGTGTGAATGAGAGAAAACAATTCTCTCATAGTATTAAATATTAAAAGAAATGGAGGAATTGCTGAAGTGTGAATAACAGTATAGCAACTATTCAAATGACAAGCATAATTATACGGTATTTAATCCCATATGCTGTAAAAGCACAAGCAATTTATGATTGGTAATTTCCAGTAAGCAGCATCTTTAAGCTGAATTCATCTTGAAACTGTCTTCATTTCCAGGCAGTTGTTAAAGCATGCTGGAAAAATAAATATAAGGTATCTGTTCAAATGTTTGAATGGTTTCCCCTCCCTTTTTTAGGACATTATGTTCCATACATTTAGATTAGCAGACTGATTTACTACATACAAGATCTACCTTGTCTAGTATTTCTTATCTGTGACCAGCTGTAGGTTTATCACTAGCTACATTCATGATGAAAGCTGTCTGATATTGATGCTCCCTATGCATGTGGTAATTGGGTATTCTACTTAGATCTACCAGCTTAAATTCTATGTGGCTGTGTTTAATGCCATACTTCCATATTCCTGGAGTGTTATCATTGGTTCCATAATTCTGTGGGTAACATTAATTTATTATGTAACATACTTAGAGTGCATCATCTATTCTCAGTATGCTGATGATGCCAGTAGCATCTGTGATAGTAGAATGATCTACCCTAACCACAAGATGTTGTAAGGAAGTACCCACAGAAAACTAAACATGCTTCTTTAATTCTGGATAGGCTTAATGGATTTGCTAGTATGTATACTCCTGAGAGATAAATTTTCATTCTTTCCTGTTTGTCCATTTTGAGGGAGAGAGACTATATTGATTTCAGGGTTTTTTTTCTCTTCCAATTTTATAAGGCAAGAACTGTTCAGAAATCATTGGACAATGCCAGCCAGATAGTTGCCATCATGGCAACTGCAGCAATATAACACCAAACACCTACCAATGCCAATGCAGTAAGGATTTTTCAGGTAAGATTTGCCTTCATGTATTTTTATTTTATTTTACCAGCTTTATCACCCTCTTTTCTTTCTTTACAAGTGCCACCAAAGCAGCTAACAATTTAAAACAAATGATAAAATCACATTTAAAAACAATTAATATCAAAACACAAATAATTGAAACAATTACAAACAGAGCTAAAATGCAGACAAAGAAAACACTGATGAGAGAATGCCAAATAGAATGTCTTTACCAACTGGCAGACAGGCAATAGAATAGGACCGACCTATCTCCCTGAGGAAAGAATTCCAGAGTTTTGGTTCTATGACCTAGAAGAAGAGAAAAAAAATAGATCTACACTATGTCTTTCTCCCCTGTAAGGAGTTTCACAGCAGCTTACAAACTCATTTCCTTTCCTCTCCCCACAACAGGCACCTTGTGAGTTAGGTGGGGCTGGAAGAGTTCCAAAAAACCGTGACTAGCCTAGGGTAACCCAGTGTTGATGAGTGGGGAAACAAATCCAGATTTCCCGATAAGAGTCTGCCACTCATATGAAGGAGTGGGGAATCAAACCCTGTTCTCCATATTAGATTCCATCTGCTCTTAACCACAAAAAGGCCTCAGAAGATGACTGCAATGGTTGGGCATATTCTTAAGGGAGTATATGGTCTTACTGATTCATAACAAAAAAAATGGTCTTAGGCCCTTTCCACATAACAAATGTACCATGGGTTGCAGCTGGGATAAATGAACCCAGCATAGCCCTGGGCTGTTCTCATGGCTGGCCATCCCACAGTCAGCAAGCACATTGGCAGGGGTGCACCTCTTAGCACAGAGGTACATATGATTATTATTTATTTACCTCCCATTGATGCAAGCTGTCTGACATCATGACCCTTTGCATCTGCATGGCTTTGCAGATGGGCACCAGGAAATTTTTTAAATGGAACGTGCGGCAGAAAAAAGGGCCTTCCTGCCTGGCCATTTGCTCAGAAGCGCCTGCAACCTGGGATTTTGAGCAAGAATTGCAGATATTGCAATTCTTGAATACCCTGTTTTGGGGAAAATAACATGGGGCGAGAACCGTGCTTTTTGCCCTGGTTATCCCAGGTTTATTGGCCCATGCTGAAAGGGCCTTAGCTAACAATCTCAGAGGCTGCTCCTGCTTCCAGGGAGTTCTTCTCCCTTACTGTCATAGAAAAAAATATTGTGTGTTGCTGTGGTTCTACATCGAGGTTTTATAATTACACCTCACACCAATATAACAGAAGCTTTTACACTGTGAGGCAACTTCTGCTTTTTATCATAGAAGCTTCAGTGATCACAGCAGATAATTATGCATTTGGTGGGTTAAGTCTAAAGCTTCCAGCAACTGAGGAAATTCATGAAAGTGATACTTAGGTTTATTTTTAGAACAGCTTCGACATAAGTGTGTGTGTGTGTGTGTGTGTACATTTTCTGCATTTCCATTTTGTCACTGTATGAGTTCAATATGGAGTGAGTTTGGGGAAGCAATTTTAGCTGCTTCCTGCTTTCTCCATCAACCCTCTGAATCTTGCAAAGTAGTCACTAGTAAACCATGCAACAGAGGGCGCTGCTGCAAGGGGGAGAATCAACTGAAACTACTTTCCTCATTCTGCTGGAAATTGAACAATCTCTGTGAATGGAGCAAAAGCGCACCTTTCTATAACAAAAGGGAACTTCATACACAGCATATTGTTCTAGAAACATCTCCAAATCATATTTGTGACTTTTTATAGTGTTCAGTGGTCTGCTGGAGGGAAAAAGAAGATGCTTTCACAAAGTTGTTGCGTAATATTCAAAATATTTATCATCTGTCAGTGTTATGTCATAAAACACTAATATTGATTAAATGGCTTAGAAAAGTTTGTTGGCCTAGTGCACAGCGGAAGGACTAGGTGCCAACTCACCCTTGCTAGAACAGGAGGTAACTGCTTGCAGTATAAGAAAAAGAAACACTCAGACAGTAGATTTAGTTCCAACAGGAATACTTTATCTCTTGTTTCTCAAAGGAACAAAAATAACAATAACTATCCACTCTCTACTCTGACAACAATCTGAGCCCGAACCTGAAGGTGAAGGAGAGGTACTGAATTGGGTATGCAGTCTTCTTATATAGTTTTGTCCAGCAAATCATTAGCTAGATGATCTAATCATCCTGGCCTGTGACCTTTTCACTTCTGCTGACTGTTACATGCCAATCACTGCAGACCCAGACAGAGAGGCTCCGACCTTTACAATTCTGCTGCCTGTTACATGCCAATCACTGCAGACCCAGACAGAGAGGCTCCGACCTTTACAATTCTGCTGACTGTTACATTCCAGTCATTCTAGACCAGCATATGACCACCTTGCAATTTTCAATATCCCTGACACCCCTTCTCATTATCTGGTTGGAATGTTTGCCTCATTACATAATATTTTACAAAACAACATAATATTTACAAACAAAATAATTACAAACAAAAGTCATTCACATTATTTACACTCATTTTACATAGTTAAGTACATAGTCAGTACACAGAGTTACTTATTTCACTCACTTTGTACAGAGTCCTTGCCAAATTGTACATCTGCTAAACCCAAACCAAACACCAAGTCATTATGTTTTTGTATTGGTAATGGCTTTGTTAAGATGTCGGCTATGTTTGCAGATGATTCCACCAAGTACTGCAACTTAATCATATTCTGACTGTATCCGTTGAACTTGGGACATTTTGGAATTTCACAGCGTACATGTTTTGAAGTGCGACTTTTAAGGTTTTCGTACTCTGCCCATGGCTATATACATGTCTGTGAGTCTTCAAAAAAAACTGTTATAGGTTGTTCACATTTCTCACCCAGGAATGCTTTTTTAGCAACTGCATATGACCCACATTTAGTAGCTCATTGCATGCCTCATTTAAGAGCCACGCGCTGTACTCTGCCTCAAGCAGTTGAAGTGGCTTAACCCGTTGTTTCCGTTTCAGAGATACTCCAACAAATCGGATGGCTGCCATATTGCATATAATAACCACTCACTGACTTACATCCTGGAGTCCTCTGCAAATGAGCTGTCCGCATACACCACTAAGTCCTTATTATTGTTTTGGATTTAGAAGAAGTGTAAACCATAGTTAGCAGTTCCCTTCAAGTAACGAATTACTCTTTTTTAGCCCCTGCCAGTCAGTCTTTCTCAGTAGGTTTTGCAACTGTTCTACTTAATAAACCTACAGCGAAAGCTATGTCTGGAGATGTCTTGTCCAGTTAGCAATGTGCAGCAGGCACCTTGCCAATTAAGGAGCGATATAGGTCTTGCCTTTTCAAAATGCTTTGCTGTTATCTTGCTTTACAAAAAAATCAGCCACCGATTGGGGTTTGTGCCACTTTGGCATCTTGCAGACCAACGCTTTTTTGTATGACACCCTCTATGCTTTTGTTTTGTGTCAGAAACACATCCCCTTCTTCAGATTTACTGACTTGAATACCCAGGTATTGCTTTAGATACCCCAAGTCTTTCAGCTTAAAGTGTTTACTTACTCAACTCAGTTAGTAAAGTTGTTTGATTTGGTTGTCTGTTTTTTGCAACCACTTACAGAGATCATCAACATAAATCATCAAAATGATACATTCATCCACCGAGTACCTCTGAGGTATATATACAGGCATCGGCCACACTTTGAGTCAAAATTTCATTTCACATAATGCTTTGTGTATGCACCTGTTCAACATCTGGCTGACTGTTTCAGCCCGATTACAAAAGCTTTGTTGAGCTTATAGAAACTTTATCAACTTGTTCATGCTCATAACCTGGTGCTTTAGCTTCATGTATATGGTCTCTTGCAAATCTGCATTTTAAATAAGCTGTTTCAAAGATCAAAAGTTGCCTCATTTTAAAGATCTCTTTGCTCAGCCAAGAGCAATCCCACTAATCTCATGGATTCTGCCTTTTTGCAGTGGGTGCATAAGAGAGATCTGATCACTTAACTGTCAAAAGCTTTGTTTTGGGGAGAGAAGCGCTTGTCGCGACTAATCTTGCTTTATATTTTGCAGAGTCCCCATCGGTGTTATATAGGTTTACGCCTGTATACCCATCTTGCACCACTATGATCGGCGGCTTATCAGTAGGTTTATCCAACAATGAATCTTAAACACTTTTTTCAAGTTCACCAAGGATTCAAAGCTCATAATTTGTCCATAGCCTGATTCCATTTTTCCTGTTCCTCAGGTGGACATTTCAACATATCATGGAAACCTTGTGGTTCTGTCCCTAATTGGCACACTCTCACTTCTTGTACCATAAAACGCTTTTTTTTTGGTGGTATGCCTTTATTTACAGCTCTGCTTCTGAATCTGCGTGGGTATAGCTATTTCTCCAGGTTTTGCTCAGCCCCACCTCCTCTCCCTGGATTCCTTCCTGATCACTATCCCTTTTCTTTTGTTTCATATGGCTCGGAGCAGATTTGTAGCCTTGAACAGGGGAGTGGGGGGTTGTCAATGCTAATCACTAGGTACTGTGTCATGGCTTACTGGTGGTAAGAACACTTCAGAGTTTTGATGCATCATGTTCCCAACCTGTATGCTTTTCAAAGTTGGCACTGCGTGAGATAGCAATTCTTCCATGACCCAATGAAAATCTATAGCCTTTGGTATTCTACTTTACGCGTATCCTACACAAAAGCAGGAATCTCTGCCATTTCTTTTGTCCTTTTTTTCAGGTTGCTGTGTCTGGGAATTAACGGGGTAGGACGTTAGCAAAACTCCCAAATATTCTAAAAGGTGTTTCCAGGGGAAGGCGCTTTTGCCAAACATTCTGAAAAAATGGTGTTTCATTGATACTTGAACTCCCACAACCTGTTTATTACGTATGTGTGTGGCAGCTAAAGACAACCTCTCCCCAGAAATGGGAGATGGAACCCTTCGCATCATTTATCATGCAATCCCGCATTGTTTGAAGAGATGCCTAGATCTCCTCTCAGCCGCGCCATTTTCCAGCCGGGCTGAGCGGATTTGTTCTCCTGTGGCTAATACCTTTCTGTGTCAAGCCATGTTTTGGAATTTGTTCCCCATGAACTCACATACGCCTCTGTCCAGATTACCCAGGCAAAGCCACCTTGTGTGAGGGAACCTCCGTTCAATCATTGAGACCCATTCAGCTTAAACCTTGTAAAGGCTTCATCCTTAGATTTCAACAGCAGAAGCAGTACAAGAATATCTTAGCTACTATAATTCATCCAATCAACAGAAATATATATCGTGCACCCCCTTAGAAACTTGATTGGAAAAGGACCAGCTAAGGGAATCTGCAGCTGGACCTGGATTCCAAATGGTCTTTCCACACATTTGTCACCTGCTAACTCTTTTTTTTAGGGGATTGGATAGGATTTCACTTGCTTAACCCCACTACAGACCTTTGAACAGTCTAGGAATGCTTTGCAAGGCTTTACACTCCAAATCCACATACTTTTGCACATAGCACTGCTTGATGAGTGGCAAAACGCATGTCCTAGGACTCTGTGAAGATAGTGCACACAATCATCATGCACATAGGCTTATTAACTGGCTAGACTTGAAACATTCATTACATTTTGTTTCATTTTGCCCTTTATCCAGTCACATAACATACATTTTGCTTCGCCATGGAGTGTACCTTTTGCACACTCTATATGTCATTTCTGCGCCATACTGTACAACCCTGTCTATCAAATATAGTTTTGTACCCTTGTTCAGCTGACTAAACTTGGGACGGCTCCAACAAACCAAAAAATCCAGTCCAGGAACACACACAACTTACATTTTGCAACTTTTTTACCTAGGCATGGTATGTAGGCAGTTCCTTGTTGCTTGGCGTAACAGCAGCTGTGGTGATCCATCGGCCAAGCTGACATACTTCACCCTTGCCTTGGACTCCTACACTCAGTCAATAGGTGATGAGCATTTTACGACATGTCTCTGAGGCAGGCCAGAGTCCAAGAGCCAGATGGGTTGGTTTCTCCTGGACATCGGTTCTCCAACAATGCCCGTCAAAGTAGTGCTCCCTTCTTTCCTCTTCCCCGTTGTCGCTTTAGCTGGCCCTTCTTCTCTCCCCTTCTGTGGGCATTCCTCGGAGAGAGATGATTGAAGAGTAAGAGCCACAACGGAAACAGCGCTTGAACTGCATATGACCTTGGACAGTTCAGGGGAAGCTGGGTTTCACTTTTGCCTCCTGGAAACAGCAGGCTTCTCTCTGGCTGTGGCTTCAAGGCAAAACTCTCTTTGTTTCCTGGAGCTCCAGAAGCCGTGCAGTCACATAGTCTAGAATCAAATCATCTTCCTTTATTACTCCTGCATACTATAGACAAAAATTGTCCCAACGCTGTCATCTAGGGAAGATGAGTACAATATAGGAAGCCCTATGCTGCTGTTCAGTATGAAAGTCAATGCCTCTGTCTTCCAGCTCGACGAATGAAGAAATGTACGCGGCGCTGTTGTTGGACATGGTTGGCCCACATTTTCACCTCCTTTCAGCTTCAAAATTAGTATAAGCGTCCTGTAGTCAAGATTACCTTGGAACCAGCAGTCTGCATCCTGGTACAGGTCCTTCAACACCTTCCAGCAGTCAGAAGCCTTCTCAACTGACCATGGAGAGATATAGATGAGCTGGGAGTTTTCCACAGCCAACATTATGGTAGCCTTAGCTCTGGCATCTGCCCTCTGCTCTGCTGCTGTGCCTGGGTTTGGTGGGGTCCTGGAGCTACAGCCCATAAATCTTCCCGTGTGAGAAAGCTCTGCATTTTTCACACTCTCCATGCTGAGTAGTTCCCTGCAGTCCAGCCGTTCAAAGGCAAACTGCACATGGTGGATGTCATCGTGTCCACACTGCTACTCGACACTCTCTAGCTTCAGTGGATTCAGGATACTGGGCACCATAACCAAATTGTTGGCCCTGAAGTGCACAGCGGAAGGACTAGAGTGCCAACTCACCTTGCCTAGAACAGGAGGTAACTGCTTGCAGTATAAGAAAAAAAGAAAACACTCAGACAGTAGATTTGGATTCCAACAGAGGAATACTTTTATCTCTTGTTTCTCAAAGGGAACAAAAATAACAATAACTATCCACTCTCTACTCTGACAACAATCTGAGCCCGAACCTGAAGGTGAAGGAGAGGTACTGAATTGGGTATGCAGTCTTCTTATATAGTTTTGTCCAGCAAATCATTAGCTAGATGATCTAATCATCCTGGCCTGTGACCTTTTCACTTCTGCTGACTGTTACATGCCAATCACTGCAGACCCAGACAGAGAGGCTCCGACCTTTACAATTCTGCTGACTGTTACATGCCAATCACTGCAGACCCAGACAGAGAGGCTCCGACCTTTACAATTCTGCTGACTGTTACATTCCAGTCATTCTAGACCAGCATATGACCACCTTGCAATTTTCAATATCCTGACAAAGTTTGCATTCTCTTTTAATCATTGGTGTGAAAACTAGCATTTGCCGCTAAGTCAACAGAATGGAAAATATTTGCCCCAGGCACCCCACAAATGAAGACACAAGATAACAGCTTAAATATGATAACACATTTAATTGGGAAGACTGCACTAGGAAACCTGACCATCGCTAACTTAGTTGGGCAGACCCACCATGACTCTAAACATGAGCAACATCATCTACCAGCCTTGTTTATAATTTTTTGTTCATAATGTTCCAAGAAATGCCTAGCTCCAGCCCCCTTCCCTGATGTAGCACACAGCCACTACTAGGTTCAAAAAAGATTTTGTCAGCACAAAGGTCAATTCTTCTTAGGCATGCCAGGCCCCACAACCAGTGATGTGCTATTCTGAACATGCCCTCTGTAACTGCTGAGGCCTCAGGATACTGGCTGCTCATCCCTGTCTACCATGGTCAGCCTATCAAATTAGTTACAGCATAACAGTCTAATGACCAGCCCTATTCAACCACCATCTGCTATGATATTATGAGGCAGGGAAAGATGTCTCCCCTTACAACTAATCCAGAGAAACCCACAAATGCTGCCTAGCTAATCCTGTGATGTTTAAATGGAGGGTGAGTAGGCCAGCAGTCAGTAGCAAAAGCCTGGTTGGGGGAGACACAGCTAGAATATAAGCTTGCAAGCTGAGCGTCCCTGTCGGATAGACTCACATAAATTGTCAAGCAGCCTCATGCCTCATTTGAATTCATGGGGCCAAAGCAAACTGATCCCTAGCTTGAATGATAGGAATCTCACTTTTGTTGAATATTGCAAGTGTTCTACAATATCAACAGTGATAATCTCTCGTGAGAACTCATTGTAGTACCATAAAATGTTGGTTATTCTGTTCATATAAACTCACTTCCACAGAGACAGCTCAAGATAGCTGTTAAGAATGAAGCAATACAGCAATAGTTTCAGCACGTTTCTTATTTATTTATTCACATTTTGAATTATAGCCTTTTATATATTATCTTTTGTTCTCCAATAAATACTTTCACTTGTTACTTGCTATTTTCTGTAAGATGGACAGTTAATATGGACACTATGCCATGTTTGATCCCAATGAATGCGATCCAAAGTGGTCAATGTGCAGGACATGTCAAGTTCCCAAGGATTGCCACCTTGGGAAGCAGCTTCCCACACTGCATCTTACAATGTTCCTTATGAGCAGCTTTGGTGTGACATAAAGGACATTTAGAAGGTGGAGGAATGAGAAAAAAAATCCACCAGCAGTTGTTTGGATTCAGCCTAATATAATTATTACAATACAAAAGAGACAAGTGTTTTTTGCTCTTTGTTAAACTGTAGTTACTGAACAAAATACCTTGCTCCAAAGTCATGAAATGTTTTAAAAGTCAGAACCAATATTTTGAAATGGATCAGTGGCCAGTATAATTGCAGCAGTATTGGGGATCACATGCTCCTCATAGCTGACCCCAAACCAGCAGCTTGGCCACAGCATCCTGCACCAGCTGCAACTTCGAGACACTTTCTTCAAGGACAGGCTCAAAAATAGCACAATTCAATAGTCCAGTCTAGATGTAACTTTGACTTGATCACTGTGACTATATCTAGCCCTTTCCACACAGGTCAACAAACATGGGGTAAGGATGGGATAAAACCTGGTTGGGGGGAACTTCGCACATATCTCATTCATAAAGAGAGTCCGCTCCACATTCCCCCCCCCAACCCGGTTTTTTCAAGAATTGCATTATGTCCTATTCTTTTGTTTTGATGTGCCTTGCAGCTGTGGCCGAACGAACAACTGCGGCTGTGAGGTGCTTTAGGTGGCTGCAATCCAACAAGAGAATCACAGTCCCTGGCTCCCATCTGTGGAGCCACACAAGGACAAAGGGCTGTTTCATGGCCCTGGGGGTCAGTTGTGCCTGCCTTCTAAACTGTGCTTCTGAGGAAGGCAGGGATCCCAAAAAAAGAAGTGAGGTATGCACCCCGTTTGCATGCCTGATTGTTCCGTGGACATGCGAACAGGCTGAGGTAAGGACAGGTTCATGCAACTTGCCTTTCACCTGTGTTTATTGGCCCATGCGGAAAGGGTCTCTGACTGACCCATGAAGAGATGTAGCTGGCATACAACCCAAAGCTTGGCAAAAGCACTCCAGGCCATCACAACCACTTGGTTTTCTAAGGTGGATGCTGTGTCAAATAGTACTCCCAAGCTGAAAACCTGGCTTTTCAAGGATAGTATGAGCCTATCCAAGACAGGTGAGATCTCAAGTCCGTATTCTGTTTTTCTACTAATCAAAAGAATCTGTGTCTTGTCAGGATTAAGTTTCACCTTTGTCTGCAGGTGGGGTCAGCCCCCTTCCTGGACTTTCTTGTCCCCCACAGTGACCCACCAGGCTCATCGGGATAGGGGGGTGACCTCCACTCCCCGCCACCAGCCTCCCCAGTCAACAAGGATGATGAAGAGGCCAGCAATGCATAGTAACGTTTTCAGGTTTTCTTAAAAAATGAGAGAATGAATTAATGTCTTCAGTGGTGTGGAGTGATCAACTGTATAACTGAGTAGCAACTTTACTAAAATGGTATAGATTTTCGACCCTTGGTTGGGCCAAGGTGGCAAATTAGAATTGGTGGCAGAATTTGTTGGAAAAAAAATTCTACATGTTTGAATCACTCTCCAGTTCCAAAATTCAGCAGCATTACCTATTTTGTTTACTAAATTGTATAATAACCAAACTGAAATAGCTGACAATTAGGTTATAGTAAGATTACTATAAGGCAGACCTGACAGTAAATTCTGAGGAAAGTACGTCTTTCCAGGAAAATCAAATTATAGAACTAGTAGAACAAGGCATGAATAGGAAATTGCTTGGATCTGCATACCATCAAGCTGCCCCCATTATTATGTTCCCTTTAGAGCAATGTGGTATAAAGCAGTATCAGATACCCAACCATTACAGTATCAAGATCATAAAGGCTGAGAAGAAGAGATATTTTAGCTTAGTATTTCTGTTTTTATAAAATATTCCTAACCACTTTGATCCTTCAAGTATAGAGTGGGTTATAAATTTAAATAATTGCCTTGGTTCTAAGCTCAAGTTTGCAGAGTTTTTTTCCCCTGTAAGAAGTAGATGGTCTCCAAAGAAAGAACATAAACATAATATTGTGCTTGCATTCCCATTTATATTTACACTGTCGCAGCAAAATGAGGGAAATGAAAAAGGAAGTAAATTACAGCTTGATGTAATTTTAGAAGAACATATATTACCAAAATTGCAAGAAGCTGAAATTCCACATCAAACTAATGTTGCTATACAGTGATTTATTTTTTTGTAACTCCTACCCCTTTGATTGCCAAGACATTTGTGTGTAAATAAAAGCTTTTTTCCCCTCACAATCAACTCCCCCCCCCCATGTTCCAAGTTATTTTGTGTCTTAGGTTTTTAGAGATAACAATTGCAGTTCTTTATTGCAAGTGTTACTTGATTGGTTTTAAGGCTTGATTATAGCTTCATGACAGAAAACCAATTAAAATAGCAAAAGTTGATACTCATATTTTTATGGGGCAAAACTAAGGTCACTGACATGAATATGGCAAGCGTGTTATATAGATTGATTACTCTAGACTTTGAATCAATTTATGGATTATTGTGATAGGGAATTCTTCCTAGCATTTTCCCCCAGCCCCCAAAGGCAAGTTACAGACTTGGAAATAAAATTACTATAAATCAAAAGCTTCACCCGAATTCATAATTACTTTGGATTTCTGCAGAAATACAAGTATGAATGAATCTTCCTCTCCCTACCTCTTGTCAAAAAGAGAAAAAAGTTACATATTCCTAGTATCTCTTCCTGAATAGGCATATCTCCTCACTTTACAATATACAGATAAGATCTATGAATGTGGAGATAGAAACATAAAGAACTCGTGCTTAATTTACAGGGTTAATTTAGAATGTCCAAAGTGGGTCTTAGTTGTGTGGAAAACTTTACCTTACAGTCCAGGCAATGAGAAGGGGCAGGGAAATGGGTATTGTAAAAACTGCTGTTGCAAACTATGGAACAATGTAAAATGAAACTGCCTCATGAAAAAGGACGAAGTACAATGCAGTTCAAAATGCCATCTACCTTTAGATTCAATTCTCTACTTCTTGACTTTCCATGCACTTGGGTCATGTGAGTTCCAACTGTAACTAAAAGTACTTTGAGTGATACAATATCATCCACAGATCCTTCTACACCAGGGGTCAGCAACCTTTAACACCCAAAGAGCCATTTGGACCCGTTTTCCACGGAAAAGAAAACACTTGGAGCCACAAATACTTTTTGACATTTAAAATGAAGATAACACTGTATATATTGTTTTTTTTACCTTTACGCTTTGTATAAACAATTATAGTGTGTTGCTTATGAAATCTATGATGTGTTACAGAGAAAATTATATTTTATTTATGTAAAGAACACCTTTTGAACATTTTGAACTCTTAAAAAATAATAACAGACCTCCATGGCAGACATGGCAGACATGGTGGACTCGACAGCCATTTTCCTCACTGCGCATGGCCCCCGCCCTGGTCCCAAAAGCCACAGCTTCTGAGAATCTACCCCCAAATGTCCTGGAATTTGCCCGCTGGAAGTTGGCAACCCACAACAACTATGGCTGATGATGATCTCAGCCTTCCTCCCTTCCACGATCTACAAACTTACCCTTGACTGGCTTTCTCTGAAGTAAACCTTCCAAGATCCACATGCAAGGCTTTCCCCATGCACTCATACCCTCCTTGGCAATGCAGAAGCAAACAATTCCCACCTGCCTCCCCATCAAACAGCCCCAATGAGTGCAACCTTGCACAATTCCCACCCGCCTCCCCATCAAACAGCCCCAATGAGTGCAACCTTGCAGGGCTACAGGTAATAACTCCTTTAAAACCTGACATCATATTTCTTACCTGGACTCAGCCAGGCTGCCATCTGCCAGGAAACCTCTGGAGTGCATCAGGGCTGCTGGGGGGGTCTGCAACCCAATGTGGCGCTGCTGGGGTCCCCCATGTGGTCCTGCCCCACAAGAAGGACCCAGGGGAGGGGGGAGGCCACCCAAAGCAGGGTCGACCCCTGACCCCCCATTCAAAGGGGGCGGACTGAGATTAGGATTGCGCTGAAAATCTGCGCTTCTGCAAATCCCTCCCGTTTCCCGCCCTTCGCTGCTCACCTGTTCAAGAGGATCCACCAGTGGTGCTCCGCCCCCACCCCGCACCATCATCACCAGCATCAGCCAACCAGGCAGCTGGGACAGGGAAGCCAGAAGTTGCTTGGGATTAGCCATCTTGGGCTGTGCCTCTCTAGGAACGGGGACTCTTTCCCATGAATCCTTAGGGCAACTCTCTGAAGGAGGATGAGAGGACCCAAGCCATGTAGAGCCGCAGTGCAAGGATGAAAGAGCCGCATGTGGCTCCGGAGCTGCTGGTTGCAGACCCCTGTTCTACACTTTCCAGGGCATCCCTAAATGGTATTATCAACATAAGAGCATTTATGCCCCATTTTATATTGTGCAAGGCACTTCAGATACAATATCTTGATCCTTTCTGCACAACACAAATAAAATGAATTGAGGATGTTTCAAAAAGTGTTTTGGGGAGAAAATCAGCACAGTTTTTTTGCATCCTTAGGACATTTTATTGAAGCTCAACCCGGAATTTTTTGAAAACTCCAAACTGGTGACCTTCTTCCCTAAATTGGCTTACAGTCATTCTCTCCTTGCTGTATGAAGCTCAGGAAGCAACTTATTTCTCCTGCCTGATCTGCAAACTGTTAGTTTCCATTTCTCCCTCTGGCCATTTTCTGAAGCTTGAATCATCCATGCCGCCTGCCATTTGCTTAAGCTGCCCTGGGACGTTTGCTCTGCAGGCATTGCAGCTGGGCTTCTTTTCCGGAAACTCAAAATTTTTTGTCAATTCTGGCAACATGTAGGGTTTTTTTAAAAAATTCTTGAGGAGGTGTCATCCAAAGTACAAGAATTTCAAACAATGCAACATCCATATATATATTCACAACAAAGAATCGTGTTGCATCAACCACTATTTATAACATACCATGTACAACAAACAACCGTGACATATAGAAGTGCAAAAATACCATAATCCTATAGTAGTACAATTCAAAGAATATATACAAGTCCTTCTTAAGGTGACAATTTATCTCAAATTGTTCTTAAAGAAACAATGTCTTTAGATGCCTTGTATTCCAGTTATATAGATTTCTTGAGGATCTATATAAAGCCATGGTGCGACCACACTTGGAGTACTGTGTTCAGTTCTGGTCGCCACATCTCAAAAAGGATATCGAAGAGATAGAAAAAGAAATTTTAGAGAAGACTAGCGAGGGATGATTGAGGGACTTAAAGCGCCTTCCCTTATGAGGAGAGGCTGCAGCGTTTGGGACTCTTTAGTTTGGAGAGGAGACGTCTGGGTGGGGATATGATTGGAAGTCCTATAAAATTATGCATGGGGTAGAAAATGTTGACAGGGGAGAAATTTTTTTCTCTCTTTCTCACAATACTTAGAACCAGGGGCGCCATACCGAGAAATATGCTGGGGGGAAGAACTAGGACTAATAAAAGGAAACACTTCTTCACGCAACGTGTGATTGGTGTTTGGAATATGCTGCCACAGGAGGTGGTGATGGCCACTAACTTGGATAACTTTAAAAGGGGCTTGGACAGATTTATGGAGGAGAAGTTGATTTATGGCTACCAATCTTGATCCTCTTTGATCTGAGAGTGCAAATGCCTTAACAGTCCAGGTGCTCGGGAGCAACAGCCGCAGAAGGCCATTGCTTTCACCTCCTGCAGGTGAGCTCCCAAAGGCACCTGGTGGACCACTGCGAGTAGCAGAAAGCTGGACTAGATGGACTCTGGTCTGATCCAGCTGGCTTGTTCTTATGTTCTTATGTTCTTTCATACAGGTCCGTCTGAACAGAATACGCATTATATGCTGTTTTTGAAATTGATCTTCTTCAGATATGATTATCCTATTTATCAATCAGTCATCCCAGGGGTAAAAATTCCAAGTGAGCCTTTCACATCTCTACAGAACCTCACTCAGGCTTTCAGATCCCCATCAAGCCCTCCACTACCCCCAGATCTCTTAATGGGGCCCCCAGCCGTGGGAAGATCTGGCATGCAAGCTCGACCTTCCCGGTCAGGATGTGCTCTTATGCCCCAAATCAGCCCAGGCTGCAACAAGCAAATAAGAATCAACATTTTTTTAACAACTAAAACCAACCCAAAACATAGGGAGGACTTGCTTGTGGGCCTCCAAAAGAGACTGGGCATCGCCCCTTATAGGCGTGCCCTATTCCCTGTCACATGACAAGGTCCCTCATCATGTGACCTTCCCCTGGCTTCGGCTTGCCAATGCTCAGGTTCCATCGCTTCTCCCTCCCCAGCCACAACTGTGCTCCTGGGTAAATCTGGGGGTGCATTTTATAAATAGAATATGGCTTGAGAGAATAGGAATGGCAAGGGTACTTTTGGCCAAGCTTCTCTAAAGGCCCTGTTTTAGAACAGCTAGTTATCACATTTCAGATGGATAGAGTACTTAGCTAGTAGTTGCCATGAGTTGTTTTTAATATCAAGTGTAAATGAATATTGTCTATTGAATTTACATTCTCTTTTTAACACTACGCACAATTCAACCTCAATATATATATTCCTACATACATAGCAGTAGGCCATAAACACAGTGGGATTTACTTGTGAGAAGATACACATAAGATCATGCTGTAACTTCAGTTTGTCAAAGTGTCATTATTTCATAGAGAAAGCATCAAGCTTTATTCCCCAAATGAAGCAATGTGACAGGCCACCTGATTCTTACCTGGGCAGACTAGCCATCATAACTAGTGGGAAGAAAATATGGGGAAGGTATTTACAAGGTGGCCTGAGTCTCACTAGGCCCCAAGAAAGTAGCTCCTGGCTATCACAAGACTCAGTCGGCCTGGGGAAATGTGGTCTCACCCAGTCCAAGCCTTGACTGATTGAGAAAAAAACCTGCTCCTGATCCAGGAAACGAAAATCCTAAGGGGTTGGCCAGCTCCTTTCCCCTCCCACCTTTGTTCCATTTGGAGTGGTAATGAGGCCAGGGGAGCTTCCCGAAGGTCTTATTTTCTTCTCAGTGCTCCCCCTCACCAAGTTCTACACACCCACGAGCATAAGTAAGTCTTGCTAAACTTGTTGGAACTTAGACCTAGTTAAGCGTGGGTAAGAGTGCAGCCTTACACATGCATTAACTTTAAAATTAGTTTTGTGTTTGAAGCCCTGTTACACCTCTGGGTACAAGCCAGTTTTCATTCTAGTCAAAGAAAGCTTTTTCAATTATTCTGGCTGAGGTAAAATTGTAAACTACAGCTCCTTTGTTTGAATCTGTTTATTAAAAAACACCCCCAAAACAATGTAATGGGAGTATTAGCTGATGGCTTTCCAGTCTGGTGCTTTAGCTTGTGAATGAATGTGGATCAGATGTAGTCAAGTGTAAAAACTATTTTCTTTTACAAAGGAGTGGGGAAGGATTTAATATACTTAATAAGGTCAGACACATTCATCATTTTGTGCATTGAATAATCAAGAAGTTTTACACTTTGTGTTTTTTGTCTGTATGTTAACATCTTTCTATTATCTCCATCCTATTTTCTTTTTCTTTTCTCATGAAGATACATTAAAATGCTGAGAAGGTTTGTTTGAAACTGCATACTTACAGTTTGGTCATAAAAACAAAACAAGATATGATAGTTTTAGCCATGTGGCTTATGCAGGCACTGCTGTTGTGTGATATAGAATTTATCTCATTTTATGCCATATGCCCCTTAAGACATGAATATTTATGTGCCTATGTTTGTATTCCACAAGGTGGGAAGGCAGATGGATGGGAAGTAGCCTGCAAGTTCCATTTTTGTGAGCTACCTAAGAAAGAAAGCATAAGAATGATTGACTCTAATTTGTGTTCTGGTCTTGTGAAGTAGATCTATACATTCATGAACAGCAGAAGAAAAGAATTTCCTTCTTCCTGTACATTACTTTCTCACTCTCTGGGCATGATCTGGGTCACTTCAAAACAGTGTGGATATAATGGTGGATGAATGTACCCCCCAGAAAATTTAGCTTACCTCAGAATTTAGCTCAAATAAACTGAGCTATTTGCCAATAAACTGGCATTATCTCCCCCTAAAAGCCCCTATAGTTTCTCCCTTTTCCTGCGTCCTTCTCTTTTTCCCACTCAACAGCCAACCTATATTTACCTGCCCCTCTATCTTCAGCTTTTCCTGTCCTTCCCCAGCAACTTCTGTCTTGGAAAGCTATTGCCCAATTATGTGGTACTTGGATCAGGCTCACTTGCGTGGTAAGGAAGCTTCTATTCCTGTCTTCTGAACTTTGGTGACTTCTTTGGCTAGATATCAATATAGGAAATATAGATACAGCTCAGCCATAATATTCAATGCTCTTGGATTATAATCAGCCTAATATTTCGGTAAAGTTAATCTAAGTTTTATAAATGGGCCCCATATTTGTTAAACATGCTCATACCCAGGTTGAGAATCCACCAGGTCAGGACTATACAAGTCAATGTACAATTGAAGGAAAATTAGTTGCTGGAATCCTCATAGTTCATGTGGTATTTAAATCAATTTTTTTAAAAATCACTAATAAAGAGGCAATACTAAAACTGAATTGCAGATGCATTTCGTATTCACCCCTCACAACAAAAGTTTTCAGATGCATTTCGCATTCACCCCACACAATCCACTCTTAGACAAAAATAATATGAAATGTGCCTCCTTGAGGCTTCCAAGTTTGATGAATGTGTTGACATTAGTAGTAAGCAGATTGTGACCATACTGTCCCCCCCTTACCTTGCTTACAGAAGGCCTCAGGTGTCTGTCTATCTCCTTTCTCCCCAGTAGGAACTCAAAGCTGTTTACATAATTGAATGAATGTGTGTGTGTGTCACCCAGCAAGTTTCCATGACAGAGTTGGGATTTGAAGCTGGGTCTTCCAGATCCTAATCTAGCACTCAAATCTAATGGTGGTGGGAATGCTGGTGGGAATAGCTTCTCTGTAATACTTACTGGCCTCCAGCAGTCTGCAGTCTGCACAACATCTCAAATTATCTAGCATGTATCATGCAGACTACAGAGCTCCTGGATGTCGTCATGCATAAGAACCACAATTTCTGTGAGGTGACACAGTTAGACCTCAGATGCATCAAACATACCAAGGAATATTATATATTTCCCTTAGGACACTGGTCAGACACTCTCAGGGCCCCTCCGCACTGTAGGATTCGACCTTAGTTTGACTTGTGTCCAACCCGGGTACTCCGCACAGCCATAGTGTTGGACTCGTGTCTGACTTGACTCACCCCCCTCTCACTGTTAAATTTTTGAGCTCGACTGGGAGGTAGAACTTCCTGGTTGCACTCAAACCGAAGCCAGCGGAGTGCAGAATCTCCCTCGCCTCGACTCTGCCAGCCAGCCAAATCACAGTGCAGTGCAGTATTTTCGGCCATGCGCAGAATGGGAGACTCGTGGCGGCAGCCAGAAACGTGCCTTAAAAAATTCTCCTACGTAGCTTCTACGTCAGTAAATGGGGAAAAAAGGACGCACAGTCACGTTTCCCGCCATAGAATGGCAGCCAATCGGGAATGAGGAGCGGAAGATGCGAGGAGGTAATCCCGCCCTCTGAATTCGGCTCCAGAGACACGAGTCAGCTGCTGTGCGGAGAAACGGAGGAGTCGAGCTCAGGTAACGATTTCCACGGACACGAGTCAAACCTGAATCGCCATGTGTGTGCGGAGAGGGTCTCAGTCTTAGAGCCATCAAGATAATTCCTTAGTGGTCGCATGCCATCTCTAAGGTTTGAATACTCGCATTTGCCAGTGAATTAGTATCCAGACTAAATTTTCCATCAGTGTGATGGCATTTTCTTGATTCTACCCTCCCATCGCAACCATCTGATCTCCATGAAGTGCTGCTCTTGAGGAAAAAAAGACCATGAAGTGCAAGATGAAAAAGAGTCTGCAACAGGAAGAGGAAAACAGTGGCGCCTGCTAATGCTTCTGTCTCTAATGTCTTACAATGCAGTCCTAGGCAGAGTTACATCATAATCTAAGGCATAATCTAAGGCATAACCTAATGCATGGAGTGTTTTCCTCAGGGCTGTTCACTATTCAGTGGGATCTTAGTGAGGTCTTCTCATGTTTCTCTGTTTGCATGTTAGGAGATGCCCCAGTGCCTGCTGTGTGACTTGCCTGCCCTCACTTCTGGGTTGCTCCTGATCATTGCAAGGTTGCCCGCTTTGTCTTTAAAACCCTTAAAATTTGTATAGCAATATTTCTATGCTATATCGATATTTCCGTGTTATATCAACATTTCTCTGTTATACCAATATTTTGTGCTTTTCACAAAAGCCAGCTGTAGATCTCCCAGAAATGTCTGCAAAGAGTGTGAGGGGTGGGGAGACCAGAAGGTATGGAAACCCTGAAGTGATGGAGAAAACTGGGGTTTCCCTGATTACACTAACCATGGAACTTTCAGAATCTGCAGCACAGAGCGTGTCAGTACAAAAATCTCTGACCCAAAGGATATGTTCTCTCGCTGTGGGGCAGAGCAACAGTGTATAGTCAGCCTAGGTTCCAATGACAGCTTGGCCTCTAAGACCAGTTAAATCTTGTTTTCAGCAGAATCTACCCATACCACCAGTACTTTTTTTCTGAAATACAGGCTGCAAATTAGGATGGGGGTGAGGAATTCACTAGGATTGGCTTTGCCCAGCCCTAAAAAAGAATTATTTTTCACACAGGTAAAATTTGGAAAGTCAGTTATTTTTAATGACCCATAAGTAGTGCCCCGCTATATTCTGTTTCTTAGTTTAAATAAGAGATTGCCAGATGTTATAAGACAACAGAGATTCATAAATACATAGATTCTAAAAGGCAGTAAGAATCATCAAGCTCTTTTACAACCTTTTGCACAACATAATAACTTGGATTCATCCTGTAATTCCTCAAAGCTATCACTTCTGACTTTGCAGTAGCATGAATTCTGCAAAGACACTGAATCTCCATTTATGAAATTAGGAATGATAGAAAATTCAATATATACTTAAGCAAATTGTTGCAGTGAATTGTGCAGTACTTAGTGACAGAATACCGGAAAATGCACTTCAGTTCTACCCATTATGAATTTACTATGGCATGAGTTTACCTTATGTAAATGTCTGAGATTATGTGGAGGGAGGGGAGCAATTTGGATGAGATCGGATGTCTTTCTCCCTTCTTCTACAATCTACTATTGAGTGTGGCAGTCAAAGGAGAGAAAACACAACTAATATTTACAGAAGCTGCAAGCTTTACTTGAATGTCTAGCTGCTAAAAAGCCCAGACTCACATAGAACCTGTTTGTGGGCTTGTGCGGAAGGTCAAAGAGGTAAGTGATGCTTTGTTGGCTGTTTGAGGCTTGGTGGCATGACTGATCAAGGAGCCAAGGAGACTGCCACATAGGCATGCACACTTCCTAGCCTTCTCTGACCTCCTTCCTGCTCCTCCCCCAGCCAATCAGGCTAGCCCAAGCCTGGCTGGAGGGAGTGTGTGTCCCGTTTGGCAGAGGCCGTTTCCGCACGGCGGCGGAAACGGCGAGGTCGGCGCATTGCGCGCCGACCTGAAGACGCTGGGACCGTCCGCATGGACGGTCCTTGAAGCAGCTGGGCAGCTGGCGCCGCGGAGCGCCGGCGCCCAGCCGACCCGGCCTGTCCCCTGGCCTCCGGCGCGTCGCCGAGGCCTGGGGACACGCCCCCCTGGCCCTGCGCGCCTGAAGCAGGCGCGCAGGGCCAGAGAGCAATATATCCCAGGCCACCGGCGACGCGCCGGAGAGCCAGGGGAGAAGGTGAAGTGCAGCGGGTGGGGGAGGCGGCGAGTGAAGCCGCTTTCGCCGTTCGGGCTTCGGCAGCGGCTTCATGCCGGCGCTTTCAAAAGAGCTGGGAAGCGCTCACTGGGAAACGCCATGCCTTCAGGTCCGGCGGCGAGGCTGGTGCGAAGGCGCCCAGCGGCTCGCGTTGCAGCTTCGCGCCCGATCGCGAATGGCTGACCTGGAGATGGTGTTTTTACCGTCTCCAGGCCGCCATGAATTGCCCGTGCAGAAACGGCCAGAGTCTCACAGGGAGAGCTTTCCCTCCCATCCAGCTAGCTCAAATATGAGCCCCACCAAGCCTCCTGGTCTCATTCAGCCTTGTGGCTTTTTGGGGGGACAGTGACTTGCACCTTGGTGAGTGAGGCTGACATTTGAGGGATAGTGAATAGGTGCAATGTGAATGTGAGATGGCCAGAGCAATGCAAGCAGGTGTGGTATCTAGGCATACAACTGGGGAGAAGAAAAGACAGCTTAAAAACTCCAAGCAGCTTAAAAACTCCTTCCCTTCCTTGCCCCACAACAGACACTTTGTGAGGTTGGTGGGACTGAGAGAGCTCTGAAAGAACTATAAGTAGCCCAAGGTTTCACATGAAGCAGCTGGGAAACAAATCCCATTCACCAAATAAGAGTCGATCACTGATTTGGAGGAGAGGGGAATCAAACTTGATTCTCCAGATAAGAGTCCACTGCTCTTAAGCACTACACCATACCTGGGGACCACAACAATTTTCAGTTAAGTGGGCCAGCTGTGGGTCAATCCCCTGGGTGTGCTCTTTCATGTGTCTCAAAGCTACTGCTCATCCTTTTGTATAAGATGCTGGCCTCTAAGGACCTGCAGTGATCCATCTCAACACCCATACTATTTAATATCTGAGTTTAAAAAACACAGACAGAAGAAAGGATGATCACAGATTTCTATCAAGTATGGAAAACCTTGAACTTTCACATTAGAACCAGTGTTGTTACATGTTCAGTAACATCTCTAGTTTAAGACAAGGTGATTAATCAGTAATAATTTCTTCATTGATAGACAGCATGCTATTTATTCTGCACTGCTTGATGTGGCAGTGCTGTGGCAAAATGGCTATCTCCTCACTTTTGTGACATTCAGTAGGGGGCCAGGATTTCAAAAACATGAGACAATCAAATGTTTTCCTGTCAGGCTATGCAAGTCTGAGGAGACAGATTCTGAAGCCTGATTGTTACAAAAAAAATCCATAATTCAAGGACTGCCAAATTCATAAGTTTCTTTTTCACCCTATATCTTTTTATTTTAAAATCCATCATATAAGATCAGGGCACACACAGTGCACAGAGATAAACCAGTCGAGTGGCATACTATATAGACAGCTACCTGAAGTTATTGCAGCTTAGCAGCACCATTCACTCTGTTTGTATATAGCAAAGAAGGTCTGCTTCATGATGAATGATGACTTGAATATTGACAAGGAGAGGAGCTAGACAGGCTAATCAAAACAAAAGAAGTAGGGAGAAGCATGCTTGAATATAGAATTCTTTCTTTAAAGAATTGTTTACACTATTGGACCATTTGCTGAAAGACATACAGTCGTTGTTTGGTGAGAATACACGCTATAATAAAATGAGAGGGAGAGAGAGGGGGAAGAGAGGGAAACATACAGGGTTGCAGGAAGGTATCTTCTTGAAATCTGACAAAGCAAATGTGAAAAATAATAGGTATTCTGTGCAGAAGACAAATATTCTAAGCCAGCAATTGTAAAAATGACACTGAAAATAAAGACCCTCTCATAATGAATAACAGGCAGTATAAAATTATAAGCAGAAATGAAGAAGCAGTTTTTTAAGAGTGCTTGGGAGAAGTCTGAACCTATGTTTTGTTCTTCAGCAAATAGTTTTATAATGTAATTATTTATAATGTAATTATTTGAGATGCTGTGTGACTTCTTTTTACAGCTTTTTTTTCTCCTTTTGTTACATATGGAGCCTAAAGACAGCACTTCTCTTGCTTTCTTCATGTAAGCTGTGTTCCAAAAACTGTAAACAAACAAGGTTAAATTCAGACTACACTGCCAATTTCAAATGATTTCCCCCTTCTCATCATGGATTCCCTCATGCTGTTCCTGGGGGTTCCCTTTTCTCTAGAAGCAACACCTGGAGCCAGAGGTGGGATGCAGCCTATTCGCACCTATTTGGTAGAACCGGTTGTTAAATTTTTTTTATTTAAAAAAATTTATACCCCACTAAAACATTCCCTTCTCACTGGACACAGTGTGTAACAGACTTCCCTCTGTGATACACTTCTGAAGATGCTGCCACAGATGCAGGCGAAACATTAGGAACAAGATCCACTAGACCATGGCCACACAGCCCAGAAAACCCACCACAACCAGTAGAAATTAACTGTTTTGCCAGGCTAATAGTTGAGGTAGCAATGGTGTTCATCCAGCAGACCTCCTCTCTGTTCTTCTCACTTCTCCTACTGTTTCCTTCCCTTCCTTTGTGATGAATGATCTGATGAGTTTATGTGGTATAGTTTCGATATTATTCGTCCATCAAAATCAACACTGCCATGTTTCAAGCAGAATGTTTATGGTTTTTGGATTTTATTGTTGGAAGCTGCCCTCAGCCCGTAAGGGGAAACGCTTCCTATAAATTGAATGGATAAATGTAATATATGGTTGAACTGCTAGTGTGTCCTGTTTGCACTTATGCAGTAGTTACCATAAGAAGAAATGCAAAGACATCTAAGAATGAAGTCATGTATCTGCAGTGTGGCCTGCCATCAGTTACCCAGGGAATACTGGTTTGCTTAGAATCACACTGTTGATTTAATTTGTGCACCTATATTCTTCTCAAGTGATGTTAAAGGGTATAAGGCTGGAATGGAAGGTTCAAAATAGTTGGTTGTGGTGGGTTTTCTGGGCTGTGTGGCTGTGGTCTGGTGGATCTTGTTCCTAAAGTTTCGCCTACATCTGTGGCTGGCATCTTCAAAGGTGTATCACAGAGGGATGTCTGTTACACACTTGAATCTAGTGGCTTCATAGAATGGACCGTGGAAAAAGACACGTTCCATTGATTCCACTTACTTTAGTTCACATGGGCATAATGTCTCTGATCTAGGGATTTTTTTGTACCTTGCCTCCCCTCCAGTACCAAGTTGTTGGGTAAGAGGCAAAACATCTCTCTTTAAGTTAAATGCTGTTCTTGTAATTACTAATGTCTAGAAGTGAAAGATAAGCAGCTGGTGTGAAGATGTATCTTTTATTTGCTGGGGACAAAAAAGGCTGGGGAGTTAGCAAGATTGGACTAACTCTTAATATCTTCCACTCTGTGTTTTAAGGCTCGTTTTTCCTGGTCTCTGCCTAGCCTGAGTAATTTGTGACAAGAGAAACCTAGACTTGACCATTTTATTCCTAAGGTCAGGGAAAACACTCTAAGACAAACAGCATCTGTTAGTCCTGGATTGCCATAAGTTGGCTGTGTCTTGATGAAGACAGCCAGCATGGTGTAGTGGTTAAGAGCAGTGGAGTGTCTGGAGAAATGGGTTTGATAATTCTGTTTTTCTTTTTTTGTTTATTTGTTCATTGTTTGTTATAAAGGTTGGGAAAGTATTATAGGTAAAGATGTTTCATTTTCTTTTTCCCCCCCTTGAAATATAAGTTGGAAAGAGAGGAGTTTTAAACTACTCTTTTAGATTAAGGATTTTGGATCTCTCTGATAGTTTTCTTTCAAGAGGAATAGATAAAGTAGTCATAGGAATCTGAAGGGTAGGTAGAAAGTACAGGGGAGGGAAATATGGGGAAGGAGGGAGGCAAAATAGCCAGGGCAAACTGTATTTTTGGTAATGTTTTTTAATTGTGGGAGTTCAGAGAGATAGACAATTAGATATGTTTGTAATATGGTATTAACAATTGTAAAACAGTTTTGGTTTCCTCTCACTATATGTTATCATATAAAAGCAATCAATATAATTATGTATAAAAAAGAAATAATACACTACCTTTTGATATATCATTTTTTAATACTGTAAATAGTCATTATTTAAATCCAGAGGCGGAGCAAGGGGGAACTGCACCTGGGCATGCAGACCCTGTGCTCCTGCTGCAGCACTGCCCACCCAGCTCTGGAACACCCTGCCCCTGGAACGCCCAGGCCACACCCCCACTGCATCATGCCCCACCCGGCCCCATTGGCCCCACCACCATTGGAACCTGTTGTTAAAATTTTCGAATCCTACCATTGCCTGGAGCCCATATAAACCATAGCAGAAAAGTTCAATTTTGCTGATGGAAAACTGAGTCTGGATCCAACCTACAAATTCCCAGTAATTAGCAAACAGGCTATGGTCTGCACTGAAAGTAAATGGTACTTTCTTCTCCCTTTTATGTTTTGTTTTTACCATCAAGTCACATCAGAATTATGGAAATGCCTAACAGTTTTCAATGCAATATATATTCAGACAGAGGCTTACCGGGGGTAAATGGCACCCAGAGACAAATTGTCTCTGGGTGCCCCCCCTGATAAGGGGCGAGGCTCCACTCTCTTGCTGCCACCCTGTACCTGGGGGCAGAGCCCCATCCCTCTCGTTGCCATCCCCCTGTGCATGGGGGTGGGGCCCACTCCTCCCAGTCGGCAGCCAGCATTCCCTTATGCTCTCTGCTCCAGAAAGGCCAGAAGAGACTGCAGTCCCTGGCCTCGGATACCTGCTTTTATAAGCACTGAGGCTGGGGGAGCTCAGGGGGAGGGCCCCCCTTGGGGGTGTCAATGTGCCTCCCCAAGCCCCACCCCCAACCTCAGTGCTTATAAAAGCAGCTCTCTGAGGCCGGGGACTGCACTCTTTTCTGGCCTGCCCGGAGGGGAGGGCAGAAGGGACTGCTGGCTGCAGCCTGGGAGCCCAGCCAGTGGGGGGCAGGGTGGTGGAGCTGGGCACGCTCGACCCTGCCCATGTCCATGTTGATGATGACATGGCGGGGTCGAAGGCACTTGGAGATGACAGCAGCAGGAAGTCCTGCTGCCTTATCTTTGAGAGCCTTCGACCCCGCCCCTGTGTCATCAACAGGGGCAGGGGTTGAGGGCACCCGGCTCTGCCACCCCACTGCCATCTTTCTGGTCACATGGAAGGCTGATTTTGCACCCTCCCCCCACGTGACCAGAAGAGTGGCACTTGGGGCAAGGGGTACTCCTTGTCCCTAGGCAAATTCGCCACTGTATTCAGAGATAGTTTGTCATTTTCTACCTCTTTGTAGCTGCCCTGGAAATCCTCTGTGGTCTCACATCCAAGTACTAATCAGAGCTGACCCTGCTTATCTTCTGAGATCTGACAAGATCAGGCTACTCTGGGCTATCCAAGTCAGGACAAGTAATATATCCAGTGGTCATTTGCTGCATTTATATACTATGTTTTTTCAAGGTAATTAAAAGCAATGCAAAATACTGGGTGCAATATTACCATTTGTGTGTAGAAGAAATATGAAGTTTTCCCATATTCCTTTGTGTTTCTGCAGCTCTTTCCAGCCCCTGGAACTACCATTTCTGAGGTTGCAGGATCTATGCAAAGGAAAACTTGTCAAAACTGATGGGATAGAATGAGGAGGGACAAGAAATTGCTTCTCCCCCTCAGTGGAGCTGTCCTTGCAGAAGAGGAAGACCAATTTTTAACTTCTTGCCCTTCTTCCAGCCTTCCCCAAATCTATGTGGCATTTAGGGTTGGAGATTCGGACAGTCCAAACCCGAATTTTTACCGAATCTGCACTGATTCGGACGGATTCGGACGAGCAGGGGCCGAATCTGAGCTGTCCGAATCCTAACTAGATCCTGGAATCCATGCGGGATTCGGATCACCAGCCGAATATGCGTTTTTATTTTTTTTTAGGGTTTTTTTTTCACGTTTCGGCCTGCAGGGGGCGCATTTTTAAACATATCAGCACCAAAATTTCAGGGTATCATCAGGAGACTGTCCTGATGATACCCTCCAAGTTTGGTGCCGTTTGGTTTAGGGGGGCAAAGTTATGGACCCCTCAAAAGGGGTGAGGGTCCCTATCCCCATTATTCTTTCCAATGGGAACTAAGGAGATGAGGGCTACCCTTTTTGAGGGTCCACATAACTATTGGCCCCCTGAACCAAACTGCACCAAACTTGGAGGGTATCATCAGGACAGTCTCGATGATACTACTAATGTGAAATATTGAGTACCAATACATCTACAAATGCACCCTGCAGAGCCACCTCCAGAAATTTGCACAAGATCTCTTTGTTCTTGCAGTGACCTTAGCTGCATTGCTGTCAATAATCACGGAGATTTTCTGATAGAGGGAGCTAGTGGGAGTGCACATTTTCATGGTAAACCCACAAAAGGCTTTCAGGGTATCTTCAGGAGGAAAGTCTCTGGATGACACCAACCAGGTTTGGGGAACTTTACTTCAGGGGGCAGTGGGAGATGGGCCCTACCCTTTTTGGGTCCCATAGGATTTATTCCCCTGAAGCAAAATTCCCCAAACCCTGGATGGTAAAAGTCATCCAGAGACTCTCCTGAAGATACCTCTAGAAAGCTTTGTGACCATACCTTCTTCGAAATGTGCACCTCACAGCTCCTCTACCAGAAATTCTCCATTGACAGCAATACAGCTAAGTCATTTGCAAGAGACAAAGAAATCTTGGGCAAACTAAATTTCTGGGGGGGGGGGTGCCCTGCAGGGGACAGCATTGTTGAGATGTATCGGGCACCAAATTATCAGGGTATCATCAGGAGTGACTGTCCTGATGTGTTGCCCACTAAGTTTGGTGCAGTTTGGTTCAGGTATGGACCCCTCAAAAGGGGTGCAACTTATCCCCATTGTTTCCAATGGGGAGCTGATAGGGGATAGGGGGCTACACCTTTGAGGAGTCCCATAACTTTGGCTCCCCTGAACCAAACTGCACCAATCTTTGGAGGTATCATCAGGACAGTCTCCTGATGATACACTGAAAAGTTCAGTGTCACTTTAGCTTTAAAAAAAATGCTGGAGTTTGGCGTGGTTTCAATCCGCTCACTCACTCCAGCAGGCTTCATGTGCAGGAGCGGTGAAACATGAAAACCAGGACTTTAAAAGCTGGGGTGGCCCCAAATTTCAGGGTATCATCGGGAGACTGTCCTGATGACACTCCCCAAGTTTGGTGCAGTTTGGTTCAGGGGGCAAAGTTATGGGACCCTCAAAGGGGGGCCTCTATCCCCATTGTTTCCAATGGGAGCTAAGGAGATGGTGGCTACTCCTTTGAGAGTCCATAACTTTGCCCCCCCCCCGAACCAAACTGCACCAAGCTTGGGGGTGTCATCAGGACAGTCTCCTGATAATACCCTGAAATTTTGGTGCTGATATGTCTAAAAATACGCCCTGCAGGCAACCCCTTAAAAAATTTGCCCAGCAATATTCTTTTTTTCTGAAGTGACTTCTGACATTGCTGTCAATGGGGAATTTCTGGTGGAGGAGCTTGTAGGGATTGCACATTTATCCAAAGGTACAGTCACAAAATGTTCAGGGTATCTTCAGGAGGAGAGTCTTGATGGATTGGACACCATCCAGGTTTGAGGAACTTTGCTTATGGGGCGCAGTGGGGAGATGGACCCTACCCACTTAACATTGAACCCTTGCCGGAAGCAACGGTCACCAAACCTGGATGGTGCTTCATGAAGAGACTCTCCTGAAGACACACTGAAGAAGTTTTGTGGAGTTTACTCATGAGAAATGTGCACTCCACAGCCCTCCCACAGAAATTTTCCCATTGTGGCTGCAATGGGAGCCAGCCAGCCACTACAGAGCACAGAATCTGTGAAATTTCTTTGGGTGACTGTGAGGGGTGCAGTTTTAGAGCTACTGTTACCAAAATTTCAGGGTATCATACAAGTACTGTCCCTAATGATACTCCCCAGGTTTGGTGAAGTTTGGTTCAGGGGTCCAAGTTATGGATCTTCAAATCAATGTAGCCAACCCAGCATCTCCTGTTAGCTTCCATTGGAAACAATGGGGGGATGGGGCACCCCTTTTGAGGGTCAATAACTTTGCCCCCCCTGAACCAACACTGGCACCAAATCAGGGAGAATCATCAGGACAGTCTCCCCAGATGATATCCTGAAAGTTTAGTGCTGCTAGCTTTAAAATTGCACCCCCCTACAGGCCAAAACGATGTAGCCAAACACACTGCAAAATCAAAAAAAATAATAAAAGCGGACCCAATTTTCTTCGGATTTACCTGAATTTTCGGGCATATCCGAATCGGCTATGATTCGGATTCGGGCATACAAATCATTTTATGCCCCAAAATACCCAAATCCGAATTTTACCGAATTTTTTTAGTATTGACCAACCCTAGTGGCATTTCCTCTGTGTCAGTCCTGTGACTTTGGAACTGATCTTTCCTAAGAAAAAGCCACGGCAATTTGGAAGAATGCCTGAAAAGTTCATCTTCTGTACATGGAGTTGTAGGATCGTGCCCTTTAAAACTCAAAGCATACAACTATAAAAAAATCAAGTAATATTTTGCTTCTGAGATACTAGCTATTTCACCTTTTGAATTAATGTTTCACAATCCATGTTTCAGATTTCAAAGTGTGTGCAAAGACATCTGTTGTTTTGAAGTGAGAAAGCAAGTATAGCATGCTGAGCTTGGTCTTGAGATGTGTATTCAGAACACAAGCTATCAAATCCCAAACCTTACATGTCTGCTTCATTAACCTTGACAAGTTAACTGATCCAAAACAAATTTCCTTTGACTGAGTGCTAGTGACAGCAAGTGAATGACAGGGTGCTAGACCATATCTAACACCAGGTTTAGGGACAGTGAACCTTTGTTCTTTAGTCTGTGTTCTGTGCCTCAGGTGATCTTCAGGTCTGAGTTTGACTGAAGGAGAGAACAAATCACCAGATCATTTAGGTTTCGTTACATATTAGTATTCTAATCATGGCACAAGCTGATTGGGAGAAAAAACTTGATGCAACAGTAAATTGAAACCTGTTTCAGTAATTTATTGTATGATAGCTGTATGCTGTTTCTGTTAATCTCACTCTACTGTACAGTATTTCTCAAGAAATATACAGTGCTATCCCTTATTGAAAAGGACCACTTTTTGTGGCAGATGGACCTTACAGATATACTTACATACAAATGAATTTGTGTATAAATTTATCCTAATTCAGTGGCAAGTCCTGAACTTGACATTTCTTTCTTTGATCTTTTCCTCATGAATATTTTATGTTTCCTGCCACCTGATGTTTTATTCTTAGAGTTCCACATGCATTTTGACACATTTGATTTTGGAAACGTGTTTTTATCTATATTCTTATTACCCACCCAACACTGAAGTCCCAGCCTTTTCCTCCATTATTTTCACAAACCCTTTTACCATGATGTTTTCCCCTGAAGTCAGCGTCCCATGAGTCTGCAATCATATTGGACCTGCCCCTCCGAACACCCAGCCCATATCCATGCCCTCCAGGAATCACCCAACCTTTCCTTCAGCTGTTAGTCAGTCGTTTCCCTATCCCCTCCCTCCTTCCATTTCTCTCCTTTTTTTCTGAGGATTAGTGATAGAGCACCAATGCAGATGCATAGGTCAGCCTTATGCTAACTTCCTTTTTGCCACAGTAACAGGCACTGGCGTAATGGCCATTGGGCAAGGTGGGCAGCTGCCCAGGGCATCACCTTGTGGGGGCATCAAAATGCTGGGTTCGTTTTTGGGTATTTTAGTGGTTTTCCATTTTTGGCCTGCAGGGGGTTCAGTTTTTAGGCTAGCAGCACCAAAGTTCAGCGTATCATCAGGAGACTGTCCTTATGCTACCCCCCAAGTTTGGTGAGGTTTGGTTCAGGGAGTCCAAAGTTATGGACTCCCAAAGGGGGTGCCCCTATCCCCCATTGTTTCCAATGGGAGCTAATAGGAGATGGGGGCTACAGTTTTGAGGGTCCATAACTTTAGCCCTCCTGAACCAAACTGCACCAAACTTGGGGGGTATCATTAGGGAAGTCTCCTGATGAGACCCTGAAAGCTTTGAGACTGTGCCTTCAGAAATGTGCCCCCCACAGCCTGCAACCCCATTGACAGCAATGCAGAAAACTCAATGAAGAACAAAGATTCTTGGGCAAATTTCTAGGATGTTCCTGCAGGGGGCGCATTTTTGGATGTATCGGCACCAAAATTTCAGGGTATCATCTGGAGATGATGGCACCCCCCCCCAAGTTTTGTGCAGTTTGGTTCAGGGGGTCCAAAGTGATGGACCCTCAAAGGGTAGCCCCCATCTCCTTAGCAAAGAATGGGGGATGGGGCACCCCCTTTGAGGGGCCATAACTTTGGATCCCCTAAACCAAACTGCACCAAAATTTGGGGGTACCGTAAGGACAGTTTCCAGATGATACCCTGAAATTTTGGTGCCAATATATCCAAAAATGCGCCCCCTGCAGGAACATCCTAGAAATTTGCCCAAGAATCTTTGTTCTGCATTGAGTTTTCTGCATTGCTGTCCATGGGGGTTGCAGGCTGGGCGGGGGGGGGACATTTCTGAAGGCACAGTCTCAAAACTTTCAGGGTCTCATCATGAGACTGCCCTGATGATACCCCCCAGGTTTGGTGCAATTTGGTTCAGGGGGGCCAAAGTTATGGACCCTCAAAACTGTAGCCCCCATCTCCTATTAGCTCCCATTTGAAACAATGGGGGATGGGGCACCCCCTTTGGGAGTCCATAACTTTGGACTCCTTGAACCAAACCTCACCAAACTTGGGGAGTAGCATAAGGACAGTCTCATGATGATATGCTGAAATTATGGTGCTGATATGTCTAAAAAGCCCCCCCCCCTGCAGGCACCAATGTCGTGGTGCAAAAAATTGGTCGTGGTGGAGTGGCCGCCCATGGGGGGGGGCAATCCAACTCAGGTTTTGCCCAGGGCTACAGTTTGCCCAGGGCTGCCTCGTTACGCCCCTGGTAACAGGCTAGGATTGCGAAGAGCTTCTTGCCTTTCTCCTGGGTGCTAGAGTTCAACTAATGAAATAGTGATGTAACGTTGAGGCAGAGACAAGAAGCAGGAGCAATTGGATCAACTTTGTCAATTTCACCAAGAGCTTGCAACGTGAACATTCAGGTACAGATAGAAAGAAGCAATTAGATCAGCTTTGTCAATTTCATATTGAACTAGTGATGGATTGCTGTGCACTACTTACTTTCCCAATTGAGAAAAAAAATCAGGGCTTTCCCTTCCTGGCTGCTAAGGCAAAGAGTGATACTCTATGGAAAACTGTTTTATATTATGTAGACACTTTATACAGTTTTTACATGTCATTTTATATCATTTTGCACAGTATTTATTTGTATAATATACCTCAATTGTATGTATAACATACAAGATACTGATTCATAGACACTCATTTGCATGTGAGAAATAACAAAATGGTGGTTTTCGGGTCAAAAAGTAGGGATGCAAAATTTGAAATCCCAAACTCTATACTGTAACCAGCAGAAGAAAAATGCAATCTGACTCCAACCTCTGAGTAAACATTTTAGAGAGGAGATAGAGATCAACTGTAATGCCTTCAAATGTTGTAGCATACCTTGCAGCCACCTGCTCTTACAAATGAGTCCCAGAAAATGGGATGAACTTACAGCTGTTTCTATCCTTTTAAGCTAATTTTGTCACAGCTTCTCCTAAAGGAGAAATGCCTGTTAACCCCTTTTCCTTAATATTGAAAACAGATGGGCAATAGCCATAGCAACCAGAGAACACACTGAGGTGTAGTTATTAAAAACACATAAAAGCCTGCTGTCAAATATCCATGTGGTACAGAGGATGCAGTTAAAGAGATGTGTATGAAAGGACTGGCTGAAACCATGCACAGGTGATGCTTATAAGAAGATTAATAACGCTGGCAAAGAGTAACTGGGGTAGTTCTTTACACATGCACTCCCTCTCATTCAGCCTTTTAACTGAACATCTGTACAGCAAAATTTTTCTTTTAATGGAGTCACTCCTAGACATGACTGAATATTTGTGTTGCAAAACAGCTGTGTTGGAACTGAGAATGGTGTAAATTGTGTAATTTGAAGGGTATGGATTCTGTATCATCCCATTTCCTAGCTTGGTTGACCTGAGACTCTCAAGGTACAGGGGAACCATAATCCTTGACTTCTCCATTCATACACAAAGCAGCTGCATCATATTAAGCTAAATCCAGAATGGCAGCTGTATCTGTTCTGAGGAGTATTAAGAACTGCCACGTATAGAAGAATAAAGGTATTAATAATGCACCTGCTGCAGGATATGACTAGAGGAAAAACTTTTTAAAATGTGACAGGAAATGTTTTGGATTATTTCTTGTTTTTACCCAGACACTTAAAAAAAAATCCAATAAAAAACTGAAAATGTGCGGGCACTGGAAAAAAATCTCCCGTAGAAGATTGTCTTTTTAAAGGTTGTGTAAAATGCTTCTTAAAGCAAGGGGTTTCCTTACACTCAAAATATATAGCATGAAAAAGTCTGAGGACTTCATTTTTTCCAATGGAAAAAAGGGGAAATTTGGGGCAGTGCTGGAAGAAAACCGATGAAACATTTTCTGTTTTAAGTGAGAAAAAACGTTTCCCTCCAGAGCATTTCACTTTTTCCCAATCTACAGCATGAAAAATTATGAGGATTTGTGCATCTTTTCCAGTGGACTAACTGAGAAATTTTGGGCAGTACTGAAAAATATACTTTGAAATATATACATATAAAACCTGAATCCAAAATGTACCTTAAACAAACCAATACTCCTCCCACCCCATCCCACTACTGTTTCCTAAGTCCACATGGATCTGGAAAATGGCAGCAGGCAGATTCTCCAGTGCCTGCCACTGTTTCCCAAGCCCCTGTGGACATGAAAATGGCAGTGAAGAGATCTTCAACTGAATGCTGGCCCTGCCACTATTTCCCAGGTTTATGTGGACATGGAAAATAGTGGTAGGGAAAGCTCTCCCTGCCACCATTTCCCAGGTCCATGTTGACTTGGTGTAAGGCTGAACACACTCAAACAAAGTTGGCTTAATAAAAAGGAACAAACTTTATTGAACTATGTCACCCTAGCTACAGGGTGCTAGAACTGAGGATTCTTGTCCTCAGTTCCAGTATTTATTCTATTTACAAAAACAGGCAATCAACTTTTCCCCTCCCTGCAGCTCCTGACCTCATTGGTTCTGAATCTCCAGTGGGATGTAGCTTCTCAGTTTGTTTTCCCGCTCTTTTTGGAAAAAGGCGGGAGCCAGTGCATGCTGGGAGTTGCAGTCCTAACACTTGGGAAACAGTGGCAGGAAGAGCTTTAGCTGAATGCTGTATTTCAGTGCAGAATTCAGTTGAAGCTTTTTTCTCCCCTACATTGTTTCCCAAGTCCACTGGGGAAACAAGTCCACATGGACCAGGGCAATGGTGGCAGGGATGAGAGAGTGGAGGCTTGAGCTCCTGCTGAAAAAGCTGGATTATGTTCTGCTTTTTGGTGCCAGAGCTACTTGGCTTTGCCAAATACCCAAGGAGGAGGCAGGATTGGTAAAAGAAAAAACTAGAAAAATCTGATATGGCTGGGGAGGGGAGGGCTCATTTAGTTTTACTGAATAACCACCCCTACCCTAGAAATATAACATTTTAAAGATTTTTTAAAAGATAATTTTGGCAATAATTAAGATACTGTTCACATGTTTAATGGTAATATATTATTAAAGAGTTCAGTGTTATAAAATTAAGCTTAATGTGCTAACGGTCCTTGCTGGCAGGCTTACCTTTTGTGACTTTGTGAAGGAGGGAGTTTTAGTGGACTACAGAATTTGACTTCTACCTCAAGCTTTTCTCAGAAGACAAAAATTAAAGATAAATGTGGTATTGTAAAATAAGACGCAGCAGTTTGAAAGTCATTCCCAAGAAATGGTTATGACTTGCAACGTTTCTTAAATAAATTGAAGTTATTTATACTTTTAAATTGCATAAATATGTCAAATTTTATTTGCTAAGTTACACATGATGCACTTTATATTGTTTAATTAGTGAAAGTATATTAAGTTTGATAGGAAAGTAAATATTGTATATATTGCAATTTTTTGTGACTTCAAAATTTACAGAAATATTACAACTTTAGTCACGATCTGCTAATGGTACCCAAACCAGGTAAACCAGGAGAAACCTTAAATAACATGCTGGTGTTTAGACGATAGAATTTACTCAACTGACCAGTTTCATCATTAAAGCCATGGTTCAGTAGATAGTAATTCAGATCCAAATGTATACTCAGATATACATCCAATTATACTCACTATGATTACAACCAAATGAGTGTGTAGTGAGCTTCTAGAAGTGAGAAAGCAGGCTTATATTTATATTACAAATATAATTTATCTGTAACTTGACTAAACTTATGAAAGTTCCATCATACTTTGCAGTTACTATTGGCCTTTAAAAGCAATGGCTCCTCTGTGCAGAGCACCCAGGAGGCATCACTTCAGTAGTACATTTGCAAGTGACAAGTGATTCACTTAGTTCAAAAATGTATTTTTGGTCCTTGATGCTAATGATAAAAAAAGGCACAGTATTTCCTGAAAGCAGTTTTACTCATGACAGAGCTATTAATGTCACTTTGCCGGAGTCCTTGTCTCAATTTTGAAACTTTAAAGTTTTTAAACAAAGAACAGAAATCCCTTGGAAAATCCAAATGTCAAGGCTGGATTCAGACACCATGATATACAATGGCTTATTTAAACCATGGTTTGTACTGATTAGTCTACTACAGGGCTATGCAGAAAGTTGTTTGAGAATTACCAGTTGCTTCCCAAGTTGACTAGCTGCCCCATCCAAAGGTGGGGAGGAAATTTGCCACTGGGAACAGCCCAGGGTCATGCTGGTGAATTTGCTTTTCCTGGGGCACTTGCTTCGGTGGAGTGTGAAACTGCCGGCGTGTGGCCACCACAACCCTCCACAGCAGTGGGACATGTCCCTGTCCCTATGCTAATGCTGGAGTAGTGTCAGCAGTCCAAGGGCATGGTCAGGGGAGGATCCAACCCTAGTTGGCTTCCATCCAGCCATTGCCCCGTTGCACTGGCAGCTGAGGCTTGGGTCTTGCATCACCTTTTCAGAGGCCCAATGGAGGCTTGCTGGCAGCCGGGAGGATTTTTATGTTTTTAGTCTCCCCACACTTCCAGAAAGCCTCTTTGGAAACAGCAGACTGGTGCAGCTGCGGCATCATGTCTGGGTGTCCGACCTTTTGGATGGGGCTGCTCAAGTAACTTTCCTTTCCTCTTCCAGTTGGCTGTAATCACTTTCTTCTTCTTCCCTTCAAAGCCACCTGAACAGTTTCATGTAAAAGAGAAGGTTTTCCTTGGCATAGAGGGAGCTATATATATATTTTTTTGCCTTGCAATTGGAGATGGACATTTGAGAAAAGTGCAGATATAAGGTTTTCCCCACCTGAGAACTGGAGACCTACTCTGAAAGGGTTTAATTTCTGTCCATGCTGCCATTTTGTGAATGGCTCCACCCACAGAATTGTCATTTTGTGAATGGCTCCATTGACTCAGCTGCCATTTTGTGATTGGTAACTTGCAAAGCTCTTGAAAAAAAATTAAATTGCTCTCTGATGCATAGAATCTACCCTTCCTGGACTTAGAGCGTGATTTGTAAATGAATTATCTCAGGCAGCTATAAGTCAGTTTAGGACTGCATTCTTAGAATTTATTCCAACTGTAATAAACATTCTAGGAGTTTGCTTGTACATAGAAGAGAACACAAGACTTTCCAAACAAACTCAGTCTGTTACACATGTTTGGCAGACTAACCAAAGTTTGCACAACAAAAAGTTTACGCAACAAAATGTGAAACACTAATCATTATCCTATCTTCCAATAGCAGGTTCTGGGGACCTTGAAAGTGGTGGAATCAGCAATTAAATCATCACACTTGGAATTGCTGATGGCTGTGGAATCTGTATTTTCTTTTTGTTTTTCTTTTTGTTTTTCCTCTGAAGATTTTATATGAAACCTAAAAAATGCCGTTTTAGTTTTACAAAGTTGGAAAGTGTGAAGTATACATAGTAAAATTCACAGCACAGTTCAGAGATGGGGAAAACAGAAGTTAGTTGTGCTAAACTCCTGTACAGATGGTAGATGACATATTTCATTTGTTTACATCCATCTGATTTCTCCCTTTGTTCTTTCAGTGGGTGTCCCTAACAGCATAGTCCTGTCATCCTAGTCCCAGTGTGTTTAGAATGAGTTGTAACTGTCCAGGGAACAAAACAACTCTCTTCACAGATGATGTGATGTTCATCTATTTTTGAATTTTGAAATGTATAATAGGATGATCTCAGGAAACTTAACAATGTATTGGATGTGTCATCTTAAGTACAAATTAAAAGAAACAAATACAAAAAAATCCTGTCAGATTTTTTTATAGACACACAACAGTTCATTTGTTAGCAGACCTCACTATCACTAATTTCAAAGCCCTGCGGCGATTAAAGGTTTTCATCAGTCTACTAAAAAAAACCCCTCCAAATAAGTTGACCTCACAGGTCTGTTTGGAGAAATAGTTCTAGTGTAATAATAACAATGAGTATTTGTATAACACTTTCAAGCATGAAATCATTTCACATACATCTGTATCACACATTCTAAACAAAGACCCATGGTCTGGTTCAAAAAGAAAATGCCCAAAGATGTCAGAAAAAGGGAGATATTTCCTCAAATCTAAAGAAAAATTGAGCTTTCCAGGAATAGCTTTTTCTACAAAGAGAGGAGGATGATACAATACAATTTAATTTTGGAATGATGAGATAGATCTTGGCAGTCATTTTGGATTGGGAGAAAACAAATAGCACCCAAACAAAAGTTCCGATAAAGACTTTAAGGAAGTATTTTGCTCCAAAGGATTCCTCTTTCTTCTTGCTATATATTCTGTCATCATGAAAATATTTTTAGCTAAATTTGCCATTATGTAATTACAATGTACATCCCATTCTACAACCACATAACAATCTTCATGTTTGGATGTAAGCTGATCTGCAAATTGTAATACTTTTTGAACTAACCCAGACAGAGTGTAGTGGAGTAGTAGCAGCGGAAACAGTAACATTAACTAAAACCAACAAAATATATAACTTCACTTATATATCATTCAGAAAAAGCAACCTGTAGATGTCATTATCTGTAGTGTTGAGATAGACCTGTCATCATTCCTTGATGATACTACTGGGTCTATATTTTCTTCATCACCACAACTATCCTATGCTAATCAAAACCTTGCCTATTGGAGCTAAATGGGAACCATGTGAGAATCAAGTAGTGAGAATATTACGCCTCTTTGTCGGCATTGCAGGAATGTGGTGAGGGGGAGTCAACAGAAGCAGCTGCTGCCACCCCCGCTCACACCTGGGTCCACCCAGGTGCCATTTTGCCATGCAAAAACGGCCACTGTGAGTTTTGTGACTTCAGTATTTTCAAAAAGAGCTGTTTGGAAGATACTGTATGAAGGCTACCTTGCCTTCTTGTTCCATTATGAATCAACCAGCTTCAGTCCAAATTCTCTATCCTAACTGGCTCCTGGTGCATGATTATTATTCACCCTTAGCAAAAGTACAGTTGAAGTGCTTACTAGATAGTTATGACCAAATTATAGATATTCAGTCAATATATCTAATTCCTGACTCTGACCCCTGCCTACGGATACTTAAATCTACAGACAGGGGGCAGACTAACCCTCAACAGGTTCTTCTGAGACTTGAAACCCCCCCTAGATGTACATGAAAATCCAAAAAATTTGGAGGGTTTAAATTCTCTTTAAAAAAACAGCACAACCCTCTTGCCCATTGAAGTGGTGGTGGTTGCTACAAGGTCCAGCATAGTTTCAAGTGTCCCAGGGGGGTCTCATTGGCTGGCCTGCCTGGAATGGCTTTGAGCAGCTGAGTTCTGTCCTTCCCTGCCCCACCACACACAGTTTCACTCTCCTGAAGCAGCTCTGGGCAGGTCCACGAACAGGAGATTAAGGGAGGCCTTCCCCCAAGGCTCGCCCAAAGCTATGCCATGGGCAGGCGAATGAGGGAGGCCTCTTCCTCTCTCTCTCTCCAGCTCACTCAAAGCTAAACAACAACAACAAAAACTGAAGTGACTGGGCATTCTGGAGGCTGAAGAGGGAAGGGGGGAAAAGTTGCAGAGAGCTCAACAGAAGATGTTCAGAGTCTTGCTGGACCCAGAATTTGTGATAATGATGGGGGAGAAAGCCACAGGGAGGGAAGTCGTGCTGATGAAGGAGGTAGGTTAGGAAACTATCAAGGGGGTGAATCAGCAAGGACAGGAGTAATTGAGTGCCATGTGTGGGTGTAGTGGGGAAATCAGCCAGAGGGGATAAGAGGAGTTACATGGGTGTAGGTAGGTGAGAGATCAGTAATGGTGGGTGGAGTGCCATGTGTCGGAATAGGTAGGTAGAGCTGTGAGGGTGGGAGTGAGCGGACTGCTGTGAATGGGTGTGAGTAGAGCAGTGAGGGTGGAAAGTGAGAGGAATTCTAAAGGCCAGGGAAGATGGGGAGATCAGGGAGGGTTAGGGTAGGGAGGGATGCACCCTATCCTCTTGTGGGTCCCCACTTGAGATATATATATAGGTCATTTAATTTCAAATGACATAATTTTGTTTATTCAAATGTGCTGGTGTATCAGGCAATGTAATATGCAAGAAGAAATGTATAACTAAGCAAAAATACAAAATTGTATATGGATTCATTTGAGGAGCACTTTGGGTTCAGTCTCCTTTTGTTACTGACTTACTCTTTCCCTCTGGCTTTTTCAGTTTTCTCCCAAGGTAATGGGTTCTCAACTCTGATACAGGATATCTTGTCTTGCCATTAATCACTCTGAAGTTAACAGCTAGTACACCTTTCAGGATGATCTTGACTTTAACTCCATCCAAAAAGCAATGAATCAAAGTCATGGAAATATGGTGTAGTGCTATTTGAAATACTCCCCCACCAAACATATACAGCTGAACATGTATATACATATACATAACTGGATTCTAATTTTTAAGGGTAGGGGAAAACACTTACAAAATGACAATTTGATAAATCTTTGAATGAACTCTAAAACTGGAATGAAGATGAAAGCAGTTTGAAGGGGTCAGGCCTTTTTTGAAATCAAATAAATTCTGTTCAAGTAATGTTGCTCTTTCAGAACAATTTATATTTGTCTTCTTTGTTCCTCACTTTTGATCTTTCTAATTAAAATTTTGCAAACACTTTAGGGCCAGATTATACATTACTGTGTAGTAGACATTGGACGTTCTGCACAGTTGAAATAAGGTGTGCTGGGCATGCTTTAAAAAGGTATTCTGGGAAGGCTCTCCGCACAGCTTTCTTCCCAAGACATCTTCAGGATGTCTTGTTTCAGCTCAAGTCGACTTTTTTTTTTAAAAAAAACCCCTTTATTCCTTAAGGTGCCTGCAAGACATCCCCTCCCAGCTGTACAGAATGCAGAGTCCAGGAGGCATCTTATATTACCTGCCTTAAAGGAACAGAATCTGAGAAATAGACAGCATTCAATCCTATTTCATGACCATAGAGAAATTGGGGTTGAAATATTAAATGAGGATTGGGTTGGGGCTTCCAAATTATTGCGATAAAATGCAACTGGCATTCATTTTCAAAAATGGTGGTGGTGAAAATGGAATCCCAAGCATGCACATTGTGGCAGAAGAAGCTTTATCATTCCCTGCATTCCCCCCAGGATGCCTTTGCAGACAGAAAAGGCCAAAGCGGCTGTTAATCTTATTGCCAGCTGAACATGTTTGCTCAGGAGACACATGGAACCAAAAGTAAAACAAATTGCCCTTTTCTCTCCGCAAAAGCACTCCAAGTGGAAGTAAAATAACAGATTTTCTCTTGTGTCCATGCACATGCTCAAGAGCCTATTTCCCCTTATATCCCAATTTGAAGGTTAGTGCAAGTCACATGCTAAATGCAAGTTGGAGATACTCCAACCCAACTCGTTTTTAATCTCTTGTCTAGTTAGACCTTTAGCGTTCTGTGACATAGAATCCAGACCCCATAAATATCCCTTATTGTAATGCTTAGTGACTGCTTGGGCCTGCAAATAAGGACACAAGACACCAATGTTTGAGTTAAACTATGGTAGAAAGTGTCCTTTCTACAATGCTTCCCAAAATTCCAGTGAAGTATGGGCCATTTAGGAATGATTTTTTTTTCATCTTTAGATGCTTTGAGGTTCTCACCAATTATTCAGCCTATCTATTACCCTGCACTGTTATTGCTAGGACCCTACAACTTTGTTCCATGTGCTTCTCTCCTGGTGCTGCAAAAGTATTCCACTGCAACACCCACTTCTTATTGAAAAGTATTTGGATCACGCAAGACAGTTCAAGAGGAAATGTTTGGTATAAGAGGAGGCACGTAACACAGCAGAAGACTACCTCCATAATACCCATAGAGAAGAATGTCCTGAGCAACAACATAGGATTCAAGCCTATGTTTTGAATAGCAACTGCAACTTGCAAGCCATTTCAAGCATTTGAGATAGTAACGATGGCATAGAATGCATTCGTGTTCCACCACTACCATACAGGAATGTTGTCAGGGTGCCCAAGGCCTGTTTGCAGCTGTCCCTCTCCTCTCTCTTGACAGTAACAGCGGCAACAGAAAAGGTATCACAGCCATGAAAAGTAACAAAACAAATAGTAACAAAAAAGTAACAAAACAAATCTGTGTGAGGCTACAAAAGGGCCCCTTTGTCTGGTGTGCATGTGCATTGGATAATTGGATAGTTGCCTAGTACATTTTTAGCCTGTCCTCCTTCTAATGAGTTCAGAACAGCATACATGGTTCTTCCTTCCTCATTTTATCCACACAACAACCCTGTGAGTTAGGGGAAGCTATGAAAAAGTGACTGCCACAAAATTAACAAGAACGCTTAATGACAGGATTTCGAATCCAGGGCTCCCAGACCCTAAACTGATACGCTAACCACTAAAGTAAAGCTCTCAGGAACTGTGGAGTGTTTTGTAGTTCCATTAGCCAAACCTTACTCTTACCTCCCTCTTGAACTTTTTTTCCTGAAGGCTCCTCTTTTATCTTATTAACATAGCTATTCTGCTGACAAAAACACCAAGGGTGAACATGGAACCTGCTTAAAGCTTGCAAGGGGGAGTGCAGTTTGGTCTCTTATGAAGAGATCCTTTTCTCTTAACTGGAAGGAAGAATTGCTTTTATTTTACCTCAGTGTAGCAACTTTAAAAACGGTATAATAAAAATTCAAAACACCAAAAAACATTCAGATGCCTCCAGTGTGCATAATTCTCATCTCCAGATCTTGGTTTTGTGAGCACAGTATTTGTGAGTTCAGCATAACATTCCAGATGCCTTTGTAAAATGATGAGCACACACATTCCCTTGGACTCAGATACTGTACCCCAAATTGTGCCCTACTTTGTAGATGTTGTGTTTATTTGGCTGAGAAACAAGGGACTATCATTCCATTTTAGTATTAATAATAGATTAAAAGGTCAGTGCTTCCAGTGGCACTGAGACAGTCACTCCATTCAATCACAGCCAGAGATACAGATGTGTTGTAAAAAATGGAAAGGATTTACAGTGTCAATGAAGGTCAAGTAGCATTGCAGTATGTTTTTAAACTCCTTAATTCTCAGCTGCTGAGAACACAATAGCTGGGATAGCAAGGAAAATTTGTGTAATGGGAGTACATTTTTAAATTAAAAATACTGGAGGGTAGAAATATCAGATAAGGAATTTGGAAACATCCATTGGTAAAAAAAATACTGAACTCCTTTAAAAATAGCATATTGGAAAAATGTAATATTCCTTCAGTGCTTCAATTAATAAATGGTGTGAAATATCTCAGTTCAGTAATAATTCCCTGTATTTGTAAACTAAAATAACTCATTGGAATCTGTGCAAGCACCAAAACTCTGTGGAAAAAAATGCTGTTTGAAAATGACTGATGAATGGTGATGATTTTGCTGATGAAGGGTCTTGCTTTTCCCTTCCTTCCGAGGCTAAAGAACCCCCAGAAGAAGGGGCAGCCCAATCTCGAGGTCAATGGGGTTTGGGGTAGTTCTGCCACTATGCCACCTCCAGGAGGCTTTTAGGTGATGTGGAGGTACAGCCAAAAAGAAAAATGGCTGCTTGAAAGCCCTTTATAGGGCTGAATGGAGTAATCCACCTGTTTGGGTGGCATAACTCTGAGGGCCAGTCCATGGTGTTTCTGGCTCTAAAGATTGGGTGGAATCTGACTACAGTTAGCTCCACCCTCAAGAATGCCTCCAGTCTACCCCACTGTAAACTGGGTTAGCTGCGATGCAGGAGTGCTGCCACAGTGCCGGGCACTGTGTTCAGGCATCATGGAGGGCTGCAATATCTGCTGCCCAACATTTTTGCCTCTCCGGTAGGTTAAGTTCCTCAGAGAGGTCAAATCTGCTGGTGTGCATCACATCTGCAAAGCTACCCCCCGCCCCCGGAATCGGGCTATTAGTTGCATAAATTTGAAGCTGCATGTGGAGCAGCCCAAACATTAACAGCTCAACACAGACTCCTCCAATGAAATCCCTTTGCTGGAATTAATTTCCAAAGGTGCTTGTCTCAAAGCACTCACTTCCTGATCCCATGCAGTGACCTGACTGAGAAGGAAAAATTCCACAGACTGAGAAATGTAGAGAATCAACATGGGGGAAAGACACCCAATTGTAAGACCCCAAACATGAAAATTATAAGGATTTGTGGGAGAGGGAATGGGTTTTTTTAGTAATTCCTAAGAATCCCAGATTCCTAAGAATCCCAGAAAACCATGTTATCAACCAAAACCACATATAGTTCCAGGTCAGGGATTTCGTAATGCACACCCAAATCTCACATCCAATTCTGCATCTTCCCCATAATTATAAGAAAAAAATATTGGTGTTTGGAAACTATAATTGCATTGTGTCATATATTGCCGGTTTGATCCAAAGACAGCAAAGTCAGATGACATTTAGGCTCATCTGATCACACACCCCTAGTGCAAAGTTTTCTTCACATTCCCATGCATACAAGGACCCTAGCACATGATGAACATTTCTGATGGATCCAAGCCACAAAGTTCTCTTTCATGGCAATAGTTGGTATGGACTATGATGTCAAAAAAATAAAAGAAATAAAAAGGGAAAGAAATAAAGAAATAATGGCATTACATAAAGTCAACATTCAGCTTAATAAATTTACTGTCAAACAGTGCCAGTGATATTTGCACAGTATACCACAGTGACACTGTGGAACTTGTTTTTCTCTTAACACGCAACTCAGTAAACATTTCTGGTTATCTATTCACAATGGCTCCCTCTATTTACTTTTCTTCTGAGAATAACAACTGATATGAACATACTCTTGTCACTGAAGCAGAACTTTCAATTGCTTTTGGAGTTCAGCAAACCCACTATGCCTATTCAAGGAAAGTAACTAAATGTTTATTAGCTAGGAAAATAGAGGCAAACTAATCTTAGAATGTAGTATTACCCAGAATTTATCTTCAAAGAGGTTCATTTTGTAGCAAGTTTTGAAAACTAATTGAAAAAAATAACACTTTTTAGCCCGGTTTTATTGCCAATGAGATAGACCACGTTTCTGTAATGATTTATTGCTGTTGAAGAAAAAAAAAGCAATCAAATGATGCCCTGATCCTTAGAAGAAAACATAATTAGTATATGATATACTTTTGTATTTACTAATGATAGCATATAAATGCAGAACTATGAAGTTAAAGTGGAACAGACTTTTGACTGATAAGACTGGCTATTGAAGAGCTTTGAATAACTCACTTCCTTTCATAAACTAAAATTGCATCTGCCTTTGTGTATTTTGAGACTATAGAAGTTATTAATCAAATAAAGAGCTGCAATTATCAATTGCTATGGAGAATTTTCAGTTATACTGTGTCATCAGTATTTTATTTGGCATTTAATGAGGTTCTTGACAGGTGCTTGGAAGCAGTAATCAGCTGGAGGAGGACCAATAAATTGAGCCTGAAATCAGATAAGGTATTAGTGCTGTGTGTCATTGGGGTCCATGAAGTAGGGAGACATCCTGTTCTTGATGGGGCTGTATTGCCCTGGAAGGGGCAAATGTGAAATCTGGGGTTGACCATTCTAGGCCTTCTAGATGGCAATGAGCATGCTTTATCTTCTTAACATTTTTTTCTGTCAACAGTCCTACTTTGTTGATGTTGACCCTCAATTTGTATTTCCAAGGATAGATTGTATTTGTATTTCCAAGGATAGATTGGCAGAGAATGAACTTAACTAGAGAAAGAGTAGGAAGCAATGAGGAATATCTGAGGGTGAAGAAAAATAAATCTGGAATTCCCTGCTAAACATTCAAGAACACTGAGCCCTGGGTTTAGATGACTATCTTTTTTTACTCAGCTATTCCTGAACATCAGCAGTCTGGCACTAATTCTCCCTGCCTATGCATAATTGGAACTAGAAAGCAGGAAACAACTCATCCAACCCTGAATCTGAGCAGTGCAAGGGTATTTTTATTTCCCCATGCTCCGTGGTTAATTTTAGAAGAATAAAAATCATTAGTTTGCATCTGCCATTTCTGCTTTCTTACCTTCCTTATTTGGAATGCACTAAGCAGACAAGGGAGGTTTGCCAGCAGTTGGATGGCAACCAGTGGGACAGGGAGAAGGCTGAGATGGGTGAATGCAGTCACATAGTTGGAAAAATGCCAATTTTCCATGACAAAGAGGTAAGAACAGAAGGGAAGATGATGAACAAGATGCTCTAGAGGGCATGAATAAACTTTTAAAATGTTGATACAGCAAATACGGGCAGTAACAAATCAAATTAAGCAATCAGAAGAAAAAACTCAAGAAAAAAAATCAGATGAGCTGAAGAGAACAAATAAGAGAAGATAAAAAAGGAAGTGCAAAGAATGAGGCAGGATATATCAACAGGACCATCAGAAATAAAAAAAACATATAAACACACAAGAAATCACAAAAATTAAAGAAAAAAGGAATTTAATTGCACCTACAAGGGCAAAATCTGTGGATGGAAAAGTTGGAACAAAGGATTAAAACCTGTAAAAGTAAAAATCTACAATTTAGAAGAATTTCAGAAGATTATGGGAAGACCAGTTTAGACGATAATTGCCGGATGCAATGGTGGATTAAAAATCTGAACATTAAACATTATACTTTTATTCTGATAGATATCAATCATCTTCAAGAATAAATATGTGCTGAATATCTAAACCCTTAATTATCAATCTCGAGAGTGTGAACATACAAACAAAAACTTTTGCAGATCACAATCCAGTAGCAGTAACTTGGCAACAAAACAGAGACAGAAAGGAAAGATGGAGACTAAATGATATTTTTACTACAAGAAGAAATAGTAAAGAAATGTAAAAAAAAAGAATGTGTGTGTGTATGTGTATTAGAATTAACAATACAGCTGGTACCCCATTGTAATTATTTGGGAAATCAGTAAAGCTTATGTGAGAAGGAATTTAATAGCAATAGCTGTGACAGAAAGAAAGAAAGAAAGAAAGAAAGAAAGAAAGAAAGAAAGAAAGAAAGAAAGAAAGAAAGAAAGAAAGAAAGAAAGAAAGAAAGAAGAATGAATGAATGAATGAATGAATGAATGAATGAATGAATGAATGAATGAATGAATGAATGAATGAATAATGGACAGATTATGAGTGTTGTAGGAATAACATAAGAACTACCTTGACAACACAAATCTATAGGAGCCAATTAGATATGCTGGAATATGCAAATAAACCTGAAAGATACCTGGCACATTATGAAAGGGCTCCTGCAGTTCACTGGAGACTACAGTCCTCTTTTTAGCTTCTCATAAAGTAATGCTTTTCTTTGCACAGAATATATCTTCTCCCTTTCTCTTAGAGCTCATATTCTCTGAGAACCTCTCTTCCCTCTCTCCCTTCACATGTCTCATCCTCAGGGTCAAAATCTTTTCCCTTACAAACTCTACCAGGGGGCCTGTATAATAATTCAAATATAGGCAGCCCAATCCAAAGGGGAAGCTGTGCAGCAGGTGGTGATGGCACAGCCACACTACCTCCAAAGAGGCAATTGGCTGAATGGCCACCAGGAAAACAAAGGAAAAACCCTGTCAGCTGTCAGAAGCCCCATACAGGGCAACAGCTTATACCTCCTTTTTTGATGGCATAAGACTGCACCTGGAAAAAAGGACATTCCCAAGCTGAAAAGATTTGGAAGCTGACTAAAGTTACCTCTGCCTCCAGGAATATCCCCAGAATGCCTCCATCCACATCAACACAGCCTCCCATGGAAGAGACCAACAGCTGGGGGCAAACTTTTGCATTCGGCTACCCCTGTGCCCTGCCACACACATAACGACCCCTGCGTCAGTGTCTATGCCTGTTTGGGTGGATGGAGCAAGTGGTAATGGTGCTGACATAGGAGTCACACTGATTCAAATGCAGCCTCAGTCCCTTCCCTTTGGATTGCACAGTAAGAGTGCAGGAGATCATTCCCTCCTTTTATATGATCACCCCATTCATGAAGAATAAACGCATGAATTAACAATTGCAAAGAAACATGCTACAAATAACACTTCAATTTTCATCATGCTTAAGAAAATGTATGTTTTTAATTTACATTGTTGATCAGCATTTTTCTATGTATCACTTTCTGATTTATATTAACTGCAGCTGAAAGCATAAACGTATTTACTTACCCCTACTGAATTCTGTGAGCGTGTCTTCTGCATGAACATTCATCAGGTTGGATGCACATAATAAGACTAACATCTAACAAATGTTCTTAAACAAATTTAAGAAAATATAGAAGGTTATCTTAAACTACCATAACCTGTGGCAAGTTATTAGCTGACATATGTTAGTGCGAGATTTTGAAGGTATAGAAGTATATCATATTCTAATTATGTTTTCTTGTAAGGATCAGGGCATCTTTTTTTTCTTTAACAGCAATAAATAATTACAGAAATGTGGTTTATCTCCTTGGTAATAAAACCAACAGGCTAAAAAGTGCTATTTTTATCCATTAGTTTTCAAAACTTGCTCAAAAATGAATCTCTTTCAAAATAAGGCTAGGTAATATTACTTCATAAGATTAGTTTGCCTCAACTTTCCTTGCTAACAACCATTCAGTTAAGAGTAGGCATAGTGGGTTTGGTGAACTCCAAAAGCAATTGGAAGTTCTACTTCAGTGGTCAGAATATGTTCACATGAGAATATCAGTTATTATTCTCAGAAGAAGAGTAAATAGTGGAAGCCATTGTTAATAGATAGCCGCAAATATTTACTGAGTTGTGTGTTATGAAAAAGGGTTTTCAAATCAATATAGTAACATGTTAACTGGGGTAGGATTGAATTTTGCTGCTTACCAGATCTGAATGAATATTGCCATTTTCTTTTGTTTTCTCCTGTGAAGCAAAGCTGTGCATCTCCATTTTCATATCACTTTTGCTTCCTTCTAAATATTTTTTTAAAATTCCGGACTTGTCCTTTAGTCAGTCAATATTATCCATTATATATACATAGTGCAATCCTGAGGGTTGCACACTGTACTGCAGCCAGTCACTGATGAAACTCCCTGAAGGGTTTCATTAGTGAGCGGCTGAGAAGAAAAAGTGTGTTGCTGAGTTTTTGGAGGCTGCAACGATGTCGCTGTCTCCAGTAACTGTGCTATAGCATTACATTTAGATGTTGTGTTGCAACGGATGGGCTGTGATTGACAGTACAGGCAGAACCAATCATGGGCTGACAGGAGCAGGGGAGCCCTAGCCCTCTACACATCACAGCTGAGGGCTGCTAAGGGATGGGCCAGGGACTGATGCTCTATGTCTGCAATATACCTCCCCCCACCTTCAGCCTTCTCACCAGTATCTGGGCAGCTGACAAAGTGGGCAAGGTTCACAACAATCTCTCTCCTTAAAAGACCCCAAGTAGGCCCTGACCCAAATGCTGCAAATGTTGCCATCATCTTGAACAAGGCACGGGGACATGATAAAGAGAGTCTGTCCAGTCTGCATTCATTGTGACTTTCGTGTGCAATAATGCATTGAAATGGAACTCATGCAAGTTGTTTTGCATTTCTGGCTGCCAAAATGTCAATTGGGCATTCCAGCATCTCCCATTGTTTCCAATGGACAATTCTGTCAATTATTTTAATACATCCCACCTTGATGCCCCTTAGCTGTCCCCAATGTCTCTTGTGACATCAGCATCTCATTAGTTGCCTGTCAGCTTCTGCTACAGATGCGGCAATCTCTCCATGTCCAGAAGAAAGCATCCCTCTCTTGAGGCAGAACTCTATCCGCTCCCACTTAGTTGTCATCACAAGGCCCCAGAAAGGCTGCCAACTCTCCTATTATTGCACATATGATCTGACTGCCTACCTCTCTTACCAGTGTTCTCTCCATCTGTCTCTAAAGACACTGAGTGTGTCTGCTGCACTGGCTCTCCCACTCCCATTGACTCCAAGAATGCCTGTGATCCCCTATCCACTCAATGATACCTTCCCTATGGGTGATATCTTCCTCCTGGGTGACAGAGCCCCATCTTACTAGAGCAAACACACAATTATTAATTTACTCTATCCATTGCCCACCTTTCTCTTGCATGGGGACTCAAAGTGGCTTACATAATTCCAGTCTTTGGAGCTAAGGTGCCCCAATGTCAGCAGCAGATAGCAACAGAAAGCCACCTGGTTTCCTGCCCTACGAGATAATGGATGTAACACAGTTCCCATGGGACAGAGGTACCAGGAGAAGCCTAGTTGTCTACAAAGTGTGTGAAGCCATAAAGTAAAGATCAAGGAAAGAATGCACAAATGGCAGTGGATACATATAGCAGGCTGGCTATATATATCTTTCTAGCAGCAGCAATTTGTTATTTTAAGCAGTTGCACAGTTCCAGGAATGTATGTCAATCACCTAGATAACATCTCCCTGATATCCTGCTATGTCTGGCAGATGACCATGATGGGGAATCAGGGGCACCTGCATAACCATCCACAACCACCCAAGAGCTTTCTCTCTTGGATGTGTCATTGGACACCTCTCAGAAAGTCACCCATGAGTCGGGAGGGAGGGGGCAGGGAGGGGATGGAGCTCCTGTTAGGCAGTCAGAACCAAACAGAGAAACAGTTGTGGCACAAACTAGACTTTATTGAACTGCAAATCATGACAAGGTCTGATGACTCAGTTTGTCACCTCCTTGGGGTCATCTGGATATGAACTGAGCCTTCTTTGGCACAGCATGCATCTAGGCCAGGGGTCTGCAACCTGCGGCTCTCCAGATGTTCATGAACTACATTTCCCATCAGCCCCTGCCAGCAGAAAATAGTTCATAGTGAAAACATACAGAAACAAATAGAACCAAAAGGGAACATACTCATCCATTCCTAATACTGACCACTGGAAGCACATAAGACAACATGCAGATACTCATTATTTTCATCCTAACTGATAACTGCATAGGTGATGAGAGTAACAGAAGGCAAGACTATACATTACAGTCATCTTGAGCAGAATTATTATTCACATGAGGACTGTTCATAAGTTATCCCAGGAAAACATGAATATGAAAGAAAGAGGATCATGCCTGCTGCCCCCCTCTATTGCCTTTAAACATATTTGAGAACAAAGCTTATAGTTTACCAAATATACATATACAGACTGCCCATTAACCCGGTCAAATACAAAACCATACAAACAAGGTCTATGTTGATACACTTTGTGAACCTACAGGTTATTCATAAGTTTGGTCAAATTCATGTAAGGGCAAGCACACATGATCCAGTTTTACTCTATAGCAGAGCTCTCTAATCCTTTTTACCTGGAAAGAATTCTGACTCTAGGTAGTGGGAACAACCCCAAAATGGCTGCCATAGCAGGTGGAGCCAATATAATTTTAATAGTAACTTCTCAACATTTCAGAAAGGCTATTTAATAGGATGCCTTTTCATCTGTATAGCCAATCAGAAGCTCTTCTGGGCAAAAACTTTACCTGGCCTATCAACTTTCTTAAACCACTTTGTGGGCACCAGTAAAAAGGGTTGGTGTGTACCAGGGCACCATGGGCACCACATTGAGGACTTCTGCCCTATACCTCTTTGTTCTATTCTGGTATAACTTGGAGATAACTTTAAAAAGAAACGGCTTGTAATGGTGTCAGACTGTGAGAAATGGGAGCAATTGTCTGTACGTGTTTGGCAACCACCACTTGCTGCCTGTAGACAAGGAATATGTGTTTGATTCACACACACACACACAGGCAGTCTAAAATCCATATTCTGCCCTTAGAGAATCTGAATTCTGCAATGTAAATAAACTAGGCAAATTAAGCCCATTTGACCCTTTTCTTTTGTAATTTAGTCAGAGTTTGCTTATCATGGAGAGTGTCAAGGATACCGAAGCTCTACCTTTTAACCCTTTCCATGATTCTTAAGACTTCAGAAAATATTATTCTTATATTTCAAATAATGTATTTTACATGGATCTGTACTTAATGACAACTTAGAGAGTCCATTTGATACAGAATACTGTAGTCGAGTTACTACTGAGCACTCAGCAGAACATGCATGTTGTAACGAACTTACCCCACCCTGAAGGGCTGGTGTACAGCAGGCCTAGTTAAGAAGGCCTTAGCAACAGCCAGAGTAAAGAAAAAGGCTCCACAAGCAAAGAACCTACCTGATTGGTTGGAAAAGGTCCAATAACGTTTGGCCAAAGCTAGGGGGAGCTAGTGTGCTTACAGCACTTAGAGTGAGGACAGTTCTAGTCAGAGTCTGACAGAGACCAGTCGAGACTGAAGATCAGTCAGAACAGAGCAGAGTCTGGCAGAGAGGAGTCTGTTAGTTCTGGAAGAAAAGGATTCTGTCTCAGCAGAGTTGGCTGACAGAAGTCCAGTCCCTGTCTAAGCTGTGTATGCTTCACAGAGAGAAGAGGCCCTGACTGGGTGCAGATCGAAGCGTCATTCAGGAGCTTGGCGGTTTAAAACTGTCCAGACCTATCAAGTCTGCCTTGCCCCTGTGTGTATCACCAGAATCACCAGTCTGGGAGAAGCCGGTCCAGAGGCAGTGAAGCCATATTAGGATTAGTGGAAGAGAGGGAGGCCAAGTGTGCCAGAATCTCCTGGGCTTAGACTGGGTGTTTAAATGTGATCAGTGGGTATTAGGAGGCAGGTACAGACTAGTGTCTGTGTGTCGTAAGGAAATTTGCATTAGTTCGAAAGCTAAAATGTACCTTTTCCTTTAAGAGACACCTGGCCACTGCTGTGTCACAATGTGTGCGTATGAAATGTGGCTGGAGAGTAACATCGCCTTAAGGCTCCTAGAAACCATTAAAAGCGTAAGAACCTCTTTGAGTCAAGTATTTTAGAGAAACCTTTCTTTAGTTTCTCCCAAAATAGAATTCCTATTTCTATGCTTTAAAGTTACTCCTCTGTGCCAGCTCATGCGTTTTATGTGGCAAGGAAGAGGGAATTGTAGTAGTGTGCACTGGTTCCTAAGTAGGCTTCTAGAATCACCAGACCATAGTTTTTGAGTTCCCTCCCTTTTATTGAAAGGGACTCTGAAGGACATTCCCCTCAGACCAAGTGTATGTATGTGAGGTGGGATCCTTTATGTTTTTTGCAAACCAGCAGCAGTTGGGGGGATTCCTAGTTTTCTTTCATTTTTATGGTGGCAGCGAAGTAAATAAGAAGATCCCTTTTCCCTAGTCTGAAGCATAGTGTGGGGACTTTTGAATCTATATTTCTCTCTCGCCCTCCTTCTTCTCCCAACGGGGTCTCGAAGTTTGTAAGGGCCTCTCTCTCTTTCCCCTTGTATCTTTATCCTTTACACATGTCATGCCCATTCTACAGATGTTCCATTAGTTCCCAATCAGTTATGATATTCAGTTCAAGGTTCTAGTAATTACCTAAAAAGTCCATAATGGTCTTGGACCCACATACCCTCATAACTGCAAGGCTGCCTCTCCTGCTGTATTCTACCTCTTACAGCTTTATTTATCTGAGAAAAACCTTCAGAAGCTAACAGGTAGGATCAACAATTGCGCATTTGCATTCTCTGGGGTGGCCCCCACATTGTGGAATGGTCTGCCTGAGAAGGTGAGGAAGGCCCTGCATATCCATCATTTTCTAAAATGTGATAACAAAAATGTTCAGGAGTGCATTTTCACAAAGTGATTATAACCGTTGCATAATGGAACAGCTCAGGAGGTCGCCTTTATAAGGCAATATAATAATAGTCTATTGCAGCATTTATTGCATATATCATCTTCCTTTTTTCATTGCCATCTACTTTTGCAGTCTACTTGTCATGCCTTAGACAGTTTGTTTGGTCATTTGCATTTGTTTGTCATTGCTGTTTGCTTATTGGAGAACTTTGTGTCCGCTTGAATTGGTTTTTTAATTTTTTTAAAAATCTGAATCTAAACAAGAAAGGTGGGCTACAATTGAAGTAAGTAAGTAAATACAATGATTAGAAATTTGCTTTTTTAAAATGAAAGGCAAGATTCTCAGAAAGTTGAAATGTGCACCCACCACTCCATTCTGCACTTCTTCCAATGCTCCTTTTGAAATACAGTTGTGGTGTATGAAGGAGGGTTAAGGCAAAGGCACAAATTGTAGAGGAATGGGAAGGACCCTGAGCCGAAGGATATTCTATTACCCTTTGAATTGCATCTGTAATTTCGTTCTAAGGAAAAATGAATGCAGATAATTGCATGTTGTACAATAGTCTTATGAAAGTACATCTACTCAGCTTAACTATAGTGGAATATGCTTGAAAATAGTAATTTTCTGGACATGTAGCTTTTCTCTGGCCTAAGTACAGAGATGAAATGTTGTTGCTCAACTTGTTTACTTCAGATGCTTTTACAGGTCTGATATGGCCTGATAATAATCCACAACTCGAACTAGAAAGGTTAGCATCTCCTATTTAATTAAAAAGAGTTCATTTTCATATTGTTGTTCAGCTTTTTGATACAGTATAGATCCTTTTCCCTGAGATGCGCTGTTCTGTGCTTATTTGGGCTAAGCAGGAATTATTTTTATTTGGAAGGAATACCTTTTTAACCTCCATCTTTGAGGTTTCATTTTCTCTGCTTAATTATGGCTTCAGTCTATACCACATTGGTTTCTGGGGGGTGGGTTGTTTGTTTTGACATTTGTAGAGACATATTCATCTTCTATAATATTTCTATAAAGTTTCTGCTTCTAACAACATATACAAATATTTCTAAATTTACTTGGACATTCTAAAATATCTGCCCTGAGCCTAAGTCAAATAAAATCATCATCATCATCATCATCATCATCATCATCATCATCATCATCATCATCATCATCATCATCATCATCATCATCATCATCATCCCCCCCTCATGGACATCCCATTGTCATGGGGAAGGGGTTTGCATGCTTCAATGACATTGAGAGCTATGCTAGAAGTATACTACCAGAAGGGTCTCCCAAGTCAGACAGGTCTCATCCAAGATACCAGACCAAGAGTGAGCACCAACCAATACAAAGTGGTGAAACAAATAAAAAAAATTCCATACCACATTGGTGGTTGTCACATGGGTTAACAAGGGTCACATTGCATGCTGAGGTCTCTAGGCATGCATTGACAAGTGGGCTACAAGTGGACAAATCATCAAAGATCCCACTAATGGTAATTTTGAAGAAAACTGTTGGGATATCAAATGGCCAAAGACTTGGAAAAAACCTCACATTTGCTGTATCTAGATAATTTGAAGCTGTATGGGAAATCAGGCACAAAAACCCAATCACTAGTGAAAACAGTCCGAATATTCAGCACAGACATTTCAAATGGAATTTGGCCACAGAGCACTACTGTGGCAATAAAGAGGGGCAATATCATGAGAGTGACACCATAGAAATACCTAATGACCAACAAACCAATTGCAACCAAAAGGAAGCCTATAAATACCTGGGCATTTTGCAGCTGGATAACATCAAGCACAGGCAAGTGAAAACTATGGTCAGCAGAGAATATACCCAAAGGGTCAGGAAAATTTTGAAATCCAAATTAAATGGTGGGGATACCATTAAGGCCATCAGCACCTGGGCCATACCTGTCTTCAGATACACTGCAAGAATCATAAACTGGACACAGGCTGATTTGGATGTACTGGATAGAAAAACTCAGAAGCATTGTGACAACGCACCATGCCTTACACACACATAGTGATACTGATAGATTATGCCTTTCCTAAAGATCTAGTGGCAGAGGAAGTAAAGCAAACAATGGAAGACAAGAAACATGTGCTGGCCAATTATGTGAATGAAAGTCAAGAACAGGCATTGATTGAAGTGAAGAACAGACATTTACTGAAAGCCCAGAAAACCAAACAAGAATACAGAAAAAATGTGATTAAAATGAGGACAGAAAGCTGGTACAACAAAGTAGTGCATGGCCAGTTTCTGTAAAAGATCAAGGACAATGTGGAGAACTAAAAGGCCTGGCTGTGGTTAATAACTGGAATTCTGAAAAAGGAAACTGAATTCCTTATTTTAGCCACTCAAGGGCAAGCCATTAGAACAAGTTGGATCAAGGCCAGAGTAAAAAAAAATCCTTGGATGATGCAAAATGCAGATTGTGCAACGAAGCTGATGAAACTGTAGATTATGTTTTCAACTGCTGCAAAAAGATCGCCCAGACTGAGTACAAACAGAGGCACAACTCAGTAGCCAATATGATCCACTGGAATTTATGCAGGAAATACAAAATGAGGACAGCTAAAAATTAGGACTTGCTTCTGGTGGGAACATTGTCCAGAGAAAGTAATGGAAAATGAGAAGGTCAAGATCTTATGGGACTTCCAAATCCAAACAAAGTGTTGCCACATAATACTCCAGACATCACTGTTATTGAGGACTAGAAAGTGACCATCATTGTCATAGAAGTACCTGATAGGAGGATCATTGAAAAAGAACATGAAAAGGTCACTAAATACTGAGTTACAGCAACTATGGCACAAACCAGCTGAGGTCATCCCAGTGGCAATCGGCACCCTAGGTGCCATTCCAAAAATGCTAGGGAGCACTTGAAACATCTTCAAATTGACAAAATTAACATCTGTCAGAGTCAGAAGGCAGCTCTGCTGGGACCCGTATGAATACTATGTCGATACAATACAACATCCTAGGCCTCTGGGTGAGGCTTAAATTGTAGTGAAAGGCCAATAAACAGTTAAAGATCTGGCAGCTGTGATATCAAACAAAAAACCTTTGCCTAGGATTTCTAGGAGCAGGGCTCTGCTGGCTATCCCTAGACCTCCATTCATGTGGTTCAAAAAAGCACTCACAAGGGAGCATTTATATGAATACAAAGGCAGGCAGATCAGGAGGGCAGGGTGGGAGAAACAGTCAGGCCTCGGTATCTGCCAAGGCAGGAAGAGTGGGCCACAGGAGAGGTCATGGAGAAAGTGGGCAGGAGAGACTGCCAAGGCAGCCCTTAGGGCTTGAGAAGGGTGGGCTTGGCCCAGATCTAGAGGTTGGAGGGATGGAGCCATGGAGGCAGGACCACCCCTATTAGAGGGAGAAGGGAAGCGGAGAGGAAACTGTTGATTGGCAGTTGCTGGGAAACTTGCCAAGTGTTGAGGGAGAGGAAGCCAATGAGTCCTCCTCCCTTGCTTCTGAGGCCTCCAGGATTACTGAAGACCTGGAGTAACCAATTCCAGGGAATGCTGGAAATGAGCACCTGCCAACAGCGAGTGCCGGAAACATATACAGATGTCCTGTGTCCTCAGTGGAGGGGGGGGGTTCTAGGGCAGCAGTTCTCAACCTGTGGGTCACAACCCCTTTGGGGGTCAAATGACCCTTTCACAGGGGTCGCCTAAGACTCTCTGCATCAGAGGTCTCCATCCGTAAAACGGATAAATGTTAGGATTGGAACTGTATTAAAGCATTGCGGCATTAGGAAGGTTGAGAACCACTGTTCTAGGGCAATGTAATAATTGGCAGAAATATCCCATGATAGCATAAACATTGGCTTGTGAGATTTTTGAACTTTGAGTGTTCCTCTATCATGTTGATGGTGTCATTGTTGCCCATGAATAGAAAGGAAAGTCTAAAAAGTTTCAGAACATTTCATTGTAGGTATTTGGCTGTGTCAAGTGACGTTTCTAGCATTTGTAGGATTTCCTTTAGATTGCGTTTCCCTCCACACTTCCCCAGAGAAATCAGTGCCATTTTACTGGGTGCCCTAGTTAAGAAAATCTATTCTACCTGTTTTTGTATCGCTCAGTATTAGTGATTAGAAGGCTGTACTGCAAAGTATATCTGCTTATTACAGGAAAAGGTTAAGAGGCATTTGGCCCATGCTCTAGAGAGAGATCAAATTATCCTAATTTCTGAGAAAAAGCAACAATTCTTCCGTTTAAGCTGAAAATGGCTTTTAAAGCTATAATAGGCCATGTTTATGCCAGGTCATAGTCATATGCATTAGACCTGCAGCTGTCCTTGCTTTATTTTTATATGAATACAAATGTCTAAAGCTTTTTTTTTCTGCTATAAAGCAAATAGGTAGGATGAATGAAAGAACAGGAACTGCAGGCATGACCCACACCTAAATGCCTTCTCAGACAATGAAGTGAAGAGTCCATTTATGTTAATAACAATAAAGCAGAATGGCTAAACCTAGTGGTTGTAGCAGCATGTGAATCAGAAGATGTTTATTGTTATCTGTCATATGGCTTACAGATGTATGGCAATAGTGGTACTGCCTCTGAAGCAAATCTAAATGTCCTTCATGAACAAAACTCTTTATACAAAGCATATCCCAGCATTCCTCATGGACAAAAATGTTTCAAACTGCTGCTGACAAATAGTCTCTTACTAATGTTTTGGAAAAGCTGTGAAATAATTATAGGGGTGATAGCAAAAACCATTAGTTAAGAAATAAAGGAGTAAATGGTTTCCAGAATTCTCTGGCATATTCTCTGGCAAATCCCCACAGAAGTGCCTTAAGTGCATAGAATATGTAGAGCTAATTCTCAAAATCTTTGAAGCTAATTAAATTCAAATATGTCCATGCCTACCCTCCAGAGCTTTCTGGAATTACTGGGTTTGTGAATTTAAGTGCTGAAGAAATATCTACTATGCAATTTGTGTGGACAATGTTATAGAATTTTTTCTGGTTGGGAATTTTACACAGAATATCCTCATGGGGTTGGAATGAATCATTGCGTGAGGTCAGAAAGTGGTCAGAAAGTGAAACAAAACAATTCTTGCCATGAGCACTGTCAAAATGGAACAGTGTCTGGGACAAAGGTTTACAATGCAACCATAATAAAAGCGTTTTACTGGGAGTCAGCACCACTGTGTAGACTTGAAAAGATTCTGAGTAGACCTGTTTATGATTGTACTGTTGAGCCATGACTTAGCTCTCTGAAAGAAGGGGTGGGGAGTGATCCATTTAACCAAGAGACCTCTATAACCAGTAGCAGATATCGGATGGCTCTTGAGTAAATTTTATGTTGAACAGGAACATTTAGTCCAGGGACACTAATCTTTTAAAAAATAATAATTTCTATTCATTTTTTAACATTTACAAGCACAACTAATGTGATACAGTACAATACACAATAGTGAACCAATCACTCTAAACTAGGGGTCTGCAACCTGTGGCTCCGGAGCCGTATGCGGCTCTTTCAGCCTTATACTGCAGTCTGGAGGTCAGAGGGTAATGTGGGCATGTCCTCCAGAGCAATGCTGGAAGGAAAGGTTGAGTGGAGGGGCCAAACCAGAGGCGACTCCATGCGTGAGGGTGCCGCTTTTCATGTCCCCTTCACTCACCTCTCCTTCCAGGCTGCCCTGGAGGGCTGGAAGGACACGTCTACGCTGCCCTCCAACCCCTGGAGGTCAGAGGGTAGCGTGGGTGTGTCCCTCCAGAGCAGCTGCCATCCCCCCTCTGCCATCCCTGCAGCCGCCATCCCTCCTCTGCCCCACGGAGCAGACGGCTGCCTGCTCCATCAAGCAGAGGGAGTTTCCCTGCCCGGTGCTGCTGCCATCCCCGCAGCACCGGGCAGGCTGCATCCGCCATCCCCCCTCAGCCCCTCTGTCCCTCTGCAAACCCCTCTGTTTCTCCCGAGCAGCTGCCATCCCCCCTCTGCCATCCCCACAGCACCAGGCAGGCTGCAGTCGCCATCCCCCCTCTGCCCCACGGAGCAGGTGGCTGCCTGCTTTGTCGGGAAGAGGGGGATTCCCTGCCCGGCGCCTTTGCCTTCCAGAGCTGGAAGGAAAGGTTGGAGGGGCCGAACCAGAGGCAGTTTCGTGTGGAGCCACCTCCCTAGCTCGGTAGATCTTTGGACCCGTGGAAAATGGCTCCAAATGGCTCTTTGAGTGGTAAAGGCTGTCGACCCCTGCTCTAAACTATGTGAAACAGAGAGTGCACACTACATTTAATTACTTGACTTCTCAATCTCAACCCATTGTTAAAGTTATCTATAAAATGTTATTTTTCCATTAGTATCTAGACCAGAACATTTTTAAACTATTCTAACTTATATTCAATTCTGTATGAAATACAAACATATTTCTATTGTAACCTTATCTCTCTAACTTAGTTCTCAAAATTGAAGGCAATCATATTTTAAAAATTCCCCAATCCCTCCTTAATCTTCTAACCTACAGATTATACAGTTAAGATTGTAGTCTCACGTTCCTCTGATTTTTAATACCTAATATTCTATTTTACAAGCTTTCCTCTTCAATTCCACTATTGCAACCATTAAACATTATTAGGTGAGATTCTTGTTGTATTTCGTGTAGACGTCTTTAGCATTTGCTGCAGGGGTAATTCTGTTGCTGTCATTTATAAGCAAAGAGAAGTCCTTTCAGAGGTGTAGCTTGGGAAAATGGAGCCTGGTGCAAAATCTGAGTTTTGCGCCCCGCCTGGTGTGGACGGCCTCCCCACGACCAAAGGCCAATCCTGTTGCTTACCTGTTAGACTGGAAAGGATGGCTGGCAGTACAAGCCTTAGCACAGTCAATGGCTTAGAATGGTGTATGATTTGTACTGTAAATCAGAATAAAAGCCAAAAAAACATATATAACCCATCCTCACAGTTCCACATGGAGCTTTCTTATGGTTACCATTCTTGTTCGCATCCATTTACCACAGAAATTAAACTTTTTTTCTCAGTGCATCTGTTGATTTAGCAATAAAGATTTGTGACAGCAAGAAAAAGTTCCTGGTACTCCTGGCAACCTGTTACACCTGGACAGCTTCCAAAGGGTGGTATCTGAACTTTCCTCAGAATGGTGGCGATTTAGTATGCACCAGCTCTGAGAATATTATTGTGTAGGCTAAGAATGATGTGAATAAGACAGGGGAAATCTGGGGATTTTCTGCCTTTTCCGTGTTTGTGGTGTAGCAGTTAGAATGTTGGGCTAGGAAAACGGAAAATGGGATTCATGTTCCCATTAAGCCTTATTTGGTAACCTTTGACCAGCTTACTTGGTAACCTTTGACCACTCTCTTTCAGCCTAACCAACCTTACAGGGTTATTGAAAGAATAATAACAGAGAAGGTGAGAACTGAGTAAGCCACCCTAAATTCCTTGAAGGAAAGGCAAAAGACAAGGAATCGGATATATTTTTCAATGGTAATGTTAAGGATTAAACTGTGTCAAAAGAAGAGCCATACTAAAATCTAAAATGAAGGAATATTTGCTTATTGTTGATTATTGGGAAAGAGGAAACATATGAAAATAGAAGCAGGGCAGAGCATGCTGGAATTGAGCTAATTTTGTTTCTTTGTTAATTGAGCAATGCAAATGGAAATTAGAATAAATGCCATAACTGTTTTTGCATAATTCAACGGAAGCCTAATCATTTGTGGAAAGGAGAACCCTGGAATAAATCTCAAAATAGCTACCAAACAGTAACATACTGCTATTAACTGATAATGAATGTGACCATGATGTATCTTTCCTGTAAGGATTGCAGATTAAGCAATATCTCAACAATGAAATGAATGAAGTGTTCTTACCCTAGGACTTCTCCTTGTCACTTATTATCCATCTTTCCTTCTTGAGTCCAGCTCCTAGCAACCAGTTAATACAGTAAAATTAAAAGTAAATCAACATCTCATTTAATTGTGACACTCACCCTTCAGTGTGGTTCCTTTGTCCTTTTTTGCTCATGTAGATTAAATAAATTCATATGGATGTAACATATGCAGTGTCCTACAGCACAATCTTTTTATGTACAACTGTCTCAGAAATCTAAAAATTTATTATAGGCTGACAAAATCAATTTATTTTAGTAGTTTTAAGACACAGTGGTTAAAATATGATCTCTATACTGTACATAGCACTACTATCTCGGAACCCACTATGTTTTCAATGTGGTTATAAAAGTAGCTTTATTGTGTTTAAAACTGCTAGATGAGCAAAGATTAAATTATTTTGTAAGCTGGTAACTATCCTGAGATCATATATTGCACATATTTCAAAGAACCATCAATGGCAATCACTATCTTCAAAGAGTCCAAATATCAGAATCAAAACAAAATGATGTTCTGTACATTCCTTATAAATAATGGCACTTGAATCAATAAGGCCTGTAATTGCGACAGGGGGCAGGGCATGTGGTGAACTCCGTGGAAAGAGCATGGGTGACCCTGGGCTGTCGAAAGGCGGAGTCTGACCACCTGGCAATGTTGTGCATCACACATAGGGCAATGGGTGGAGCATGCGCCCTATATATCAGGCAGCATGCTGTTGCTTCAGCCTCTTTTGGTGCCTTTAGCAAATCTGACCCACCCTCCCTCCCTCTTTAGGGATGGGGTTTTACTTGTGCTTTTATGTCGCAGCTCTGGCGGCTTGGGAAGAGGAGCGCATTCTTGTGGGGAGGCCAAAATCATACGAAGGACCTCCCTGCAGTTGGGAGCCTCCGTAAGAGTGTTGGGGTGGGTTGGACTCAGGGAGCATGCCGCAGAGGCCTTTGCAGGCAAGCCCAACACCCCAGTAGTTAGGGGTCCACAAGAGGCAAATGCCCAATGGCCTGGGACCGCTCTGTCCTCCCTAATAGGGATTGGGGTTGTGGCCAGGTCAGCTGTGATGCTGTCCGGCTGTTAAGATGCGCTCCTCTTCTTTGCTCAGCTTCAGCATTAATAAAGGGCTGTGGCCCAATTTAATCCAGAACGTGTCCTGTGGTTATTCACCTTGGAAGGATTTGCACATCTGGCCGCAATAAGAAAATGTGCCAAAGATGGTTTCGATACAGTATTAACAGCTTCATTTGAATCTTTTATCTGTAACACTCCTGGGGGACTGAATGTGAATTTGAACTTTAAAAAAAGCTTTTTAATTTCTATATTTATTTCTAAGGTCCATTTTGCAAAGAGCATCTGGCAGCATGTAGTTCTCAACCATGTCAGAATAAAGGGGTGTGCTATGATCATCCTTCTGGATACAGCTGTAATTGTCCTGTGGGATTCCAAGGTCATGACTGTGAAGTTGACATCGATGGATGTCCATCAAGACCATGTCAGAACGGAGGCACGTGTACTGACATGCCAAATGTAAGTCTAACTTCTCAAAGATTTACCTAAGGAGAAGCCATGCTGTTTTATAAACACCTGGCCAATGTTCAAATTTTTCCTTCATATTCTAAAATTGATTCTCACTGTAATTTCTCAGCATGTGGCAGTTAAATTTGAAATGTTGATAATAACTGCCATAATGTTTTCCCTACTGTCTGTAACTTATTTGAGTTCACCAAAGAAGCTAAATTTTTGGCTACTTCTATCCCCACATGTATACACAAACACGAATTCTTTGAAAAACATGATGCTTGCTACTCTCTTCTTTATTAGTTATTGATTTCTCCCCATTGCTGCTATTTCTTGTTATTTGCAGGGGGTAAAGTATAGATGACTGTGGAAAGCAATGCAAACCACCCTGTAAACATAGTCAGCCTAATAAATGTTGTAATATGAGGTCACCCCATGGGTCAGTTTTGACCCAGTGCTTCCACCTTTACCTTTTTCAATTGAAGAATGGAGAATGAAGAAAACATATAATAGGAGTGTATCTTGAACAGCAGTGTCTCCTTTTTCCTCCATTAGTGTAATTTTGAAATGTTCAGAAAGTACAATGGAATAAACACATTTCAAAGATAAACCTTTGAAAGTCAGCTAAACATTGCTGTAATAGCCCTAAAAGAAGTTAAAACACATTATGGAAATTAACTGAGCCACATTTAAATATTTTATTTATTTATCAAATGTGTATCCCATTACTCCCTTGCAGAGGCATAACTCCAAGGGGGTGGAGGGCACGTGATGCACCGGGCGCAAACCCCTGTGGGGGTGTGGTGAGGGCGTTCCAGGAGTTCCAGGTGTGAGGTGGGGCAGAATGGGGCAGGACAGGGGTTTTCTGGGGTGGGGTGGGGGCGTTCTGGGGCGGGACTGGGATGGAGGATGCACCAGTGCACCAGGTGCTTTCCCTCCTTGCTACACCTCTGCTCCCTTGTCAAGCAGGCTCAAAGCTGCTTACAGCAAAGGTTAAAAAGACTCAGTGGGTCAGTCAGTCAATCCTACGCAACTCAATCCGCTTATGAAGGAGACCGATTCTGCTTCTGAGGGATAACTCAGAGTGCCCTTCCAATCCCACCCCACTGCCCATAGCCTGCACTGGACCTGCCAAAACTTTTAAATATGATATCCTAATTAAACCAAATCAATGTCAACAAAATTAACTCTTTGCCCTGCTACTCTGCTATCTAGTTATTTACCATGCAAACTAGAACTTAGATTCCATTTTTATTTCCATTGCCTCCAATAGAAGGCTTCTCTCTCCTTCAGTTGGCATGGAATTCTCAGTAATCCTTATACAAAGAAGTTTTCTTGCAACATGTCAAGCATATGCAACATATTTCTATATCCTTGGAATGTTAGCCATAATGTTGCCAAACCTGAAAAGTGGGGCATTCATACACAACCATTCTATGTGCATTCTCCCTTTGGATTACTACAGTTACTTAAGAATATTCCTATCCCACTTTTCAGTAAAGCACAAGGTAGCTTACAATTTTAAATAGGCCTTAAAAACATGTGTTAAAACAGTAAACTTTATGAATTTACTTCATTTATTTCATTTATACTCCCCCTTTCTCCCCAGTGGGGACCCAAAGTGCTTGCATCATTTTCCTCTTCTCTATTTTATCTTCACAACAACCCTCAGAGATAGTTTAGGCTAAGAGATTGTTCCTAGATCAAGGTCACCTTGTGAGATTATATGGTACAAATGTGGAATTGAACCTGGGTCTCTCAGATACCAATCCAAAATTCTTATCTGCTACACCACACTGATTCTCTATTGATGTAAATATCAATAGTTCAATACACCATTGCAAGTACAGATAATTCAAATAAACCAACACAGCACTCCACAAGCCATAAAAATAATACTTAAGAAACACATAACACAGGCAGCCTAATCTTGAGTGGGGTGGATTGGGGTGGACTGGCGTGGGGAGTCCCCTTCTGGAGGCAGCATGGGCTTATGCTGACAGATTTGCCTTCTCCGAGGCACTTGCGCCTGTGTAGAAACAAATCTTCGATCACCAGATGACTGCAGAGCCCTGGGACACCCAGTCACAGTGCCCAGCTTTGTGCCGATGATCCCACAAGGCTCCCAGCTGTGCTTGCATGGTGTGGGTGTTCTGGGGGCATTCAAGGGGGGGCAACCTAGTCAGTCTCGAGAGCTTGCTTGGCCCCTGTGCACCAGAGGAATTCCTGGCAGATATATGCCATGATTCTCGCCTATGGGAGATTTGAAGGTGAGGGCGGGGTGGTTTTTTTTTTTTACTTTTTTAGGTTTCCCACACCACAGGAAAGCCCTGTGGAGCAGGCAAGTCATTCCACAAAAGTGAAGCCTCTATAGGGAAAGAATACCTTTTGGTCGCAAGGCAGATGTCCACCTGCATCCCCACAATCATTGACTGGTACCCTTGATGGAATAGCTTTGGTGACTGTAACAGATTACAGATCTTCAGGGCTCTTGTCAGGCAATTGGCATGACTAATGTCCAGGCTAAGGGACTGCTGATGGGAAAGGAGATTATGCCATTTTGCCAAGTTAGGCTTTTAATTAGGTTACAGGAGAAGTCAATATTGTAAACAATGTTTCTGAATAGACTGAGGTATCTAATTATTATCCTGCAGGCATTGGTCTAACCATGGCTGGTGTCTGTGGGTCTCAAAAATCACAGAAAAAGGTCTTCATTAGTCTGCCAGTGTCCTCACAGGAATCAAGCTGCTTCCTCACACATTAACGTCATGATGACATAGAGCCTAAAGATGATTGTCTGGTTCCATATTAATGATGGATTTTACATTTATTCCGGTAGATTCAGTTCACATTCAGGTTGCAACTGGAAGGAGAGAAGCCTAATGAGTACTTTCCCTGTCATAACTGGCCAGCTGATCCAACATCGTGTGCATGGAAGTATGAGACATCATTTGTAAAGGAGAGACCTGTCAATATGGCCCTTTCCCCACTTACTTAAGCCCCACGCTACTCGAGGAGAGTAGCACGGGGTCCCTCGGCACTCCCCACTGAGAGGGGCGGCGACAGTGCAGCTGCCCCGAAGCTGCTGCTGTCGCGCCCCTCAGCGTGAGGCATTCCTGGCGCTCTTTCAAAGGGCGTCTTTTGATGACCCCGCGCAGAGCACAGGGTCGTGGGGACGCCCGGGCGCGCGCCAGGGATGCCGCGCGCTGGGGATTGTGCGCAGCAACCCTTGGAAAAGGGTAAGTGGAGAAAGGGTCTATGTTTGACTCCATGAGAAACTATGGGGAGAAATAGGAAGAACAAAGTACACACAGAAAGAGAAGGGGAGCCAAAAAGCAGATCCAGGTTGAGACAAAGACAGGGATATCCCACTCAAGGAAATAACACTGATATGCATTTAAAGTAATATAGCAACTCCCAGTGTCCAGGCATGCCAGGTCACCCACTCCAGCACTGGAAAAGAATGGTTCTTGTGCATAACAGTAGGCATTTCTTCTGCAATGGTCATATATGGCCTTAAGGATAGGTGCCAGGACTTTGAACTGAGCACAAATTATACAAACAACCACTGTAGTTGTTTGATACTACAATAATGTGTTTCAGAGTGACTGCTCCCATAAGAAAACAAGAAACCACATTTTGCATTAGTTGCAGCTTTCAAATTGCCTTCAAGCAGAGGCATAGCTGGGCCAGATTGCACCCGGTGCACACTCTGTGTTTTCCACACACACCCTCCGCGGTGCCCCACCCACCCCCTTACCTTAGTGCAGACTGGAGAAGTGGCCTGTTCCCTTCAGGCTGAAAATGGCCTTGTGGGAACTACACTTCCCATGAGACCCTGGGGCTCACAAGATCTCCTGGGAAGTGTAGTTCCCACAACATCATTTTCAGCCTGAAGGAAACAGGCTGCTTTCGCAGATTGCACTGTTTGAGAAAAGTAAGTGTGGTGTGGGGGCACCATGGAAGGAAGGGGGCACTGCAGAGTGATCTTCCGCCCCCTGGCACGCACTCGGAGAAATGCGCAACCTCTGGTCCCCTGGTAGCTCCACCTCTGCCTTCAAGGCAACCTCATGTAAACCCAACTTAACCTAGACTAGCATTATAGAAACATGGATCAGTGTAAATGGACCAGACAATAACCAACTTTGGTCCATTAGTTCCTCCTCCGACACCTTCTTGATTGATCCTCCTTAATGACAGTTGTACAACATCAGGCAGTTTTGGCCAGTTTCATCTCTGTCTTATTTGGATTCAGTTCATCTTCTCCCATACAATTTGAATGGGCGCAAGAGTATTTGTGCACTTAGGGGCGGATTCCGCATGGGTGAAAAACAGTGATATGAAAATGGTGTAAACCCTTTCACAGCATTTTAAACCATTTTACACCATTTTCACACTGCTGTTTTTGACCCATGTGGAATCCGCTAGAGTGAGGCCAATGTGTATCAGGAAGCACTCTGAATTGGTTGGTAATACTGCCATGTAGTCACACCTGACTGATGATGTCCCAGAAAGATGAAGCAAAAGGAAGAATACAAAATAGTGTCAGAACTGAAACTAAACAGAGTCTATACAAGTAGTGAACAGAGTGTGAAAAAGTAAGCTAGGAGTTTTGGTAGGGTTAGGATTCTAAAATATATTACAACTTCATTCTGAAAATGTTTGTTAGAAAATATGTGGCTCAGTCTCAATTTTTAGCCCTATTTTTACAGAGGTCACTCCAGCATTCATAAGAGTTGGCAACATTCAGATGAATTATAAACCATGACAAAAATATATTAATATTCTTCCTACTTGTTTTAAACTATATTTATAGAATTCTGACATGTGGGAAACAGAATAGATGATGCCATCTCTTTTCATATTTTTATGTAGTTTGAAATCTAAGAGGGAAAAAAGCAGGATAAACCTTAAACATGTTTTAGCTCTCATTTTGTTCCTACCTGGGGCTGTGTAACTGTTTTGTGCCATTAAAAAAGTCCACAAGAGGTTATTTTTCTCATGACATTTTTACAAGATGAATATTTTATGAATGCATCCTCAAATGGGCATAGCTAGGATTTATTTAATGTAATTCTATACCACCTTATCATACAAAGTTCTCATTTCACATGCTATAGAGAATTCTAGATTTCAGTGGTTACCCTGACATGATAAAGATCACTTGCCTCTACCCACTGCTGTACATTCAAAATAATAAATTGTATTGTTTATTTTTATTCCAATAATGTCATACAGTTTCATAGCTGCCTTAAGGCAATGAGTAAAGATAAAAATAAATGGATAAGAATAAATAAGAGAACAAGCAATGGCAGAACAAAACACAGAGCAAAACGCCAGTTCACAGACCTGGGATGGTGGTGTAGCAGGGCCAGCGTGGAGAAGGTAGGGCAGGGGCCCTGATGGATAGGTTGGCTGTAATCCATCAGGCAGATGGAGGAATGGAGGAGAGAGCCAGCAAAGCCATTCCAAGGTGGGGAGGGACAGGAGTAGACCGATGAGTTCTTAGCTGGACTCCAATCTCCAACCCCTGAAAGGGACAATAAAAAGACCAGGGGACAGTCCAAGACCCAAGGTGGGGGGAAAGAAACACCAGGCAGAAGAACCCAGCCTCCATGATAGTTAATCCCACCCCCCAAGGAGGGACCTGCCCAATTGCACTGTGACCAGCAGGCCCACAAAGGAGCCACTTTGACATGGGGAGCAAACTCTCAGGGAAAGGATCTGGCAGACATGCATAGGCAGGCCCCCTTCCCACCTGCACTGCGAACAGAGGCCCTCCCACCCAGATGGTGTGGGCATGCCCTTGCCAGAGTACTGCATAGGGTTCTATGACTGTCATTCACATAGAAGGCATCAGTGTTTGCTGAGCTGGGAACTCCTGCCCATGTCCCTCTGGCACAGATGCCCCTGCCACTGGTCCAGCTCCCACAACCTCCAGGTTGCCTGACTCCAGGCCAACCTACAGCAGTCCCATTCTATCTGCACTGTCACACCTTTGTTCTTTTTTTCCAGCTGCTCCATCAGGGAAAGCCTCCCTTGCAATAAGATGACTTAGTGGTTATAGGGGCAAGGTTTGGACCTTGGATAGCCTAGTTGTGGCAGTCATGTGTTCCTGACCTCAGCCTTCCCCCTCCATACACAGCCTAGCCCCACTTACCTTTCCTCTCCCACCCTCCTAGACCCCTCTCAGCCTCACTGATGCATGGGAAGAAGAACACTTCCTTCCCACCCTGCCTGCCCCTTGCAGCTGACTAACTGGGTGACCCCAGGTAGAACTAGGTGAGATCAGAAATGGAGCTCCCCATGGGAGTGGCATCTCACCTGTCTGTGTGCTTTCAGACTGTTGGTTTCCAGCTGCCCAGCTGCCCAACCTTCAAAGTGAATTCAGAGAAAAGGCTTGGCTGCTCAGGTGGTGTAAAATTTGCTCTCGTAAAAGGGTTGTTGTGTTCTGAGTCAGCCCCATGGTGTAAAGTGCCAGCCCATTGTGCGAGAAGTGAACCCAACGGGCAAAGTGTCAGACTGACAGTTCAAAGTACTGCAACTGCTTGCCTTCCTACCAATTGCTTGCCTCCCTACCAAGGGTGCCCTGTGCTCATGCTAACTCTGCACATCTGATAGCTGTTGGACAGCATTCCAGGCCATGTACCTTACCTGCCAGGTTTGTGTGTCCAGGAAAGTGTTTATAAAAGGGGTGGACTCCTGCTATTGGAAGCTGGGCTGGCTTCCACCACAGCCCCATTGGCCAGTTACTTGATTGACTTCTAGCGCTGACTGTGGCCATGGATGTGAGGCTGCACTGATGGGAGAGGCTTTTTCACACCCCTATAATACAGGGTTGTGCCATGTTTTTTTGGCAGTGTAACTTTGCTTGTGAAACAGTGGGCATTCTCAGCCTGAAAGGGAGCCAACTGCCATCAGCCTACCTCCAGGAACACCCCTCTTTTGTGCCAGTGTGAGTCCCTGTATGGAAGGTGCACTGCTGCCATGGCTATTCTGATGCCTATGTATCACATTGCTGTGCTGCTCTCCGGCACTGATAAAAGTTCCTCAGCATTGCCATAAATGCCCCTTATGCCAGCACAAGTGATATTTGCCCTGGGGTCATACTGCTTTCTGAGCACTTTTGAATTGCACTGAATCCACTTTGGATTCCACTGAAAGTCACTTGATGAGTTTCATAGAAAAGACTTCCAGATTCTAGTCCATTATATCAGATTGATGTCCAGATGAAACCACAGGACATAAAAAAGATATAAAAACAAAAAGTGATCACACCACAGATTGGTTGTTTACTAGTCCTAGGGTTGGCAACTGGCCTGGACAGAAAAGTCCTAACTCTTTAACAGAGGTTCAATGTATCAAAATAGGAAACTGAAACATTTCCATGGCACTGAGCTAAACAAAATCACCTGGCAAATAGTTGCCCGTTAAGACTCTGTTAAAGGTAAAAGGAATTTTTCTGTAGGCCAGTTGGCAACCCTAACTATCACCAACATTTAAATTAAGTTAATGCTGAAACAGAAAGGTTCTTCTGAGTGCAATCCTTGATGTATTTTATGATCCTGGGAGGAAAAAAATAGATTTAATTGCTGGAGGCAGTTACTTAAAAGATTCATGAAATTCTCCCTTAGGTCAAGAGGATTTACAAAGAGGCATTAAAATGACATCCTTCAGACAGTACAAAGTTACAGAAACATTCTTATCCTTCAAGGTGCCTATAACTGTATTATTTTTAAGAAAAGAGGAAATCAATATTCCCCTCTTAGTGAAAGAGAGAATACATAGGTACTACAAGTAGTCTAGTCCTGAGCAGGAAAGAAAAGAGAAGGAATAATAAACAGGGATAGAAAAATAAGTAAAATACTAGGAGGCCTAAGTATGTAATGATGTCATGAGGATAAGAGTATTCTCAGAACATAGCAAAAATCAATGCAAAGAATAAATAACAAAATGAGGACAATATGTTTGTAACTGTATCAAAACAATAAACAATAAAAAAACAAATTTCAGAGTGAGAGAGTAACAACTGTAAGCATGACAGAAAGCCAGAATCTTTCTTCAGAGCCTTCCTCATCATTTTCATGGAGTAAAATAAATACATTTTAGAAAGAAATAAGATGTGATGGAAAATCAGAAATGGAAGTAACATTCCCGACAAAAGTTAAACAAGATCTTTAGGTCATTATGTCATACCAGCATGCCTACATGTTGATATGAATTATCATGCATTGCTATGCTAAAAGTAATAAACTCTTGTTATGAATTCACATTATTAAAATCCAACTACCATACATCCTAGGAATGCATTAACCTGTACAGTTTTGGTTCTTATAAAGGCTTGTCTGCATTTAAGAAATCCAAATTATTTAGAGGAGAGGAAAATGCTGACTGAAAAGTGGTTTCCTTCCAAACAAACCCTTCCAAACTGTTGAATATTATAGCCTCGAGCTCTTATCTCCTAATTTACATCCATTCAGTAAAGGTCAGCCAGTCAGATGCATAACAAAATAAAAAATCTGCCAACAGAGGTAAAACAAACTACTTAATCCCCAAGTTCTAAATAACAGGCATATATACTGATGTCTATTTTTTCTTATGTTGAAGTTCATCGTTAAGTCAAACATAATAATTTTGTCCTTTGTTTTAAATAGCAGTTGCCATTTCTACCCTTCGCTTAGAAGAGCTGACTCAAACCAGTCCATTCTTCTTAAACTAGATAAATCATTATAGCATTTTCTAGCAAACTGCACAAGAATGATCCATGTAGGACTGTCAATCTTCAGATGGGGCCTGGAAACATCCTGGAATTATAACCGACTAAAGAGATCTGTTTCCTAGATAAAATGACTTCTGTGGATGGTGGATGCTATGGCATTATACTGTGATGTGGTCCATCCCCTCTCCAAAATCCACCTTCCTCAGGATCTACTCACCAATTGCCAAATTTTTCCAAGCTGGAGCTAGCAATCCTAACTACTACTCTTTCTCTTTTAGCCTCTGTAGTTAGTGACATAGTAGAAAAAGCATGGTTTAGTTTTTCCACACTTAAGAAAATGGAAATTGACTACAGCTAACACCTGTAGCCTGCAAAGTAATATCATGTAACAGTGTTAAAGGTTGTAGTATTTCTAGTATTAGGTTTTTGAATGTCGACAAGTCAAAGGTTATGTATGTGATACGTTAAAAAGTTTTTATGTTACAATCTATGTCAAAATTTGAGGAAACTATATGTGAAAAACTCCTTTTTTAAAAAAATCTGTATACCATTTTATTGGATGGATTACCTAAAGCTGAGAATAGTTTTCTTATAAGATGGCAAAAATATATTAGCAGTCATTTAGATTATAACAAATGGGGATAAACAGCTCTGCCTATGTAACTGTTTGTTCATCTAGTGGTCCTCTGTGCAGGCACTTGTGGAGGACTGCACTTGTGCAAGCCAGCTATCGAGCATTTTCGTTAGCTTTAAAGGAGCTTTAGTTATATAGCAAATACTCTCCTCCCCCCAGTCAGATGCCTGGCTTAACTGCTCTTCCCACCCAAGGTCATGTGGTGAGGGGAAAGGGTGCACTGTCCCTCCAGTTCTCTTTCCACTGCCACAGGGAGACAGTACTTCTAATTGATGGCAGTTCACAGCAGGGAAGGTGGGGGAATATGTGCCTGCACAAAGGACCAATTGATGAACCAACCATTATGGTAATTTCCCATCATTGTGTCCTCTGTGCAATTCACATGGAAGAATGGCAGTCTTATCTGCTGTGGAGGTGGGTGTGGAGCTGTCAGTGAACCAGTGATTGTAACACAGCATTACCCATAACCATCTTAGCTCTGGCATTGACATCCATAGTGTTGTGCTTGCTAAAAGTCAATGGAGTGGATCATGTTACTGCCTTACAGATGTCATTAAGGTCCACATAAGATTTAAAAGCTGTTGAAATGGCTAAAGCCCTAGTGTAATGTACCTGATGGCAGTTGGTCAAGGAACCCTAGTCTTGTGGTAAACCAATATGATACCATTAGGGTTGGTCAATACTAAAAAAATTCGGTAAAATTCGGATTTGGGTATTTTGGGGCATAAAATTATTTGTATGCCCGAATCCGAATCGTAGCCAATTCGGATATACCCGAAAATTCGGGTAAATCCGAAAAATTCGGGTCCGTTTTATTATTTTTTTGAATTTTGGGTGTTTTTACACGTTTTGGCCTGCAGGGGACGCAATTTTAAAGCTAGCGGCACCAAAATTTCGGGATATCATCTGGAGACTGTCCTGATGATTCTCCCCAAGTTTGGTGCAGTTTGGTTCAGGGGGGGCAAAGTTATTGACCCTCAAAAGGGGTGCCCCATCCCCCATTGTTTCCAATGGAAGCTAACAGGAGATGGGGGCTACACTTTTGAAGGTCCATAATGTTGGACCCCTGAACCAAACTTCACCAAACTTGGGGAGTATCATAGGGACAGTACATTTATGATACCCCAAAATTTTGGTGACAGTAGCTCTAAAACTGCACCCCTCACAGTCACCCAAAGAAATTTCCCCAGATTCTATGCTCTGTAGTGGCTGGCTGGCTCCATTGCAGCCAATAGGAAATTTCTGTGGGAGGGCTGTGGAGTGCACATTTCTCATGGTAAACCCACAAAACTTTCAGGGTGTCTTCAGGAGAGTCTCTTCATGACACCATCCAGGTTTGGTGACCGTTGCTTCAAGGGGTTCAATGTTATGGGTAGGGTCCATCTCCCACTGCCCCCATAAGCAAAGTTCCTCAAACCTGGATGGTGTCATCCAAAGACTCTCCTGAAGATACCCTGAACATTTTGTGACTGTACCTTGATAAATGTGCACCCCACAGCCCTCCACCAGAAATTCCACATTGACAGCAATGCAGAAGTCACTGCAGAAAAAAAGAACCTTGGGCAAATTTTTGGGGGTGCCTGCAGGGGCACATTTTTAGACATATCAGCACCAAATTTCAGGGTATCATCAGGAGACTGTCCTGATGACACCCCCACACTTGGTGCAGTTTGGTTTAGGGGGGCCAAAGTTATGGACCCTCAAAATGGTAGCCACCATCTCCTTAGCTGTCATTGGAAACAATGGGGGATAGAGGCCACCTTTGAGGGTCCATAACTTTGCCCCCCCTGAACCAAACTGCACCAAACTTGGGGGGTGTCATCAGGACAGTCTCCTGATGATACCCTGAAATTTGGTGCCACTAGCTTTAAAAATTCCGGTTTTCATGTTTCACCGCTCCTGCACATGAAGCCTGCTGGAGTGAGTGAGCGGTGAAACACGCAAACCAGCATTTTTAAAGCTAGTGACACCAAACTTTCAGGGTAACATCAGGAGACTGTCCTGATGATACCCCCAAAGTTTGGTGCAGTTTGGTTCAGGGGAGCCAAAGTTATGGACTCTCAAAGGTGTAGCCCCCATCCCCTATCAGCTCCCATTGGAAACAATGGGGGATAGTTGCACCCCTTTTGAGGGTCCATACCTGAACCAAACTGCACCAAACTTGGTGGGCAACATCAGGACAGTCACCTGATGATACCCTGATAATTTGGTGCCAATACATCTCAAAATGCGTCCCCTGCAGGCACCCCCAGAAATTTGCCCAAGATTCTTTGTTCTGCAGTGACTTAGCTGTATTGCTGTCAATGGGAAATTTCTGGTAGAGGGCTGTGAGGTGCACATTTCTGAAGGTATGGTCACAAAACTTTCAGGGTATCTTCAGGAGAGTCTCTGGATGACACCATCCAGGTTTGGGGAATTTTGCTTCAGGGGGTTTAATTCTATGGGACCCAAAAGGGTAGGGCCCATCTCCCACTGCCCCCTGAAGTAAAGTTCCCCAAACCTGGATGGTGTCATCCAGAGACTCTCCTGAAGATACCCTGAAAGTTTTGTGGGTTTACCATGAAAAATGTGCACTCCACAGCCCCCTCAGAAATTCCCTATTGACAGCAATGCAGCTAAGTCACTGCAGAACAAAGAATCTTGTGCAAATTTCTGGGGGTGCCTGCAGGGGGTGCATTTGTAGATGTAATGGTACCAATATTTCAGTGTATCATCAGGAGACTGTCCTGATGATACCCTCCAAGTTTGGTGCAGTTTGGTTCAGGGGGGCCAAAGTTATGGACCCTCAAAAGGGTAGCCCTCATCTCCTTAGTTCCCATTGGAAAGAATGGGGGATAGGGACACCACTTTTGGGGGTCCATAACTTTGGCCCCCCTAAACCAAAATGCACCAAACTTGGAGGGTATCATCAGGACAGTCTCCTGATGATACCCTGAAAATTTGGTGCTGATATGTTTAAAAATGTCTCCCCTGCAGGCCGAAATGTGAAAAAAACACCAAAAAATAAAAACGCAATTCGGCTGGTAATCCGAATCCCATGGATTCGGATCTGTTAGGATTCGGACAGCTCAGATTCGGCCCCTGCTCGTCCGAATCCGTCCGAATCCGTGCAGATTCGGTAAAAATTCGGATTTGGACTGTCCGAATCTCCAACCCTAGATACCATATGTTAACCAATAAGATAAGATCAGGATAGAGACAACAGAGCCCTTCTTGGGACCTCTGAAACAAACTAACAATGAAGAGTTCTTCCTAAAGAACTTTGTTCCGTCAAAATAAAGAGAAAGAGAACTGTCTAGATCCAGGGAGTGCATAGCTCTGTCTTAGGTAGATTGAGGGTCCTTGGAAAATACTGGAAGGGTCTCCTGGGTCAAAACAGGCAATCAGAATGAGATAGGCCATGTTTGATTTGGCCTTGGTGATTACCTTGAGTATCAACAGCAATGGTAGGAAGGCATACATCAGTGGCCCTGACCAGCTGCTCTGGAAGGCATTCCCCAGGGAATGAGGTTCCACACCTCCCTTGGTGCAAGACCAGGGATACTTGGCATTCATCACTGAGATTAACAGATCTGCAACTGGTTCCCCCTGCAGGTGTCAAACATTGGCTGGAGATACCTCCCTGCCACTGCCCCCTTGTGCTGGGTCTTTCAAATCCTGGTCAACTCATTTCCCCAGGTGTTGAATGAGCCCACGCGGATGGCTGACTGGCAGGAGTCATGCAAGATGGCCCATTCCCAGATCTTGCATACCTCTTTGCACAAGGAAAGGGAGCCTGTGCCACCCAGCCTGTTGACATAATACTTGGCCACATGTTGTCAGTGGCAATCAGGACATCTCTACCCTGAAGCAGAGCTGTGAAAGAAACCAGGGATATATAATGATCCTCAGTTACAGCAGGGTAATATGTAAAGAAGGCTCATGTTGAGACAAGAGTCCCTGCACAGCACAGCCTTGGCAGTGTGTCCCCCAGGGAGGATTCCACGGTCATCAATATTGAAGGAGTAGCTGTCCCCAAGTGCATGCCATCTATGAGGTTAGCATCCACTTGACACCATTTAAGAGATTCCAGGACATGCCTGGGAATAGACATTCTGTGCCATTGCAGGTTCATATTAATTTTGAGTGCCCTAATGAAACAGTTCTGTATGGGATTCATTCAGAGCCTGGCAAAGAATACAGTGGACATTCTTGAAGCCATTAACCCCAAAAGTTGTTGGCTAATGGTAGTGGCTTTGAATAACTCAAACCCTTTTAACAGGGAGAATGGCATGACCAACAGCACTGCCATTATTTTAGTGAATCCTTGGGGCAGAGCACAGACAGAAGAGCAGGACACAGAACTCACAAACAAGGTCCCCCACAGCAAACCTTAAGTACTGGTGGCAACTTTCAATGATGGTTACATTAAATTATGCATCCTTCAGGTCTGTTACAGCAAACCAGTACCTTTAACCAGCAAGGGCATAATATCGGGCATGGATGGCATGCAGAACTGCATAGGGGTGATAAACTATGCAGACCACAGAGATCCAGGATGGTGCTCTGATCACCATTCTGTTTCTGAATCAGGAAATAGTGGGAGTAGAACCCCTGCCAGGAGAGAACTGTGGTACCATCAATGATCAGTAGCTTGACCTAGGAGGTATTAACCTTGCTAATAATGTCCATGACAGGGTCCACAGCCTTTGTGATGTTGTGGACATAGGCAATGGTCAACACCTTCACTATACAGATCAGTTGATCCATGCAGTTTTTGAGGGCTTTGGATGAGGCTGATCACCCCCATGAGGTCCCTAGGGAGTACCAAAATCAGTTAGAGTCCCCAGAGCCTCTTTCTGATTTGTATACATACAGAATGTCTGCGGGTGCAGACCTGCAATAGGATTGGCTGGAGCAAGACCAGTGAACTCCTTCCCCTAGCCATGTGATCCTGGGTGGGAAGAGTAGCTAGCCCAGCATCTGACTGGGGGGAGGGAGCACTTGCTAACTAAAATGCTCTGCTTCTTGCCTGCACAAGCACAGTCCCCCACATGGGACTACACAGAGGTCATGACCATAAACTATATGCTATACTTACATATGGAACCACCTTTACAATTTGCCTCTCATGGGGAAAAAAAACTAATGAAAATGGTGCATCAGAGACATCTAACCCCTAGCAAAGATATATGGAACTAGAAGTGAGCACTGGTTTTGTGAGGTAGACTGTCTGTTCTCTCACACAACCTCATTTAGTTAGATTTACAAGAGCTTTAGCTATATAGCAAGTGTTCCCCTCCCCCCAGTCAGATGCTGGCCTAGTTACTCTTCCCACCCAGGGTCACATGGAGTTCACTGTCTCTCCAGTTTTCTCTGCATTACCACATGGAGCCACGGTGTATCTAGTTAGCTGAGCTTGGTTTTCACCTCAGAGTTTCATTGCCATCCTTCTGGTAAGCCTTCTTCTAGTACTAATTAACACTATTTCTTTTTTAGTTTAACCAGCTTAGGTTTGGGTTTTCTATATCTTTTATTTTTCAGATTAGTTCAGTACCTAAAAGGCTGATGCTGCGCCATTATAAAATGATGTAAATTAAGTCTTGCCATGTTTGTAGCATGAAAATATCTCATCTAAATGAGTATTCTGTTTACTTTGCTGGGGTGAGGGACATGGCGTTTCCTCTTGCCAAGCTTGTGCCCTTTTTTTCATTTATGGTGAGGCAGGATCGGGCTGCCCACCTCAGGGCGGCCTTCTATGAAAGTAATGATGAGGAAGATTTGTCCTGGGATGGGGCTCCTTCCTGTGAGGCAGCGGAACCTCCCGCCAACAAGTCTACACATAAGGTGTAACATTTGGTGGCTACCTCTAAGGAGAGTACTCTCCCCTTCTGGAAGGGGCCTATTCTCCTCCTCAGGGATTCTGCTTGCCTGAGAGAATGATGATTCCCTTATCTCTGGGAGGGGAAAAGACTTACCCAAGGCAAGCTAAATCACCCACACCAAGTAGGGCTTCAACACCTACCCATCGTTGGAGGTTGCCTTCCATGGAGCAAGACTGACCTATCAGACTGATAGAGGGCACTTGCCTGGCAGTAATCCCACCATTCCTCACAGCAACAGCTACATTCAGCCTCCTCATCACAAGCAAAAAGTGGAAAATGGTAGCTTTTTCTATATGTGGTGTATATTAGGAGCAAGTGGTGGAAGTTGTATGTGTCAGATTGGAGATACGGTTTCTTTATAAATCAGAGATCTTACTGTTAAATTGTGTAGCTATACATACTCTTCTTTTGATCATATCTATGCATATATGTATGTATGTTTATAATTGTACTGAATACACATTAATTTAAGAAGAATGGCTACTACTCTACAAATAGTGTACCACAGGGCTCCAGGAAACTTGCATAGTTTAGTGGACATGAAGTTCCCTCTTGTGGGAAGTAGCGTAGAGAAACTTTTATTTTTTGAGGTGACAAATCTTTTGGTCTCCTTAATTTCCACTGCACTTGCATATGCATAATGATGGTGCACAGCTCAGCCCTCACAACTTTGCTAGTACTAGCATTGCTAATTTCTGAATGTTAACACACATCATGATGGAAGTCTCACTCTTTTGTAGGATGTGACCTGCACATGCCTGCCAAGGTTCACAGGTAAATTCTGTGAAATGATGGTTACCATCTGTGAGCCATCTCCCTGCCTCAACAATGGCACTTGCATAGCAGACGGGGAAAGCTATCACTGCAGGTAAGATGGATTCCAAACCTTGCTTGCAAAAAGTTGTTAGATGCAGAGAGAGCACAGACATGATAATGGTTTCATTTATAACAATGCCTGCCAGCTTCAGAGTGATGTGGTCTGTGAAGTCAAACTTTTTTGGGGAGACAGGGGGGCAGGGGGAGAGAGAATGGAAGCCTCAGATGAATTTTAAATTGTTTCATCACAAATTCTGTAACATAAAAAATATATCACCCTGATGCTTGATGCAAGCGAAGCAGGCTGAGAAGGTAGAACTGCTGATGAGAGAGTGTTTGACAACAGCTTTGAAAAGAGAGAAACCATTGTGTTCATTCTTAATTCATAGACCTATTAGAATCATTCTGGGTTGGATTCATCAATCAGAATGTTAAAATTAGGTCTGTGCTCTTTATTGCTTTTTTCACTTTTGCAAATGGGAGTAGCCCAGGATGTGGATACCCAATTCTTCTCCATTTGTATATAGATTCATAGACTTTTCTCACACCATTAAGAAATACAATTTGTACTCTTTACACTTGCTTGAATTTTATTCATCTGCTTTAAAATAGATTCTGTGGATCATTTTTCAAGTGTGGTAACCAAACTCAGATGTTTACAGTATTAATAAAAGCAGAATATTAAAAGTTGTGGTACATAAAAGGAATGACATTTTTAATAAGGAACACACAGGACAGGGAATTCCATTAAGGAAACCCAGTATCCTAAAATACCACTTACACTATTCTACTTGTTAATCATGAATTAGGCACAAGAGCCTGGGGTTAGATCCAGTGAAATTCTTGCAGAAGGCACTTATCAGTATGAAAATTTCCCACCTCTGTCTTTTCCCAGCAGCTCATGAAGGCTGATGCTTAAGGTTCTAGGGACTGCATATGGGGCAAAGCCATCTCCCTGCATAGTTGCAGTATCCATGTTTCTCCCAGCATGAAATTGCCTGTGTCTTGATCTTGTGCAATGGATAACATAAAACTCATAGCAGTGATTACACAGTCTAGTTTGCATGATTAGCATTGAAAACAGTTAAGTGGAAAAAAAGAAATTGGAAGTACATATTATTTATGAGAATAAGAAAAGGAGTTTGGATTTATACCCCAGTTTTCTCAACTGTAAGGAGTCTCAAGGCAGTTTACAAACTCCTTCCCTTTCTTTCCCCACAATAGACACTTCATGAGGTAGGTGAGACTGAGAGAGTTCCGAGAGAACTGTGACTAGTCTGAGGTCCCCCAGCAGACTTTATTTATTTATTTATTTATTTATTTATTTATTTCGATTTATTATACCGCCCCATCCCCGTAGGGCTTTATGTGTAGCAGTAGGGAAACAGCAGGTCCCGTAGGGCTTTATGTGTAGCAGTAGGGAAACAGACCTAATTCACCAGATTAGAGTCTGCCATTCATATGAAAGGAATCAAACCTGGTTCATCAGATTAGAGTTCATTTGCTTTTAGCCATTACACCATGCTGGCTCATGTGTTCAAAATCCCATAGGCCATTTCCGCACGGCCCTTTAATAGCGCCCTGGGCAAAAACGCCGTTTCCAGGGAGCCATTCCTCAAGCACAGGTCAGCCTCTAAAAAACAACCCCTTTAAAGAAGGTTGTTTTTTATGCGCTAACAAGCGTGTTCCTGGCGGGCGTGGTGCTTAACGGCACCGCCGAGGAACACGCATGTTTCCCTTCCCTTTCCACTCACCTTGGCCGTCAGCCAGCTGCGCACGGCCTCCGAAGCCCCTCCCTCACTGTCCTCCTCCGACCCCTGGAGGTCAGAGGGCAGCGTGGGCGGGGCTTCGGAGGCCAGCAGGCCGACAACAGGGACAAGGTGAGTGGGAAAGGGAAGGGGGCAGAGGCGGCTCCATGCGGAGCCGCCTGTCGTCCGCCGGCCTCTCCTGAGGCTGCTCACGGCATGCCATAACGTGCTTGAATCCGGCCTCCGCCCCCCCTCCACGGCAGAATTCCTTGTCGGTGTGAAACGCCTTGAAGGGCCGTGCGGAGAACTTGACCATAGTTAGCATTTTCAAGGATGCATCGTTCTTTCAAATAAAAATGCACTGCATTTTTCTTCCACATGTTGCTTAAATAATGAGAATTTTCAAGGAAGGATGTTGTCATTATCAGGGGCATCAGAGCATTATTCCCTTATTTTTTGAAAGGCACTAAATATTGACATAACATTGTCATGTTGTCATGATCATTTAATCAGTTTCTCTGAACTCCCAACTTAATTTTGCTTTTTAATCTAAGTTTTTATCTTTTTTCCCCTTTTTCCCTATATCTTTGTGAGGGAGGAAATGAGGGACTTCTAAAAAAATAAAAGCTGGGAATTAGTACAACCTACTTAAACTGACAGAAAAATTACACACTAGGACAGTGATGCCGAACCTTTTTAAGACCGAGTGCCCAAATTGCAACCCAAACCTCACTTATTTATTACAAAGTGCCAACCTGGCAATTTAACCTGAATGCTGAGGTTTTAGTTTAGAAAAAAACAGTCGGCTCACTCTTCCTCTGCCCCACCCACTTGAGCTGGGGCCAGCCTACTCTAGCCTCCAGCAAGTCCCGTACGCACTGCTCTGTGCCTCTCTAGCATCTCTGCCTCCTCTGTGCCCCCTCCCCTCAGGCAGCAGCCACCCAGAGCATAGGCACCAGGCCCGCCAGCCGAGTCCTCCCTGCTCACTGCTGTGCGCGCACGTCGTGCTCAGTGGCCAAGGCCAGCCTAGATGTGTGTGGGGGTGTGTGTGTGATTTTCTGCCCCCCACATGATGAACTCTGTGTGTGCGTGCCCACAGAGAGGGCTCCGAGTGCCACCTCTGGCACCCGTGCCATAGGTTCGCCATCACTGCACTTGGAAATAGCCAACTCAAATTCAACTTCCTGAAAAACATTGGGTTAAAAGTGGTCTCAAAAGAGCTGAAAAAACTTGAGGAAAAGTGTAAAAACTGAAGTGAAAACTAAAGGTACAAACATGCATATGAAAATCAGGGGAGAAAACAAAGCAGTTTGGGGTCATTGCCAACCAAAAAAAATTTATGCAAAAAAGCTCATAATCAGCACAGTCTCGCTGCTTGGCCTTAGATAGTTTTGAAGGCCCTCTTGTCCTATTTTCTTCACCTCTGTCTGTCTGTCTGTCTGTCTGTCTGTCTGTCTGTCTGTCTGTCTGTCTGTCTGTCTGTCTGTCTGTCTGTCTTTTGAAGTTTTAGATTGCATTTGAAGCAGGGCATAAGAATTCATTTTCAGATGATATAGGGTCTGTTCATTTCTGAAAGGGTTTGTTAAAGTTGCCAATGCTTTTGCCTCATGAATTCTTAAAGCTTGTTTTTAACAACTAGAAAGTTGCTTCAATGACATTTATTATTACTTAAATATTTGTTGGCAGGTTCAGAATGCCACTTCACAGCACATTTCTTTATGACTGCAGTTTAAATGGTTTGGGATTTAAAATAAATATTCTAGGGGATTATTACAACTCTACCCAAATGAAGAATGATATTTCTTACAAAAAAGAAAGGTGGAAGGAGAGAGACAGGGAGAAGAATAAGTTCTCCCCAGCCCAGCAGTTTTCTTGAAAATATATTAGTATATGGTTTCTATACTGAAACCCATATTTATTACAACAGAATGCTTATGAAAATTTCCGTATCCACATTTTTCCCAGCTTTATGAGGGTTTACCATCTTGTTTCCAGGGAGCCCCTTGCTCATTACTAACCTACTGTTCTTGCACTCTTGACTTCTGGATTTATTCCAACCATGATGCATAAACAATTTGTTGCAGTTTTAGTTTACTTTTTTATGGCTTATGTGCATCATGATACAAAAAGAATCCAATGTGTTTTATAGCATTTGTTAAGTCTTACAGTTTTCCAAATAAGACCCACTGATCTCACTTAGGATGAGACATGTGAGTTCTTTAATAACTGTGGGAGTGTGGAAGAAAACCACAGAGACAGGCTGCCCAGCAGGCAGCTTTTCTGAAACCAAGTCTTACAGCCTGCCGGGGGTGGGGGGAATGGGTGAGTTAGTGACTGCTTTCTCTGCTTCGCTGTCTCCTGCCTTCTTCTCTGCCGCCCCCTTTCAGCCGCTTTCTGTGTCTCGTTCTCCTCTGCCTTTTCCTCCACCACGTCCCATCCCGTTCACCCTCCATGGCCCCTAGCTTATTCCCTCTACCCAGACCCACCTCCCCCCTCCTTAAACAGCCTCCCAAAGGCTTCTGGGGTGCTCCTTTTCCCCAACTGCGCTCCTTTGCCTGCTCAGCGCTCCACCTCCCCATGGACTTTTTCCACCTTCGACTGATACGCAAGTCAATTAGGTTTCCCAGTTCTTCAAGGCAAAATTAGGTGTCTCGACTTATATGTGGATCAACTTATATGTGAGTATATAAGGAACTTGTCTCATACCTTCAGAGGGATCAAGCACATACCCCCATTGCAGTTTTTTGTAGGATGAGTTTCCCCATAAGTCCTCCTCTGCTCTCCTCTCACAGCACAACACATCACTCAGCATCTCCTACTTGACTACCCTCTTCTCAAGCAAAGGAAGGACTCACTTTTTAATCCTTCTGCCTGCTGAAGTAAAAACACCCCCCTCCCAGTCAAGAGTCAGATCTCTCTCTCACTTGGGCTCCCTTGCGCCTTGCCACAAGGGCCCTCCCAGCAAGTAGCATCTAAGTCTTATGATTCTTTCATCTTCTTTGACAGGTCTACTCTGATAGTGGGCTCACAGGCTGAACCAGTTTCCTGTTTCCCATTCTCTTCCCTACTTGAGAAAATAAATGGTTCGCCATGGGTTCAAGAAACCCTAATTATAACAGACCCTTTCTTATGTATTTCCTCTATCTCTTTTAAAATATTTTCAGTTCTAGCATCTATATTTGAGTCTACATTTGCCTATATCTATACTCAGAAGAGTTCCACAAAAAACTTTAAAATCTTCTCAAAGGAGATGGACTTTGAGCTCCGAACTACAGCAGCACCTTAAACTAAAAATACAAACTGGATTGTGAGCGCCATTTTGAGTTGTGTCCCTGCTACTGCAGCAGCTGCAGGCAGAGAAGATATAGGATGGCACAAGCTTCCAATTCTCCTCTAGGTTTAAAGGAGACATGTAGGGCACAAGACAGATTTCATTCTCCCTGGTGTCCTTCCATTGCCCTGCAAAAGCCTGCTCCATCTCCCAACATTGCAGAGTACTCATTTCGCACACTCCAGCTGCTGCTGTTTGGAACATCCCTTATTTAATATCTTCTAAGACTCCATTCTTCAAATCAATTCTAATAACACTACACATCACATGTATTCAAATGCACTGTGCACCTTTTGAGCTCAAACTGTCTTCACCTTCAAACCAAAACACACACATAGGCATGGCTCTGTCTCATCTGAGTGGAAATATTCTCTATGCAACCAAATATCCTAATTAAGATAAACCTATTTTGACTTAAAACTAATATACCCTTTAGCCAAAATAACATCGAAAACACAGCTGATGAGAAGCCACTCAGGGGTTAAAGCAAATCCTCTTTGCAGGCTTCAAAATAGCAACTCATCCCCCTGCTCCCAATATGTCGATAGTTGCTTCACTTCTCTTCCTTTCCCCCTTCTCAGTAATAATTTTGCAACAGTTTCTCAATCACTTTCCATTCAATCCATAACATGGCCACTCGTGCACATAGCAACTTATCTTTGATTACTCCTGAAATTTCTTATAGCCAATTTCTCCCAGCTCTAGGGAACAAATGCTAGTGGCTTATCCATCAATACAAGAATCTCACCTGTACTTCCCTTAGCACACATAGCTGTCAATATAACAGAACCAGTCTAACTGAACCTTCTTCACCTCATTAGAAGTAGCCACTCTGCCCTGCTATGTATGTTTTCCTGGGGCAGTCTGAGCCCCAAAGCATGCTGCTGGCTGGTCAGTCATGGGATGCCTTTTTCCAACCAATAATCCAAACCAAGAAATCCCAGTTGCTCACCTTTGTTTTTTCCATGAGCTTGAAGAACTTCTCTCAGGCTTCTGCCTTTTCTCTTATTTCAGGAATGTGCAACTGTTGAAACCCCCCAGGCCATTCACTGTCTGTGGGAACTGGGCAAGACCACTAGTGGAACAACTCAAGGTGTGGGGCAAAGTCATTCAGGCTCTTGCTTGCCTTGGCATATACTGTTGTCACATTTTAGTGATCAAGACTTTGAAAACCCTGGAGTCCAAAATCCAATGGGACTCCAGAGACATGAGAAATATATATATTTATTTAAACTTAAGCTGAAATAAATAGGCATGCTACATTAAAGCAGGAGCGAGCTTTGAGTTCAGACTCCTGCTTTTATACAGGTACATCTGTTAGTCAACAATGCATCTTTAACACAACATCACTGATCACTTCATCTAGAGCCAACCTTCTGCATGAGAGAAAGTTAGGCCCCTTTCATACATCTACACACATCCTATGACTTCAAAAAGGTAGAGTAGTTCCACCCAGAGGTTGAGACTTTAAATTCAAATTAACTGTTGGACACTGTAGGGCTACTCCAGGTCAACCTACCAGATTATGATCTAATGCATAGTCATAGCAATGAACATTGTTCTGAGCAAAGGGGAGGAAGCAATGTCTCTTTTGCAAGTCATGAGGGTGACCAGATCTTCCTCAGAGCATTAAAACTGGCCAGATCTTCCTCAGAGGTCGAATTTCCACTGGAAAATTCTACACAGATCAAAACTAGTTCGTAGTGAAACCGCACTTCTTCATTGGAGTTTCAACCTCCCCACCGCAGCATGCACACAGCAGACACATGGAGGCCTATCCCAGGTTCCAGAAATGTAGCAATCCCCACTACCAGGTGATCTTGCTTTGCCAGTCTCCCCTGATTGGCTGGCGTGCTTTGTTGGGGCGGGACCTTTCTCCCCACAAAAACATGCCGTGTTGGGGCGGGACTGCAAAAAAAGTTAGTGTTTTCCAGTTTAAAGTTCACTGGGATGAACGTTTATGCGGCTTAATGGGTAAACAGTTAACAATTAAGTAGTTACATGTTTGACCGGCTCACGTCCCCTTGTGCTCTCACTCACCGATGTCAAAAGCAAAAATGAAACCCAGGAAAGGCTGGCCGCAGACGCATCACTTCAGCACCAGCAGAGCGCTGATTTGTTGCCTGACTTTTGCGTCACGCTCCACGGCGGGAAACGAAACCCTGTCCCTCCCCTTGGATCTGTCTCTGAACTGTGCCAGATGTGGTTTGTCCCACTTGCAAGCAGGCTCTGCCAGGAAGTGGGAGAACGGGGAGAACAAGCGCCAGAAATGGGAAGAATCCATATCTGTCACGCAAGCAATGGGGAGGTCGTCCCTGAAACTTGGTTACTTTGCATCCTGAAACCTGACTAAGAAGGTAGTGGGGATTCGACCAGAGTGTCAAAACAAGATGACATCTGGCAGAATCTACTGCCTAACCCATCTTCCATAGAAGATGTAACTCATGGTTGGCAGGCAGACAAGACATCAGCCTCTCTCCTCCAAATAGCTTCAGAGACAGACTTTGGGTCATGTGGTTTCTTTACAACACAGTTGTAAAGGTTCAGGACAGATTTACATTCCATGCTGTTAGTGATAACAAATACTGACTTTCTTACACAAAAACATTTCTAAACATAAATTCTTACTCTAAACAACAAATTCGAAACCTTACATTTTATTAACCCTTATGTCTTTTTAAACATATATCTTAAATAGTACCATTTAAACTTTAAAATATTTCTACCATTAAATTTATAAAACTGTACTTATGAAATGGAAAAAGTATAAGGCACTTAATACTTTTATTTCAATTTCTCATTCATAGTGTGCTATCAAGTGCAAATGGGTAATGTGTGAACATTGATTTCTGGAACTGTGTACATCAGTCATGATCCAAGGGCATGCATGCTTGACTGCTAAGTGCAAATAGCCATGGTTACATCACCATCTACAACAGTGTTCAGCAGTTCAGGACAGAGAAAGACTGAATCCATCCCCTTGTTTATTTGTCATGCCACTCAGCAAATGAATGACCTTCTTATTAGATATCCAACCAGGGCTACGCACAGAAAACAACATGTTGTAGGACATGGGCAAGATCTCTGAATACTATATCTGTTTGTGAATAGGACATGCCTACTCATAGCTGCTTCCACATCCCTACCTGAGGGGGAAATATGTACACAAGACTCAAATAGTATTGGTATCTCTTTTACTACCATGCCACATCTATGTCAAGTGCTCTATTTTCCTAGTCATTCATGGAAACTTGCAACATATTCCTAAAAATGGCTTACCTTTCCACAGCATTGCTATCTCACAGTGTAGCAAATAACTGTGATACTGTTCCATCTATCTGGTTTTAGCTGTAGTTTATCACTTACCTCTGCTCATTCTAAGGATATTTTCAATCTATATTCATGATTGCTATCAACCTATTCTTTCTTTTTATTTGGGAACGGTTGCTTTCAGTTCTAAACATAGAGCCAAACAGATTCAATTTAATTTTCCTCACTTCAGTTGTGATATATGACTACTTTGTACACTAATTTCATCCTTTTGGTCTTTATATTACATAGCAGTGTGGTAAAAATCTAATATAGCATTTTCCCCCTCAAATGTCAAAATTTAAGGGGTAATACTGATAGTTATGGGCTTGCTATATTAATCACAATAGTTTGTGGCAATTTTTTTTTATCTGCTGCTGATTCCTATATTTTCTAAAGCAAAAATGTATCACAGAGTAGAAAAGGATTTTGGGCACATATGATTGATTCTTTAAACCTTTTTTTTGCAAACAAGCTTCTGAATATCTATTAGTTTTCATGTTTTTGGCTAAGTGGAAATTTAAGTCCTAAAATGCTTGCAGATAGTGAAAAAAATGTTCTGAGGCTGAATTAGAAGGAACCACAAGTAGAGTTCCATTAAGGGTCTTTAAGAAAACTACCTGCTTACATGAAAGAACACATGAGTCTGAATTTAATTAAAACTGAGTTGAATCAGAACTTCATACCAAATGTTATAGCTTCTTCACACTTGGGTGACTCTTCTGTTTCTCCTGGCCACATAGACGAAACTCAATCGAAAGACAAGAATTAAAATTGATGCCTGTGCTAACTGTATGAAAATTACATAAAATGCCACAAAAGAAACAGGGAGGGTAAGTAGGTAGCAACCTTTACCCTTTCTTGAAATTGGAAATGTCCACTGACTTCTGCTTAGCAGATCTAGAACCTGATGGAAAGCAGTGGCCAGGGACCAGTTTCAGACATGCCTCCACTCCCACCAGAATCAGCATGGTGAGGTGGTTAAGAATGGTGGACTCTAATCTGGAGAACCAAACTTGATTCTGCATTCCTACACATGAGAGGCAGACTCTTATCTGATGAACTGGATTTGTTTCCCCACTCCTACATATAAAGCCTGATGGGTGACCTTGGGTTAGTCTCGCTTCTCTTCAAACTCTGTTACCCCCACCTACCTCTCAAGGTGTCTGTTGGGGGGAGAAGAAGGGAAGAAGTTTATAAGCCTTTTTGTGACTCCTTAAGATTAAGAAAAGTGCAGTAGTTATCAGAGGCATGCCGGTGGGGAAATGCCGCCCGGTGCAACACCTCCCTATCAGCAGGGAGGCCAGGGAGGGCAGGAGCCAGCCTCAGGTGCCCGCCTGAGCAGTGAGCTCATGAGCAATGGCTGCAAGCCAGCTCCTGCCTGAGAGCTGGCCTCCCTGTCAGCAGGGAGGCTGGGGAGGGCAGGAGCTGGCCTGAGGCCGTGGCTCATCAGCTCACTACTCAGGCGGGCTCCCGAGGCCGGCTCTTGCTCTCCCTGACACTGGCTCCTGCACTCCCCTGCCCTCCCTGGTATAAATCCAAATAGCTGATGAGCTGTGGCTGCAGGCCGGCTGCTGCCTGAGAGCTGGCCTGAGCCATGAGCTGATGAGCTGCGGCTGCAGGCTGGCTCCTGCCTGAGAGCTGGTCTGAAACCATGGGCCACAGCTCAGGCAGGTGCCTGAGGCTGGCTCCTGCCCCCCAGGGAGGCCAGCTTTTGGTCAGGAGCCAGCCTGCTGCAGCGGCTCAACAGCAGGTGGCTCAGGTGGGCGCTGCAGCTTCAGCCGGCCTCCCTGTTAGCAGAGAGGCTGGGGTGTGCAGGAGCCAGTGTCAGGAACCCCATGTTCCCATTAGCGGTACGCCACTGGTATAAATCCAAACACTTCTTCAGAAGCAATAGTTCTGCCCCAGAGTATGATGAGAACAGATCTTCAATCTGTTCTTAAAAAACAATGGTTATGGTTACACAGGAAAACACATGTTATACCTGATTAATTTGTAAACCTCTGTAGATTAATAAGCAAGAAATTGCACAGCATACACTGAAACAATGATCCTCCTGCATTGTACAACCAGAGCTTGTGTACATTTCCAGTCCTGACCTCTGGCAGTTACTATTTCCACTCCAAATGTATTTGTTACCTTTGTTACTGGCTTCAACAAGAAATATAAGAAGAACTTATTTGAAATTTCCCAGAGGTATCCAATTGTTATGACATGTTTAGTTTTAGCTGTTTAACTCCCATTCTAACATGTGCATATGAATGAAGTACAAGTAAGCCTCTACAACAAATGTTTGCTGGGACGTTTTAGTACTGTTCCTTGTTTGGAACACTTGCACAGATCAATTAAAGCAAGATCAGTAGTGCCATCCTTTAACCACACATTTTAATTTTAAATAGCAGAATGCCTGAAATCAGGCAAAGGAAAGAGAAGAACTCATCTTTTAAATAAGCACTGGTTGGGTGTCCCAATAATACCAGGTAACACTTGAATCACTGTCATAAACTGGAACTCAAGAGCTGCTATAGACCAGATATGCTAGGGGTTCTTTTCTTTACAAGAAACCCTGTAATTATAATTAAGCAAATAAAACAGTAGCCATGTTATTTACAGAAGCTCTTACTATAGTTTTGTAAAAGCCAGTATGTATCATTACTGAATACTTTAGCATAGGCATTACATAGTAATCACCAGCAAACTGTTCTAAATCTAATTTGTCATCATTTCCTGTTAGTTCTCAGTAATGGAACCATCTATTCTTAGAGCTTTTAAAGCCTTAAGGGAAAGTTTGCTGTTAAGTATTTGTTTAGCTCAAGTTTGAATTTATGCATGACTTTCTGGAAAGTTATATTTAACATAGATCAAAGGGGCCTTAATCAATTGAAGACAAAGGCCATAAGTCTTTACTAATAGGAACTTAATCTAGCTACGAAGATCTGGCAGAAAATGGTTCTTCTTCTTCTTCTTCTTCTTCTTCTTCTTCTTCTTCTTCAGTTTTGCATAGTTAATAAGAAATGTATTGCTGCTGGAAGAACATGCTTTGGTGGAACTATAGAAGTTGAATTGATATTTCAGAATTCCAGTCTTCTAAAATCTGCTGGTGTATTTACAGCTGCATGCCAGGATACACTGGAAAGAACTGTGTGGAAGTAATTGACTACTGTGAACTGCTCAGCATCAACTGTCTGAATGAAGGATTATGTCTCAGTATAATTGAAGGATTCCGTGTAAGTAATTTAATATGGTAAATGTATTCAGCAGTTCACAACCTGAAAACTTCAGCCAAGCAAAACCTTTCTGAGAGGCAAAAATAAGCAAGACATTTATGTACAGGTGGTATACATAAGTCAATAGTACAAGAAATATTAACACAGGTAATACAGATTTTAAAATTATTTCTCTGCTTGACTGTCTCAAACGGTATCAGATAACAAGATGACTGCTTTATCTTAGTAAAAACTTAACAGCTACTCTGTAGACCAGTGCCATAAACCTCCTTAGCTGGAAACCACATTTATGTCATAATATTCATTTGGCTAAAAGACTTCTAAATGAATGTAGCATTTTTACCCCACAAAAGAAGTCAGCATTATATTAGCCAAGTATTTAAAAACCTTAAATCAAAAATCAAACCAGAGTCCCTGACAGCAGTAAGGATTTTTATAGTAATTTGGTTTTACTCTGCTTGAAACTATTGGAAAGAGAAAAGTAAAATGAACACTTTCCATTTGCAAAACCCTCCTTTCTCACAATTGCTCCCATATAGCTTTTTAGCTCTGTCTAGATTTTCAGGAAACACTGAAAAGCTTGATGTAAATCCTTGCCTATCTATGAACGATGAGGAGAACTTGTCGAGGATCTTCGTTTCCAGAATAAGATGGCTGTAGCAAATGTGTTAAGGAACTACTACCGCGCTGTGGGACGGCTGCTCTGTGTTCGCCATATTAGATTGTATAGCAGCTTTCATTTGCTAAAAGCAAAGTACACATTTAGACTTGATAAGTCTCCTTGGAAAGATTGACATCAGCACCGATCATTCAGAACAACTGTTGTTTCACATGGCCAGATTGTCCAGTTCAAGCTCTCTGACACTGGAGAAGGAATCACTGAGGTGACTGTAAAAGAAAAGGAGAACTTGTCGTCAGGGTATGACAGCAGATTAATAATAAGTATTCTTAGATCATTCATATAAAAGTGGACAGGACATGATTTGTGTGTGTGTATGTATATACATCTAGTTGGCTAATTACATTTTATACCACTTATTTCCCAAGCTCATTAACATCAAGCAATTAAAATAATTGCAGTATAAGGATTTGAATAGTGGCTTAAGTCACCCAAGTGAATGTCAGGCATGTGACACAGTAAAAAGAAATGCTGACATCAAAGTAAAAACTAAGCAAATGTCAAAAAACAAAACTAGAATCCATGGTGAAACTTTTTGACAAAAAGAAAACAATTCAAGACAAAAAGCAAACCATGTGCCAGAAGGTAAATATATTTAATTTGGCAATTCCACAAAATATAACATCATGATCAATACAGAAAAAGCCTGAAAACATATGCTCCTATCTCAGTGTGCGGAGTGAGGTAAAGATAAAAGTTTCTGAACTGATCAGGGTAATGCACTGGTGCACAGAACACTGGGTTTCTTTGCCTGAGAGAAGAGAATAGTAGGATACAAAACATGCTTGGAAAGCAGCATGACAGGCCTTGGGGACTGACAAATAATGTTGATCAGACAATGTAGGAGAAGCGTGAAGAAGAGGATTAAAGGACTTGGCACAAATTATTGGTGTTTTTGTTGAGGATGAATGTTGTGCTGAAACACAGTGCACAAGAAAGCAGAAACAGTCCAGGATTAAATGATTTCAGTTCTTTCTTTCTGTGTCAGTCCCTGATGTGGCATCTTTATCTGGGGCTGTAGGCAGCTGCTCTTGTCTTAATCCACCAACTTTATGGATGTCTTTCTCTGCCATTTATAGATGCTGCCCAATTTTCCTTTTTTTCCCCTCCCTTTTAGCTTCAGGTTTCTCTTTGTTCCTAATCTCATTTTATTCTTTCATCCAGATGGTGCCTGTGTGTATATTCATATACAATCAATACACTGAGTTTATAAAATTAGCAATACACCATGTGCATTTATAACAATATGAATTGGTATTAATTTTAATAAATTGAGAGAACCTGCTTGCAGCTGTACATTTTAGTACTACCTGCAATTGCTTCAACCTCAGGTTTTACAGAATATATTCTCTTAAATTAAGACTAATGTTATTTGAGCAGTCCCATCCCATTTTTGAGAACATTTGATCATCATCACCATTTTATTCAAGGTCATTTAAGTTCGTTTTGTACTTTCTACATCAAGTTACTTGTACATGAAAAAATGTTATCAGGGAATAAATCAATCTTATTAGGACATAGATTTGGAGCTACATGAGGTTCAGGCTGGTTTAGGTTATTTGTGAGTATCAAAGGAAAGGCAGATACATGGTATTCCTGAAATTATGAAGGAGTAAATATGGGATCAGTAACCTCATTCCTGACCTTACCTTGACAGGTAGAGACTCCTGGGTGGGAGGGCTTAGATCCTGCCAATGGCCAGAGCAACTATTATGAGCCCCCACTGGAAATTCTACTGAGACCAGGTGAGGAACAACTAACAGAGAAATAGCTAACATAGCTTAGATGAGAGGCTCCTTGCCATACACCACCGAAAAAATCTGGGGTTCTCCCTCTGAGCCATGTCTACAGACAGTCTCACAGATGAGGTCAGAAAAATCCACCAGTAGAAGCCATAGAAGAAGCCCTTTATAGTAGCAGCTGAGGGAGGGTTACAAGAATATAAGAAATAGGCTGGACCCCAATCAGAGACGTATCAGAGGGAATGGTGCTTGGGGACAACACCTGCTCCAGGTGCCCACCTGCTTGGGGGAACTCGATCAGGTACCGCAGCAGCAACAGGCCAGCAGCACCCCCGAGCCCTGCGCCAGGGGACCTGGGGAGGGAAGGAAGCAGCTTGTATAAGCACCACAGCAGCAGGCCAGCTCCTGGCAGCAGGCTGGCTCTGTCTTTAGGTGCCTCCCCCATGCCGACCCAACTCTTCCAAGCTGGGTCAGCATGAGGGAGCAGGGGGTGATTTTGTCCCCCCTGCCATTGCACCCAGGGTGTCTTGCTCCCCTACCTTAGTTCTGCTGGCTGCTCTTCAGAGCTGGTTGAAAAGTTTCTGCCGGGCCTGGCAGGGCAAAAGGGAGGGATGTGGGGGCACCCCTCACCCAAGGTGCCCCGCCCCCATGTCCCTGCCCCCCTTATCTTAATTCAGCTGGCTGTAAAGAGCAGCCATCTGAAAAAGAGCAGCATAAAAAGAAAAAGAGCTAGCATAAATGTTTGGTTCACCCATTTGCTGAGAAGATCACAGAATCCTCCCTTTTGATTTCCAGCTCTTCACATTAGGGTAATATTTTGGAGCTGGAAGAAAAATCTGCTGGCAGAGCAAGAAAGATCTGCCATACATTCAGAAGCTTTTTTCTTCTCCTGTTTATTTGTTTATACTGCATGTTTGTGTTGTAAGCTACTTGGGGTCACCACTGGGAAGGAAAAGTGCCATTTAAATGCTAAAACATATAGATAGACAAATAAAATACCTTCTAGCAAAGGTTCACCTACTGCCTGCAGTAGGTTCTGGGTTAAAATGTTGCTTTGCAGTCAGGCTTTTAACTGGTGGTATTTCATGGCATTTATTTCTGAGCTATAGATTTATATTTGAATCTTTCTATTGTATTTTATTTTTCATGAAAAATGCCTCATGGACCTGGAAAGACTGAAAGTGTAAGATACAATTTTTAAAAAGAGTTACCACTCTGAAACGAATCACAAATTCCAAAATGGATGGGAAAACATAACCTCTCTTATAAAGAAAAGCTTAGATAGCATGAGATTTAAAAATTTGTTAGTTAATTGTCAATAAAGTAATTGACTGAAATTTCAAGATGATGACCCAGTAGCCAAGTCATCATCAGACTTGGATGATAAGCTTATTCAAGCTGAGTATAGATAACAGTCCAATACTGTAATGCATATCCCTCCATACAAAACATTCCTCTTGGTTGCCATGGCTACAAGCAAATGTACTGGAAAGGTTTACTTGGATTGTTCTTAGGGAGCAAGATTTAAAACGTATTCTCCGTTGCCATTTAGAAAATTAAATGCCCATCTGTTTGTACCATCCTTAGTTTTAGAAACCAGGGGGGAAACAAAGCCTTGATTAGACAGACAAACTTCTTGATAAACAGAGTATAAACCTGAAAGATCTTTCAGTTTCACAGAGTCCCACTGTGTTAACTTCTACCAGTTAATATTGATTTACCAATTATTGCCACAGAGCAGGCTATTGATGAACTTCACTATGCTTTTCAACAGCTGTAAAACTGGAAATGCCTGGGCCTGTTGAGAATAATCGTTGTTGAAGTTTTAAAGAATGCTTCGTCTGTTTTCCTTTATTTTCTCTTGAGTATGTTCTGCTAAGGATATGCTGGTTAAAGTTACCTCTTGCTACTCTGAGGCCACCCAAAAGCAAGATGCGCACTGCTACATATAATATTAAAAAGGCCTTTCAGTTCCTTCTTCCGTAGGAAGTACTCTCAAAAAGGGATGATTTGCAAGGAAAACAGAACTGAGCCCTTCCTCTGCTAGTTACCTTTCCATTCAACCCTAGTTACCTTTCCATGCAATTATCCCTAGCTCTTTTCCTTCAACCAGTTTATCTCATCACTTCCCCTTCCAGAAAGGGTTTAAATCCATAAAAATACGAAAAGTAGTGAGGCAAAACTGGAAGGAAGCAGGTTTCAGAATAAAACTAAATGACCACAAAAGAGTAAGCATCCATCTTTTTTACTGATTCAAATTGCCTTATTTCAGAGACATATGAACATATCAAACTGCCTTATGCAGATTCAAGGAATTTGTCCAAGTCAACATCATCTGTTCTTACTGGCTGAGGTATTCCAGGGTCTCAAGCTGTGTATTTTCATATTATTATCTGACCCTTTTAACTGGAGATGCTGGGAATTGAACCTAAGGCCATGTGCATGCAAAGGAGATACTCTATTACTGGACCACCATCTTTCCCCGAGACAACGGATCACCGGAGTTTTGATATACATTGCTGCAATGATTCATGTATGCATCTACATGTTGTGTTATGTTTATGTGAAATTATTGCTTAATTAAAAGGCATAAATACTATGCACTGTTTAATTTACAAACCTGTCTAAAGCCAGAGGTGTAGGGATGCGGCACATATGCAATGCTGCCCCACCACCTCCAAGATGGCTTTCCGGTGGCACATGGAGCAAGAAAAAGCCATTCACCCACCCCCTGCCACCAGAAAGACCAAAGGGCTAAAAGGATTTATGTTACCAATAGGCTGGCATGAGTCCAAGGGCAGGGACACAGTGGTCCCCCCGCCCCCCCCCGGCATCCAATTGGGATGCCAGTGCAGCCCAACTGCAGACTGAATTTCCAGGTTTTGCATCATGGGGCTGAAAGAAGGGCAGCCACCAGCGCATCTGCCATCTCTGCCGGGGTGAGTGCCCCAGTGAGGGCAAATGCACCAGCACAAGGCTGTGCTGCCATCAGGCAGCAGCATGGCCGGGTCTGACCCTGCAGGGCCAAACTGGCAGCAAGCACAAGTGTGGTCAGGTCGCAGTTCAATGGGTCAAGGCAGGCAGCAGGCAAGGGGTAGTCAGGTCACAGTCCAATAGGTCAAGGCATGTGGCAGACAAGGCATAGTCAGGTCACAGTTTAATAGATCAAGGCACGGGAGAACCGAGAAGCAGGCTGGGAATCAACGAAGAACCAGGCACACAGTGGCAACAGGTAACACACTTGTTGCAACCAGGCAGAAGCAAGCTCACAGCAAGGCTTATATAGAGAGCCTTGTTCAAGGGACTGGGATTTCTGCAAGGAGTTAATCCTCATCAGATGCAGAGAGTTCTAATCTCCCATATCTTGCTGCCAAAGGAGCACTCCTTCTTTGCTTCTACAGAAGCAGCCTCCTATGCACAGCTGGCTCATCACTGGGTTCCCTAGGACAGGGGTAGGGAACCTGCGGCTCTCCAGATGTTCAGGAACTACAATTCCCATCAGTCTCTGTCAGCATGGCCAATTGGCCATGCTGGTAGGGGCTGATGGGAATTGTAGTTCCTGAACATCTGGAGAGCCGCAGGTTCCCTACCCCTGCCCTAGGAGGATCTGCAGGCTCCTCTACCTATATGTCATCAGGCACGGAAGGGCTGGGTGTTGGCTCTGCTGCCTGGTCTTCCTCAGGAGTAGCCAACTCTGGCTGCACTGTGTCCTCAGGTTTTGCGTCAGAGTCCTCTGTGTCCTGGTAAGTACCCAGGGGCTGGCCCATGACACAAGGCCATGCCACTCCCTAAATTCTTTTGCCATGCCACTCTCTAAAATCCATTGGAGGATGCTGTTAGTGGCATTCTACAAAGTAATTTTAAAGAGTTTTTTTTTAAAAAAATAACACAACTATGCATTGCAACAGTTTGTACTATACAGACTGCTGAAAAAACACTGGATTAAAAAGTTGTATTCCTCTAATACAAGGTTCTGGGTTCTGTTTTCCCATTTCATGTGAAGTGATTTCTGTTCCCTACATGTCGATGCACAAATTAGAATGTTGTTCTTCTATGAGGGAGATGTCAAATAAAGTTAAATGTATTGAAGAATGCCAGAAGAAATGAATTCCTCAGTTAAAGTCAGTGTATACCTCATTTTAGTACGATAAAGGAAAAAAGTAGCTGATTGCAATGGGCTTAGACTGGAGTACCTCTGCAAAAGATTACACTATACATCATCTCCCCCTTTATTCCAAGAGACCTGACCCAAGTGACATAAACTCTCCCATCTTCAGCGCAAGTCACTGCCATAAAAATGTATTATTTGATGGGCAACCATGACAGTGTCAAATAGATTAATTTCCATCATTCAGCTAAGACCTCAGCACAGGTCTGGAGTAAGACAATAGGGAAGACTGCTATTAGTGCTGTGACTGGTGGTATGGATGACCTTCATGATTTGTGGGCCCAGGTGATTCCTGTACTATAGTTTTCTAGTCCAGTGAAGCATGCATTGTTAAGACATGTGTCTAAAACATACACTGTTACGACATGGATCTAAAACCAACATGATAAAAGGGCTAATTGAAAAAAAATGGATATTGATTAGTTGTACTTTATAGCCAGGTGTAGTTGAATTTGTACCCCTGAAATAAAGCATTTTCAGGCTGGATTAGAAATAAAGTATAGGTTATTTATATTCACTGTACACCTCAAAACTCTGGGGGGAAATGCAGTATGTTTCTAAAATAAGATACTCCCATCAACAACAAATATCTTGCTTCTGAACCCATAATGAAAAAATATATTCAAATGAAACATTACCTTGCTTAATAAATGTAGAAAGTTTTAAGCCGTCTATACCATTTCAGCCAAGATTTGTTTTCTTATAGTGCAGTCCTAAACACAGTTACACCCTTCTATGCTCATTGAGATAAATGAATTTAGAAGGGTCCAGCTCTGCTTAGAATTGCAAATATTAAAATAAGATTGTAAAGAAACAAATGTTTAATATATTTGGCATATAATCGGCTAAAGCAGTTGGTGAGAGTGATAAAACTGCTATATTTACAAATGTCTCTATCAGTTAGGCTTGGAGCTAAGAAAAAGGGCAGTGCGAAATCTTCTACTCTCAGGGGGATTTTTCACGCAAGGTTTCAAGCACACAAACTATCTGTTTTCAACATTGTACTATACTCCCTCCTGCTCCTCTGTCTCCATTAACTTTACTTGGGGTATATATCTGTGAAGTCATTTTGTCAATACCATTTCATATCTCTTGGTATATAAAACTAATTAGTCTTTTTCCTCAAACAAAATATTGTCAACAAATATTTTTATAACAGTCTGTACAATTCAGAAATATTTTTAAAACATTTTATAACAGTCTGTACAATTCACATCCTGTATTGGTTATCATGCTAATCTGGTTTGCAAGCTTGTATGTCATTAAATGAACAATGGACAGGTTGTGCAACACCCGTATAAGCAAACTTATACATCGTTCTAAAGTTAGCAAATACTGTGTATCAACATGCTCAAGATCACCCATTGGGAGTCCATCACAAAGCTGAAATGAATGCTTGCTCCTGTGTATTGGAGAGCTGTCATTAATCGATAGCAGCTTGATGGCACTTAACATACACACAATACATTCCACCAGTCTCTACTGGAACTGTGTCCTAAAATTAAAATTGAACTACACTAGTTAGTCTATTATTGATATATCCTTATAAAATTGCAGCAGAACATTTCAAGTGTGAAAGGTATATTGCTAAGGTAGTGTAGTTCCTAACTCTAGGAAATTGCACAAACTGGAAACCAACTTCAACCTCCTCAGCTGCACCCTTTGCCTCTTTTGGGCTCTCCCCACCAAACCTTACCCTGCCTATACCTTCCAGGCCACCCTGTTTCCCTGGCAACATGAGAAGCCTGCAGGCTGCTCCTGCAACTACCACCTCCTTTGGAAGGTGTGAAGAGGGCAGGGATGGGGAATGGTGGTCGCTGTGACAGGATAGAAAGAGGTTGCTGTGACAGGATGGAAAGAGGTCGCTGGGACTGCCAGGCTCTTTCCCCACTGCAGTGACCAGAAGCTCAGCTGGGCAAAGAGGAGTCAAGAGGTCCCAGTAGGTAAGTCTCCCCTCTCTCCCTTTCCTTCACAAAACCAAGCTTAGTTCTGAATGAAAAGGTTTTTGGGTCCATGGCTTTGTCGAAGTCTCATGTTACACTTGGAAGTTTCAGCTGTGTAGAAGCCGGCTGTGATTTTTCAACAGCGAGAGACTGAGAAAAGCCATTTGTGTATGTTCTTTCTATTCCCCTGTGCTCCACTCTGGCAATTAACTCTTTAATTTATATTTACAAAATCGACTTTTGTATTTAAATGTAGCCTAGTGGACTCCCTTCTGCTTTTAACCCCAGTATTCTTTAAAAAACATTGTAAAAAGGCACTTTCTCACCTCCCTATAGGTCAAAAAGTCCCAAGTTATATGTTGGGGTTACCTGGGGTGCCCTGGCTCATTGGCCAAAGCTAGCCCAGTCTCATCAGATCTCAGAAGCTAAACATCTGTGTGTATAGAGCAAGTAACCGCCAAATTTCTCTTTTTTGGTGTTATTTTTCTGTGTAAGTCCCATCCCCCAAGCCATGTGTGCATGGCAATTGACTGGAAGTAAGTTGTGCATGGAGATTGGATGGAAGTGAGTCATGCATTGCAATTAGCTGGAAATGAGTTGTCTCCACCTTCTAGGCTTGCTCAATTATATATAGAGATGTGCAGCAGAATGCATGGCAAGAAGCAATGATACATGAGAAATGCTCGTCCGAGATTCCATCTCCTTTAGGACATCCCCTGTCCCATTGATCTCTGGCTTGGAGTGTTTAGGCCTCCACTGAGACTCCCTGGAGAAACTGGCTGTTCTGCTGGTATACCGGTCACCTAGCGCACCAGCAGACAGCCTGTCACGATTCTTGGAGGTTATCTCAGAGTAGGCGCTGATGCACCCTAAGTTGTTAGTACTGGGTGACTTCAATGTCCATGTTGATTCGGCCTCCGCTCTGTTAGCCGCTGATCTAGTGTCAACCATTGTGATGCTAGATCTTTCCCAGTGAACATCGGGAGTCCCACGCATCAGTGTGGCTACACTCTGGACCTGATCATCGCTGCAGGTGTGAATGTGAGCTAATCCTCTGTTGATAGAGTGCCATGGTCTGACCACTACATCCTTAAGGCTTGGATAGAAACTGCTGCACCCCCCTGTCTAGGCAAGGGGCATATTTTGGCCCGCCTGCGGAGACTAATGGACCCGGAGTGGTTCCAGGATGCTCTGCAGGAGACCCCAACTGGCGCCTCCCTTGATGAGCTGATAGAGAGCTGGGTTACCAGGCTCTCTGAAGCCATCAAGGCCATCGCTCCAAGGTGCCCTCTCCACACCCACGCCAGCCCGGCTCTTTGGTATACCAAGAAGCTGCGATGGATTAAATGGGAGCTGAGACAGCTAGAGTGAGTGTGGTGACGGACCCTTGATGAGGGGATAAGACACATGTATCAGATGTTTATGAGATCCTACAAGGGAGCTGTGAAGGATGCGAAGAGGTCTTATTTTACTTCCTCTATCGCAGTAGCTAGCTTGTTTAGTATAATTTGATTGCTTACAACCTCTGTCATGGGTCACAAATCCAGGGAATTGGCTCTAGGCTGTGAGACTTTTGAGAGCTATTTCTCAGACAAAGTCTTGACCCTCCGCCAAACCCTGCCTGCCACGGTTGATACAATACATATAAAGCTCAATTAGAAGGTAACCTGACTGGGTTTGTAAACTATATTTGTTATTTAAGGAAGTCATTTTCGACAGCATATTTTATTATAGGTAGAGATTTCAATACTACAATTTGTGAATGTGAGAATAGCCACCCAGTTCTGATGACAAAAAAGAGAAATGTAGCACTCCTGCTTCTTAGATGTTCGAAAGATTTTAAATATATTTATGTGGGGATTAAATTGGTTCTGTTGGTAAATAACATAAGGGGTAGTATATTAAACAGGTCTTATCCAAATGATTACCCAGCAGAATTTGCATATCATTCTGGAGATAGGATGAGTCTTATTCATTACAGCACTGTATTTGATTAATTAGATTAGTGAAAAGTGTTGAAGTCTCCTCTCATTATGACAGTGACCACTAACCCACTGTTCTGAAATATAGTATTCCAGAATATAACTCACATGTTTTAAATATATATAGAAATGAGATACTGTTTGATAAGATGCATTTTAAAGTGAGATGGAATCCTAGAATGAATAATAAAATAAAAATAATATTGAGCTCTGAAGAAATAGAGAGGATTGAGGTAAGAAATTTAGATATAGAAGATAATACCTATTGCCTAGGAGGAGTTAATCAGTTAATCAGGTAAATAAGGTAGTGACCAATTTGCAGGACAAACTATAGCTGAAACAACAGATGTACAAATTCATGGTATAATCAAGAATGTAATGATGTGAAAATAACATATAGAAATTTATACCATAGATACAGATGAAACGCAGAGGATAAGCTGTTAGCAGAAATGAAAAAAAAAGTACAAAACATTGATTTGAAGGAATAAGAAGGAAGCCTCAAAGAGGGCTTGGACCCAATTAAATCAGGCAATCAAGGAAAATAAATCACTCTCTATTTTGGAGACTGACCTTGAATTCTTTAATTAGACTTCTTGCCTCTATGATTTGTGACATTACCCAGAAGTGTGGGGAAATTATTTTATACAACTTTATACTATGGGGGAGAATGAGCATGTATATTATGGACATAAGGACAACTTTACCCCCCCTTGGCCCCCTGTTTCAATGATGGAGACGTGGAAATTAATTGAAACTTTGAGGAGTAGTGAAGCTTCAGGTATTGATATGATTTATCTTGATTTTGTTAAGAAGAACATAGATTGGTGGGCTTCAGTTCTTTCAGTGCTGTTCACAATGATTGATAGAACAGGGATTATACCAAAAGACTGAGGCACTTTAATAATTGTACCCATCTGCAAAAAAGGTAAAAAAGAACTTCCATCCAATTAGCACCCAATAAGTTTACTGAGTGTAGTCAGTAAATTATATGTTAGACATCTATACTGGGTTGAGTATATGGGTGGACCAGGAGGCCTGTGTTGCTGATGAACAAGCTGGATTAAAAAAAGATCATTCATGTTTAGATCATTGTTTAATATTAGATCATTTAATCTCCAAATATGCTCTAAATCAACTATCACCCTGTATATTTCATTTATTGATTTTAAGGTTGCTTTTGATAGTGTTGAGGTCCCCCATGGCTGTTTGTACGCTTTCCTGTATGTGGCCCCAGAGGCTCTGTGACTCTGTGGTCCATGTCGCTTTTTAACATTTACCTCCTCTTCCCTGCATAGCTCTGCAGAGACGAGGGGACATGTGGAGCTACGGGTGGGCGCCACTGATTTTTAAAAGACTCACTCGTTTAGTGAGTCACTAAAACACCGTTGTGGGGAAAATGGGTTGTTGTGGCTTCTCAGCAGCAGCTGTGTGAAGTCCTCCCCCACAATGGCATTTTTACCAGCTGCACATCACTGTATGTGGCCTGTGTGGAATCCGCCCAAGTCTCAAATCCTTTATGGGACATTTTTTTTTATTTCTAGTACTAAGACTATCTCAGAGATTATACAGTCAACTTTCCTGAGATCAATATTCCAAGTTCCATCTAATTCTTCTGTCTGTTTGGAAGCAGGCATGATATCAGTAAAGGCAAGAACCCGGTTGGTGACCATATTATTTTGGTTGAGGATACTTAAGAACACCAAGGGATTAGCACAACTTATTTTATCAGATTTATATATTTCCCCATGGCGAAAGCTTGTACAGGCTAAATGGAGTTATTACGGGTTTTCTAATGAGATGCTCATATCAATGGAATACACCCAGGTAAAAGATAATCAAGCAGATAATTTTTTTACGTCAAGACAAAATGTTATGAGTACATTTAGGAGATTTTTATTTGATCCTAACCTGCTGTACAGTGTGGTATTGGCATCATAAGATATCTACATAGGTCAGATTACAAAGGAACTTTTACCTTATATAGGTCACATTCCCTATTGTGGTTGTCCATGGGAAGTATAAAGTCACTCCATATTTTGAATGCCAATGTACATGCAATGACAGTTCATTAGAGACATTTAAACATATCTTTTTTTTATTTCAAAAAATATGATCATATCAGGAGGAACCTCATAAATCCTGTACTGACTTGTTTCTCAGGAAGGGATAGGAAAAATATTATGATGGTTATGTTCTCTGGAAGAAATTTTGAGACCACTGTTAAAGTAGCTAAATTTGCCTGGATTGTAATCAAAAACAAGAATGTTATAGAAAACTGATAATGAATTTGGTGTACTAGTCATTTATGAACGGCATTGTTCTCAACAATTTTATCTTAAAAGTTTAAAATGATATTTATGGACATAAATCAGCAAAAAGGGATATTGAATTATATGAGTGGTTAGAATTATCTCTAGATAATTGAATATGAACTTAATTTAGTATAGCTGAATGGTAAAGTTTTTATCTTAATTTTAAATTTAAATTGTAGTTTTGTAGTTTTAAATTAATATATATGAATGTAAATACCTTTCATATATATCTGATCAATGACTGTCAATAAATATTCATTCATTCATTCATTAATATCAATGAATGAGGCTGCTATTTTGCATTATAATGTCAGATGCATTAAATCCTCTGAAATTCATCTCTTCTTTCCAGTGTCTTTGTGCTCCTGGCTGGAGAGGAGAATTTTGCCAGTACGTAGAAAATGCCTGTTTAATGTTCTCAAACCGTTGCCACAGTGGAGCTGCTTGTGTTGACATAAGTCCATCCAAACTGCAGCCGCAGACTGAGTGTCTGTGTCCCCCTGGTTTCACAGGTAAGAAAGATGAGAAATTGTGGGTGCAATCTGATGATTATCATGTTAGTTCACTGTACTCTTCAGGCAGGTCATGGAAGTACTTGATTTTCTTTTTACTCTCGAGAAGAGCTTTTCTCAGTCCTTCTCTCAACCAGTCTTCAAATTTGGTTAACGCTCGCCTTCTGAACTTTTCATTACTTGACTCACCAAACTGGCAACCTGGGAACTGCCTCCTTTGCCACCTAGCAAGCATGTCCTTTTGCCTGTCCCGTATCAACAGATTTACAGCAAATTCCTGTGCACACAGATACTTGCTTGGTCCATTTCCAGACCTCAATCTTGGTCGGCACCGACAAATCCTCTGTCTCCAGACTATCTTGCTTGGCTTCTCTGGCTCCTGATAACCTTCTAGTCAGCATGGCTTTTGTAGAGGCAAGTCCTGTCTTACAAACTTATTAGAGTTCTTTGAGGGTGTAAACAGACATGTGGATAAGGGGGAACCAGTGGACATTGTCTACTTGGATTTCCAAAAGGCTTTTGACAAAGTTCCTCACCAGAGACTGTTGAGAAAACATGGTAATCAAGGCAGAAGCCAGAGGGGAAGTCCTCCTATGGATTTAAAAAACTTGGTTGAGGAACAGGGGAAACAAAGGGTGGGTATAAATGGGAAGTTCTCACAATGGAGATGCTCAGATGTAGGGAGTGGTGTCCCCCAAGGATCCGTTTTGGGACCAGTGCTCTTTAACTTATTCATAAATGACCTGGAAGTAGGGGTGGGTAGTGTGGTGGCTAAGTTTGCAGATGATACCAAATTATGCGTAGAAGGGTGGTAGAATCCACAAAGGATTGGCGAAGAGAGCTCCAAGTGGACCCTTAATAAATTAGGTGAGTGAGCGGTAAGAAATGGCAAATGCAGTTCAATGTAGCTAAATGTAAAGTGATAACATAGGGGCAAAAAATCCAGAAACTTCACATACGCTATTCAGGGGTCAGTGCTATCAGTCACAGACCATTGTGGGGAGAGAAGAGGGGATTTTGGGCTGTCTTAGTTGAAATAGTTCCATGGGAATGTCAACTCAATGCAATTGGCAGCTGTGAAAAAAGGCAAACTGTCCCAATACTGGGGATCATTAGGAAAGAGTTGATAATAAAACTGCAAGGATTGTCATGCCTTATATAAAGCAGTGGTGCCACCCAGCACTTTGGAATACTATGTTCAGTTCTAAGGTGCACCCCATCTCAAAAAAGGATATCGAAGAGATAGAAAAAGAGCAGTGCAAGAGAAGGGCAATGAGGATGATTGAAGGATTGGAGCAACCTTCCTTATGAGGAGAGGCTGCAGCGTTTGGGACTCTTTAGTTTGGAGAGGGAGATCGTCTGAGGGGGATATGATTGAAGTTCATAAAATTATGCGTAATGGGGTAGAAAATGTTGACAGAGAGAAATTTTTCTCTCTTTCTCACAATACTAGAACCAGGGGGGCATTTTGAAAAGCATGCTGGGGGAAGAATCAGGACTAATAAAAGGAAACACTGCTCTTCATGCAACGCGGTGATTGTGGTGTTTGGAATATGCTGCCACAGGAGGTGGCAGGATGGCCACCCAACTAACCTGGATAGCTTTTAAAAAGAGGCTTGGACAGATTTCATGGGAGGAGAAGTCACTCTATGGCTACCAAATCTTGAATCCCTCCCTACAATCTGAGATTGCAAATGCCTTAGCAGACCAGGTGCTCAGGAGCAGCAGCAGCAGCAGAAGGCCATTGCTTTCACATCCTGCATGTGAGCTCCCAAAGGCACCTGGTGGGCCACTGAGAGTAGCAGAATGCTGGACTAGATGGACTCTGGTCTGATCCAGCAGGCTAGTTCTTATGTTCTTATGTTCTTATGGAATGCACCTCTGGCAATTCCTGGTCGTTATCACCGAGAATTATCAGCTTCACACCTTCCAAGAGCTTGACTCCCGTTTCCTGGGCTGCCAATCCACTGCTTGCTTCGGGCTTGGTAACTGCAACTGCCACGCTTCTCCTGGATTCTCTAGCACAAACTGTAACTCTGCTATACGCCTAGGTCGAGTTGTAACTGCTTGTTCGTCTGTCTGCATTTTTAAACATCTTGACTCTCCATGCCAGTACAGAAACAAAATCACTTCTCTGCTTAAAAAAATCTAATCGCTAGGCACGCAATAAAATCCCACCGCTGCCACCATGTAACGGAAGAACTTGCTTCTGGCCACTCCTTCATAAGGAATGTGGGTTGGGATTTTGTTATTAAGCATGCAAAAAATCACTGAAAACAAAACGGTTCTTAGAAAAATATATTTTGATGTTTATTGAGTTCTGCACCTGCTCAATAAACTGAGAATGCAAAAGTAAAAGTTAAAACAATAACTTAAAATTTCCGGTAGCGCAGCTTTGTTACAACAAAATGCAAGCAGAGACTAAACACTTAACTATAGCTAAAAATATCCTCTGGCAGAGATTAACGACCTAAAACATAGATAACTAACAGACAGAGTTTACAAACAGAGCAACAGCAAGAATAAAGAAAGATAGAAAGGTAGGCTAATGAAATGCTGAAAGGCAAATTATATAGAAATTATCTGTCAGCTGATGTAAACGGACTAATAATTCTTTCCTGATAATTAGCTGAGTCAGCTTGGCAAAAGTCAAAAGTTGCTAACAGGTGTTAATCATTTGAGTCCTAACTAAAAGGAACATGCTCTACAGCTGGGGCTCTACACTTAGCCAAAAAAGCTACAAAATAGAGAAATTTAAAATGATAGTCTCAATTTCTCCACAGTACCGGTAGCGTAGAAGTAGATGGTCCAGTGGTTTGAGTCACTCCAAAGCAGTTATGTTCATGATTCTTCTCCCAGAGCTGATTTTTCCAAATGATTTTGCTACCTACTATGTAGTACAGCAGATGAAAAAGCAATGACACAATCCACAAAAGAATGAAGGAAAATTGCTGGTCTCTAAAATCTGATAACTCTTCCTCAGGTTTTTCATGAAAAATTACTTTGACTATAAGCACAAGGAGTTCAAGTTTTGGAGAGGTTTTTTTGCCTGTGTTGGGTCATAAACCAGTCATACTGATAAATGGCTGTGTTCTAGGTTTGGGGCCCATATCCAGTGGGGCGCTCTAAGAATCGATGTTATTTTCAGTGTTGTTTAACACCTTTATTGATGAACTGGAAACCTGGTTAAACAACACATTAATCACATCCAGTTATTGCACCAAATTGGGTGGTGCTCCTTGAACTTATGTGAAAATCTGCCTAGTAAAATAAGCAATCTAAGACATGATTTATTGTGCCTTGTATTTTAAAAATTATAAGACAAAAAAATGGGAGTTTGTGTAACATCCAACACGTATATTCAAGATGAAAACTTAATTTAGATACTAATTATGAATTAGCATTAGCTTCAGAAATCAGTTTACATCATTTACCACTGTGCTATCTTGGATTTCAATGATAGCCATTAAGCAAGAACTCTGTGTTTTGAGAAATATTTATGGTATGAGCTATGAAATTATTACATATATTTTATCGTGTGGCTTAATTGTTCAGTCCTATCTGTCACTGCACAGTTGAATAGGATATGTCCTTGTAAAATTGCTGAAATCTCACACCTGTTCTACAACAATCTACATTTTTAAACAATAGTGTACATCATCATCTTGGAAACAAGGGAATAGTGTTACCCAGCTTAACAGCATACGAACTTATTTTTATATAGCAATGGGGAATTACTCAGCTTGGCAATGCAAGAGGTAGGCTGGGAGGGGATCTTTTTAGACAACTATACCAGAAATGGCTTGAAACGTATCCACAGAGAATTCACAAAAGACCAAATTGCAGTTTAAATATTTTATATAAGTTTTGGTTGCAAACAATCACACAGCGAGATGTTAAGGCACATACGCACAGTTCCTAAGTATATAAACAGGGAGAAAAAGATAGGTTGGATGATAGAATGGGAGTTGGGGAAGCAGGGGACTTATACGTTACCTAAAATCTGCAGAGAAGTTCCAGAAGAAGGCAAGGATCTCTATGCCAGAATAGGGACCCAAGCGAAGGACAATATATCGTGTCTCACACCAACTTGGCCAAGGGAGGTTCAGGCTAGTAATGAGCACTGAGGCTCTGGTGAGCAGTATTTTTATACCCCTTTGCACAGGTAAGGCGGGAAATTCAAACTTAGGTTTCGTTTCTTTGCAACTGCTTGGGGTTTCCTTGCTGGACTTGGGAGGTTGAGCTAATTAGCAGCTCTACTTCCCAGGACAATGGGGCCAATTGGTCCTAGATTATATCAGTGATACCTTGAATGGTTTATGCAGAGGTACTTCCTAAAGTCTCTGCCTTAAGTATTCAAATTTGGCTGAGGCTTGAGTGAATCAGGAAGGGATCTTGTTGTTAATGAGATCGTATCTGGAGGTTGAGGAATGCATGGAAGAAGCAATTGTTTGAGGAAATGGTTTCTCAAAAGCACAGTATCAGGGGCTTCCAAAAACAGCTTAGCGAGTTATGGTGTACAGATTCCATTATGTTAACGGAGTACTCTGGCAGGGTGGATAATTAAAGATGCATGTCCTTGTTATGAGGCGTCCAGGTTGTATCACTGGAGTAACTCATAGATCTAATCTCTGCAAACAGACTGTTTTGCCTTAGGCTTGCTTTCAGCTTGGACACTCTGCTATCCACCCATACAAACATGGAAACTGGCATTTTGTACCACACAGTATGAGAAATAATATGAAATCCAATATTTCATAAGGCAGGGGATGAAGGCCATGCTAACAGTAGGGTAGGAAAGATTGTCTCTTTGAGAAAAATTGCATGGGTTTCTATGGTCTTTCAGATCACAAGTCTGCTCTGTGTGTGTAAGAGAGAGAGAGGGGGGACAGGCAATGTCTGGCAACAGGCAAGAGGGTTTCAGGAGGGGCAGCTTTCCAAGGGGAAAGTTAAAGAGAAAAATAAAAGTCTCATTTGATTACAGGAAGTTTTTGTATAGTTCCTAGTGATTCCTAGAGCTACCAGGAAATGACAATGACAGCTCTAGGAATCACCTGAAACTCTATGGTAAAACCAGATTCCTAGCTGCACCCTAGTTATCACTTCTGAATAGATTTCGGAAGTACCAGGAACTCTATGATAAGAATGTCTTGTAAATAGACAAGGCCTTATTTTTATTTTTACTGTTTCCTGGTAGCAATGGGACCTGGGAAGTGGGATCTGCTGTACCCATCAGGAGCTTGGCAGCCTCAAGAGAAAGTGTTCTCACAAAGCATATCCTGAACCTGCGTACTTAAAACATGTATATTTGTGTTTTTAAACAATTCAGTTCAGCATGAAAGGCAAGGATAAATATTACAACCTTTAGTCATCCTTAAAACAGCCCTGTGCAATATAGTGGATAAGAATAGGAGCTAGGAATTCCCTTGTTAAAATCTTATTTTAGGCAATAATTAATTAAGCAAGCCTCTGTTCTTGCATCTTCAATCTGTCATCTGTAATATGGAGGCAAAGACATTGCTCATTTTCAGTTCTGGCTTTTGGGCATTCTGTTCTATAGACTATAATTTGTCCACTACAAATGTAATGACAGACTATGTCTTGTAGTAAACAGAGGTGTGTGAGTGTGCACATGGAGGAAGAAAGCCAGCATGGTGTAGTGGTTAAAATGTTGGACTAGTCACTAAGACTAGTGGGGAAACTCAAGTTCAAATCCCCACTTGAACCATGGAAACTTGCTGAGTGACCTTGGCCCATACATGCATTCTCTTTATTATTATTATGATTATGATTATGATTATGATTATTATTATTATTATTATTATTATTATTATTATTATTATTATTATTATTATTATTATTATTATTATTATTAATTGTATCGTTTGAATTTTACAGTCTATATATATAAAAAACTAACAGTGTTTTTGTTGATGATAGTATAACTCAGTAACTGCTGGGCCAATTCCTCTGAAAATTCCCAGTCACTATAGTCAGCCTGGTGAGAGTGTTTATAGATGTTCACATACCTGAAATTTCACACCTGGCCGAGGTAAAATGCCTTTTTCCTAGCGCTCCATGGAGAAGGACATGCAGCTGCCTGTGTGTAACTGTCACCCTTAGAATGTTCATGCAGCTTAGAATGTTCACTCAGATGGCCAGATATGAGCAGTGGAAACAGTACATAGGCAGTAACTCGAGTGGAAGTGAAACACACACACACACACATACACACGGGGGAGAGGGAAGGGAGGGAGGGGGAGGGGTGGCATGCAAGGGAAGAGAGGGAGGGAGAGGAAAGGGACGGAGGGGGAGGCATGCAAGGGAAGAGAAGTGAGAGAGGGGAGAGAGTGAGAGGTGGCATGCAAGAGAGGGGAGGGGGGCCAGCATCTGGATATGACCCACCCACCCTAGCAGAGGAAAAGGGAAGGGAGGGAGGGGGAAGGGTGGCATGCAAAGGAAGAGAAGTGAGGGAGGGAAGAGAGTGAGGGGCGACATGCAAGGGACGGGAGGGAGGGGCCAGGCACCCTAGATTCCCTGAATACTGCAGTTACATGTTAAAGAAAACCACAGGCACGCATTTTACTCAGGAGTAAGCTCGGTACAGCAAACCGTGACATACTTTGGACCAATGCCTTGCATCGCGCCCCTCAGAGGGTTTCCTCAGAAGCGACACCCATTGCCACCAATCAAACTTACTCCCAGGTAAAGGATCATGACCAGCCAGCCTAGATGTGTGGGAGGGGTGCCTTTCTGGGCCCCCCCCCCAAAGGAATGCGGGCACACACATCAATGACATACTAAGACTTCCAGTATCAGGCTGCGTGTTTGCATGAGATCGCATCTACATTGCCTCTGTAAATTGATTTGCTGCTATTGTTCCTTTCCCATTTCACCACAATAAGCCACAGCAACCCGTGGCCGGGCCCTGCTAGTTTATAATAGTTTCCTTCTTCATGCATTTTCAAACAATACATTTTCCCCCTTTTCTCCCTCCCCCATTCAATCTTCCTCATAGTTTTGTCACACAAACAGCAGTAAGTTCATTCTCTGTAGCCTCTTCTCCCATATTTCTTCATTGACTCAAGCTTCTTTCATCCAGTCCATGTATATTATCCATATCTTCAAAAGTTCATTCTGTTTATCTTGCCACGTCTTATTTTTGGATAATATCTCAAATATATCAAGTGTCACTTGTTTCCAGATATATTCTAGCCATTTCTGAAATGTCCATCTTTTCTTTTCTTTTTCCATCCCAAGGCTATTGTTGCATGGGCTGCTTTAATCATTATTTTATACATATAACTATATTTTTAGCCACCCTTCTATCTTGCATTACACCCATGAACATTAAGTCATTATTTAAATCAATATTAATCTTCACCAGTTTCTCGATATATAACAATACAATTTTTACTTCTGCACATTCTATCCACATATGACTATAATTTGCCTCTTGGTCTCCACAGTGCCAGCATTTGGAACTAAGTCCTTTTATCATATATGCCAATCATACATTCTCAACCCTGACTGTGGTCACCATATCTGAATATCTCTTGCCTTTACAACCCTATGTGGTCACCATAAATCAGCTGTGATTTGATAGCAAAAAAAGGGATAACCTTAAGTCCAAGGTTCATTCATAGAATGTGAATCCTATGGGAAGTGGTTGGATTGATTGAGGGAAAAGACTAAAAACAGGTTATAGAACATTATTGTTATTAGTGTATTTCATTTTGATTGTGTTAGGCTGTATTCCTTGGTCTGCAGGGTTACACTTGTCTTATAATTAAATACTGGATACATTAATTTATTCACTAAGGTTACGTTTTATTGATTTGTATTCAGATTCCCTATGATCTTTTGTCAATAATTATTTTTTATCTGAGAGAAGATGATAAGATGCAGGCCAATTCTGTATTTTATACCTTGTTTTGTTGTTGTTCCAAAATAATTTCTAACTTTTCCATTGTGACAAGCAAGATAAATATTTTGTTTCTTTCTTGTTTGTTCTTGAATTCTTTGTCTTTGGAGGCTTGTTGTTTTGTAAGCAGGAAGCATACATACTGATTCTGAACTGGACCCCTGTTCTAACAGCAAGACTCAACGGATATATTGTTTCTCAAAGGATTCTGTGGACTCAGAAAGAGCTTTGTGATGTCAAGCCCAAAGGATTGAGCTGCCTAAAGAACAGAGGACTTTGGGACTGGGATGGCTTCCTTATTTACCTGGTGGAAAGTCATAAGATATAGAGTTAGAAAAATAGTTGGTGCCTGGGAATAAATACAATCCTTTGAGGAATCAGGCCCCTTTTAATCAAACTTCTTTTTGACCAAGATAGCATTGGTTGTATTTTTACTGGTGGCAACTATTCTGTTCCTGTGTGAGGACCATCCTGCTTTATAATGGAAATTTAAGCTCAGGTATTTAAAGATCTTAACTTGCTCAAGTGCTTCCCCATTAACCGTCCAGTTAGAAGGGCACTACGAGCTTGCAAAACCCATGATTTTTTATTTGAAAATTAATTTCAAGGTTGTTGTTACTATAGTATTCAGCACACCTGGCTAATACTTGCTTTAACCCCACTTTGGTCTGTGATAACAAAATGGCATCATCTGCATAAAGCAGCAGAGATATCCTTGATTCACCAAGATAAGGGCTGTGTGTATCATACCCTCTTAAAGAGGACACTAAGTCATTTAAAAAGAGGTTGAACAGAGTTGGTAGGAGTCAGAGTGGCTTCCGGGTTGCACTTTACTTGGCACGCTGTATTACAGTGAAGTGCAATGATTACAGAGGGAAATTTCTTCTCTACACCTAGGCATTCGAACTTCCTCCACAAAAGGGTTCTTGGCACAGAGTCAAAAGCAGCTCTGAGATCGAGAAAAGCTGCATATAGTTTGGACTTATTTACCCTGGTATACTTGGAAATCAGAGTGCTCAGGACCAAACAATGGTCGATTCCCCACTCACCGTTTGATGCGGGCTACTCGTGGCAAGTAACCCGGGGTCCTGTAGCACTCCCCATTACACCAGCTGCAACAACGCAGCAACCCTGATTCAGCCACTCTCCTACCCCCTCAGCGTGCATCATTTCTGCTCCTGGACAGAAGAGCACCTTTTGGGGAAGGTGGGGAAGTCCAGGGAGTGACTCCGTGTTTGAGTTTCTTCAAACCCTGCCGGGAGGCAGAGGGACCTCCTTATTTGGGCAGTGACTCCCCCTGATGTCACTGCCCAAATAAGGAGCTCCCTCTGCCTCCCTCCTGGCTGATGTTTGAGGAAGCCCAGCTAGCCGGGGTGTCACGGGGTTCCCCCTTCACCCTCTGAGGAGGGCAGCAACAAGCGGCTTGTGCAGCCGCAGGGAGGTCATCCCGGGCCACACCCCCAGCCTCTGCAGAGGCCTGAAAAGCCCGCTGGCTGCAGGGTTTCCCCTTTGCCCTCCGGGGAGGGCAGCAACAAGCGGCTTGTGATTGCTGGTAAGCGGTGACTCGTGTATAAGCTGAGGGGGCATTTTTCAGCCTTAAAACAGGGCTGGAAAACTTGGCTTATACGCGAATATATATGGTAAGTGAGTTTTGGGTTGCAGTTTGGGCGCTCGATCTTGAAAAGGTTCGCCAGCACTGGTGTAGGAGGTTAGGTTTGAAGTGCATGAATGTTATTGTGTTGAAAGTGCCGTCAAGTTGCAGCCAACTGATGGCAACCCAGTTGGGGTTTTCAAGGAAAGAGATTAACAAAGATGGTTTGCCATTGGCTGCCTCTGCATTGCAACCCTGGACTCATCCCAACGCAAGCACACAAAAACATTTTAGATGGCAGATAGATAAGTAATAATCTTTTTTAAAAAGTATTTCTTCTGTAAATGCTACTGACAAAATATAGGACTTACATACACTAATTCTGTCATTGTATTGGAGTACCCAAGGTATGCCTTAATAAGTTAAGTGTGAATTCAAATTGATGAATTTCTACAGTTAATTTTACCAGCAATAAGATTATTTTAATTAAAGGATTTTTCCTACCCCTAAATTAAGTGTCTAATACGCCCAATCAATTCCTGCCAATAAGATCACTTTATACGCAAGGAAAGATAGTAATTAATTAAAGGAAGCTCCTTCAAGGACAACTGGTCAACTATATAGTACTTGTAAAAGAGCTGATGAGAGCTTTTTCCTATTCTTTTACTTTCAGTGTCATAAAATGATATGTGTAGAATAGCATTTGTTTCTATTCTTGTCAAGTCTGATTATGACTTACTTTAGTAAAGATTTATCTAATTAGAACCCCTCCCAACCCAATGAATAGTTTCCTAAGGTGAAAAAAGTCCTTCTTAAGGGGCGTATAAACTTACTGCTCCTCTCCATCACTCACTCTGCATTATTCAAAATGGATTAGTGGGTGGGCCAGTTCATGGCAAATACCTGTAGCAGATAAGTGAAGCTGGCATAAATACTCCCTGAAAACCCCTGGCCCAATAGGAACCTGGTGCTGCATTTAAAAATGAGATGGGTACAATGGTTTCTGCTCAATGGAAAATGGGAAAAGGATGTATTTATTTTTGATTACCTCAAATTGTGCACTGGACTTTGCTTAGCCACTTATTTTCTGTAGTAGAGTGATATATATCACTCTATTCTTGTCAAGTCTGATTATATATAATGCACTCTTTTAAAAGTTGATTTTTAATATCTTTCAAATAGTTTGTTCACTGCCTTGAGGGCTCAACTGGAGTAGAAAGGCAAGATGTCAATACATATACAGACAGATGTGGATGAGATATCTGTGGATGACGGGCTATTCTCAAGCTAGGCCATCACTGACTGGTAGATTGGGGGAATGACAAATACTATTAACTACAATACAAACCTTTCAAAAATATTTGCTTCCAAAAACCTACTAGTCATAAATACAGTCTTATCTGAAGTCTGAACAAGTAAGAACCCTGTTGTAATTTATATTTGTTCTATGTCAGTTCCCATTTAAGCATTGCCTAAATTTTGATGCAGCTGTTTTGTTTATAATTTATAAACACTGCCATTAAGCACAATTAGATGTTAAACTTTTATAACCTATGTTGTTGTGGGTATTCTATAAATCAAGCTGAAAGTGTTTGGGCTACAGTTTACACTGCTTTGGTTTCCAAACTTTGCAGTATGAAGCAAACAACTTTGCAAATCGGATTTCATTGAGGAAAAAGAAAGCCACCCAGGCTCAGAAGCCAAAAATAAAGATATCTTGATTTCCCCCCATTTCACTGCATAAAGAAAAAAGGGAGGAAAACAGAAGGAAAGTGAAATAGAAAGAAAAGGCTAGAAATGTTTGCCTTGTTACCAAATCTAACTCCTAAAAATTTGTCACTTATGCCCTGGACTACCTTCCAGAAGATCTGGGTTTTATCCCAGTCAGGTCCCAAGCTATGACCATTTTATGCCAGGGTCCAATGCATATAAAGTACATTTTTACTCTCAGATGAAGGTTAATCCTACCATCCTCACCCTATCTCCCTTCTGAGATGAAAGTGAGAGAAGGCACATGCTCCTTCCTCAAAACTTTTAAAGGTCTTAACCATATCTAAAGTCTTCCCAGTAATCTTCTACTATCCAGAAGCACTGGGAGAGTGTGGCCATACCCATAAGAGACCAGCTATTTCCTCTGAATTGTTACCCTATCTTGCCCTGAGAACAAAGTCAACAGATTGTCATGTAATGGACATGCACTCAGGTGGCACCTAATAACTTTCTGTCCCAATTCCCCAATATGGATTGGGGACGGTGCTGAGTTTAGCAAGGGTGTTGCCCGTCTGCTCGGATGTGCCCTTTTTGCTCGCCCAGCTTCCTATGCAGTTAATGAAAAGGGCTGCGGCCAAATTTTATTCCAAAGAGAATGGTGTTATGTTATTGGTGCCAATTGAGATTCAGCATATCAGCATGCAAAAGTTTACTAGCTAAAAAGTTGGGGTAACATGGAGAAAAACAGTAGTGTACTATTACATATTTACAGTTGTCTTAGCACATGGTGAGGACTGAGAATCTATACAAGAGTCTGAACAAAGAACAAAAAAGCAAGTTAACATTATAACTTCAAGTATATGTGCTCACAAACATGTAAGCCATGGCTATCAAACTGCCCAGTAGCTAATCAATAGGTCAGCTCATTAGAATGTGACCTCAACATCCTGTTTACACACAAATAGTTAACACTTTCATGACCGGTTGTGACAAAAGCTTCCAAATATCAGCGATCAATAAATGACTGAATTGATAAGGATGTTAACAACATTGTTTAACTAACCAGATCTGTTGTTTTGCATTTAATGATGTTTGACTTCTGGGATGAATTTCATAACAAGCCTGTCATAACTTTTTCCAGACTTTTGACACTATTTAAACCTTTTTTTGCCCTCTTTTCTGCTGGTTTGAAATGTTTAATGCATAATTTTTGATATAGTATTTTAAATATTGCATTCAATTTTATTGATGTCAGTATTTCTTGTGATCATCATGAACCACCTCAAGAACATTTTAGTTGGTGAGTGAGGTATCACTATATCTAGATCCCTGATAAAGTTGGTGAGTGACCACCAATTAATCTGACCTATTAAAAATTGAAATGACAACTGGCCAAAAACCTGCATCCATATGTTGATCTAGTTCATTTTATCTGGAAAGGGATGAATTTTTATGAGATTAGTTTTTTTCTTTAATTGGATGAGTAATAGTCTCATACTATTATCTCCATAAAATACAATAGACTAAATTAAACAACTTGCTATGTTTTACAAAACATTTACATGTTTCAGTCATTTTCAAGTCATTATAAACTATTTTTATTGATTGAGATAAGCAACATATAAACACAGGCACTTAATCAAGTAAATACACAAATAAAGCCATTTTAACCTGTTCAATTATCCAACAACCCGTCTCCTGTATGCTCTGCCTAACTGTTAAAGCTGAATTACTATCTTCTTTAATTGCAAACATAAAAACCTTATTTGAGTGTTTTTATTGTTGCAGTCTTCAATTATTCAATCCTAAATCAAGAACAAAGTGATTATTAGACATCAAAATTCAAGTGGATTACTGTCGGGATCTTTACAGACATCCATTTAACACTTTAATACTATAAATTAGATGTTTCTAAGGTCCTAATAAAAAGAAAAATATTTTGGTATTATGGTAACTTCACTGTAGTTTTAAAAAGTTATGAAGTTTCATTAGAAGAACACCCATATTTCTGAAAAAAGATTTTAATCCATATCAGGTTTGTTGCAATTTTTGACAAATCTCCATTCCCATCCTTAATTGCATACAAATCTCCATGATGTTTAACCTCACCTATATTTTATGACAGATTATTGTTACCAAGTTGTTCTGATAGGATGTGAGATGGTATTCTTTCATTTCCTTAGTTAAAGTAAATAATTTAGAAAGTGATTTTATATAGGATTGTATCCACTGCATTTAGAAATAAGAAATATTCTTCCTTAGCAATACTAGTACTCCTGTAGATGGAAATTTGATATACCTACCTGGTAATTCTCTTCTGTCTACTCTAGGAGGATTCAGGTTTTCATTAATTTCAATATGCATCTTCTCAACAGTTGCTCTTATTTGATCAGAGAATTGATCATCTAATAAAATGGAACAACTAGGTGCATTGAATAATGCCTACATTCGTTTTTAATCTGAAAAAAACTGTTTTGTTTAAGTGCATCTGGAAACCATGAGGATTTATTGGAATATCAGTTGCTAAATATTATTGAAATTGTTAACCCTAGCATGTAAAACATTATCAGCAGATGCAGTTTAAAAAAAATCCTGTTCATGATCCAGTCCACTGTCGGTACAATATCCATTGGAAAGAAAGAGAAGTCTGCATGATTACCATTTCCACAGCCAGCCCACTCTCTCAATGAATATGAGTGCTCAGATATTACAATTGTAAGGGTTAGATGAGGACTTGGAAAGTATGCAAAGACCTTTCATTCATCCTAACAGTTTGCCATATCGTCTGTGTGTGGACCCACAAACATGTATAGGAAAATGTTTTGTTGGTTGTTAGCCACTCTGAGCCCTATGGGGGAGAGCAGGGTACAAGTCAAATAAATAAAATGAATGAAATGAATGTAGGATAGGGATGGTTGATCACCCAATATGTTCATGTCCAGTTCACCAATGTTCATAATCAATGAGCTGTCCATGAACTGATGAACCATTTGTTGATGCCTGTTTGAAAGGAACAAGCTGCATTTCATTTGGCATGGGGTTCAAAAGCTGATCATGGTATGCTGATGAATGCACATTCTCAATGCAATATTTTATTTTGGTATGCTACAGAATAAACCCTGGTATGCTACAGAATAAGAGTAAAATTATCTCTTTAAAAATTACCTAGGTGTATACTGTGAGACGGAAATAAAAGAATGTGACTCTAATCCTTGCAAACATGGAGGAACATGCAGTGACTACATAGGCCATTTTAAGTGCATCTGTCCCATAGGTAAGTCTTCCTGGTTCATCAGGAATACTCACTTTCTATTCAGTCTAGAAGCGTAACGCCAACGGGGACATCTGGGGCGGATAGTCCCAGGTGCTGTGGAGGCAGAGGTCCCGGGCAGGGAAACTCCCTCTGCCCAATGGAGCAGGCAACTCTGTGACCTGCCCGGTGCTGCCGCCTCTCATGCTGTGGGAGGCAGCGGTGCCAGGCAGGGAAACCCCCTCAGCCCCACAGAGCAGGCAACCTCCTGCTCCACGGGGCAGAGAAGGGATGGCAGTCTCCAAATTTTCTCCCCCCCCCCCGGATCCCTGTGCCACACCATCAACCTAGAAGGTAAGGTAAGTAGTGGCGCGGGAGTGGGGGAGCTCGCAGGCTGTCCCAGGCGCAGCTTTGCCCAGCTATGCCTCTGATGCAGTCTGTGCTATTTATTCTCCAGGAAATTGTCTGGGTAGAGAAATACATTTTCCCACAAAAACTGACCTCCTTGGGGATGTTTACTCTTTTAAAAAATCCCTGGTATCTAACAGTCAAGGCATTACAGTTACAGACTCTAAGCCACTCAAACTAGAACACTGCATGAGAAATCCAAAGACAAGTACAATATTACAACATGGACTATCTCCTTTTACAACTATACTTTTCTTACATGGAACTGTATGCAAGTTTACTGTGTCCTAGTTTCCATTTTGTATGACTTCTAAATAGACCATTATTTCATACCGTGTTTCCCCAAATATAAGACAGTGTCTTATATTAATTTTTGCTCCCAAAGATGCGCTATGTCTTATTTTCAGGGGATGTCTTATTTTTCTGTGTTCTGTTCATCAGGCATGCTTCCAAACAAAAACTTTGCTATGTCTTAATTTCGGGGGATGCCTTATATTTTGCACTTCAGCAAAACCTCTACTATGTCTTATTTTTCGGGGATGTCTTATATTTGGGGAAACAGGGTAGTATGGAACTGGTCTGCAGTTGGCTATCTTTGTGCTCAACTGAACAAATGAAAAGAAAAAAATGAAGCATAGATTTAATGTTATAATCCTGCACTTGGCTACTTGAGTCTGAGTAAACCATACTGAAAGCAGGAGGATTTACTTCTGAATAAATTGCATAGGTTTAGAGTGCCTGCTGAATAATTTCTGACTGCATGCTTAAATAATGCTCCATTTTTCTTTGAAGTTCTTGATGTAAATGATGTTTGTAAGAAACAAAAATGATAGTACTATCTGCAGATATTGTTAAACATCTGTTGATGTTGTGAACTGCCATCCATTTTCCTTTCTTAAGTTTTAGTTTTAAAAAGAACCTCTTTTATGGAATAGGGTATGAAGGTCAACAATGTGAAGTGGACACTGATGCCTGTTTATTTGACAACATAAGCTGCAGCCTGGGAGCACACTGTATAGACAAACCATATGGACTTGCTTATACATGTGGGAGACCATGCCAAGAAAACACCGAGGTAAAATCACTTAAAGTTGTTTTCATGGTTTAAAAATAAAATATATTGAGATCTGTTCCAAGTTATACCATAATAAACTTAGTTCTGGTAGCAGTTTCTGTGATTACAAAGTCAACTTTTCCAACTATTACAGATGATATTCATGACTTCAGAGTTCAGATATTCATGACTGCAGAGTCCCTGTGATTCCAAGGGAAGTCAGAACTGCTCACATTTTCAATAAAATATAGTGTGAAACCTTGTCACATCAGCTGAAGAATTCAATATGCAGTAAATACAGTCATTAAAAGAATATCAATAACAGTTGGTCTTTCTAGGGAACCCATGACGAACTCTTGGAATGGTGAAGTTTGTAATCCCTAGGTTCTGAATATGAGCTTTGGCTCATAATCTTCATCTCTAGTCCGAAGCAAATATTATTGCCAAAAGGTTCTTCTCTGATTTTCTCTTTCCCAACTATCATCTTAAATGGTGTGCTTCTTTCATCTGGAAATATAGCAGAATTATTTCAGAGATGCCCGTTCATAATTGTAATTAGTTTCAGGACCACAAATTTGGGCTACCATTAGCTGCCAACCAAAATTCATTTTCAAGAAATACCATACCCTTTCCTGACAAGAGAACAGAGCCACTGTTTGTCTATGACATCATATTGAATCATAGAAGTACTTGAAATACCACCAAAGCCCTGTGGTACTGCAAGGATGAGACTTGAATCAGCAGTCCCAGTCTGGACAGCAGAACTCATCCTTCTTTTGGTAATTTTGAGAAGCCTCTGAAATAACTGACTGTAGAAGAAAGTCCTAAACTTTCTCCTTGCAAGTTTTTAGAGACAGTAATCTAAATATGTGGTATTAGCTTCGAAACTTAGAAAGCAGGGAACATCTCAGCACCAGTGGCATAGCACCAAGGCGGGGCTCAATGCACTGGGTGTGCACTGGTGTGGGGGTTTGGCAGGGGGTGTGGCAGGGGATTCCAGGGCAGGGCATGGCAGGTGTGGCACAGTTCCCCCTCACTCCGCCCCTGCTCAGCACTTTCAAATGATGCAAGTTCAGGAGAGCCCTTTCGGGATCCAGAAAAGCACGGGGTTTCTGATGTGCTTTCCAATAATAAACCAGTAAGTGTAATTGTGGAATCCAATTCAATAGACTAAAGCCAAAGTTGTGAGAGTGATTTACCCTTAGATGTACCCAATGAGGCTGCCATTTTTCATTCTGGCAGGGCTGTGATTCCGTTTTGGGTCCTGCCTTTCCCCTCCCGGCCTTTTAGATCAGGCGCTGTTCTTATGTTCTTATTTCTGTTTTATTCAATTTTAAAGTATTTGCTGCTGTATTATTGTTTGTTTAATGGGGTTAATCTATGTTTTATATGCTGCGGTATTGGATATTGCTGTACCTGTGAACCGCCTTGAGCCCTTCGGGGATGAGGCGGCCTATAAATATAACAACAACAACAACAACAACAACAACAACAACAACAACAACAACAACAACAACAACAACAACAACGTAAAGCCTTGACTTTTTGAGGACTGAAAAGGAAAGTTGGTCCGAACAGTTATTTTCTCTCTCTCAGCATTAACTTACATTATCTTCATATGATTAAAGCAGAACTAAGTGCGGCAGACTGTTGTAGGCACATTAATATCAAATGTGTACTTTGAGCCAAGTTCAAAATGCTAATGTAACCCAACTTAAATTTCAACAGGGATATTACCGGTACTCTCAACTGAAAACTAAGAGTTCACTTTTTGACAGTGTGATCATCGCACCTTGTAATACTCAACACTTACAAAAATTACACTAAACAGATTTCCAACTTGTTCGTTCTTTTCTCTTTTTTTTACAGAACAGTAAATTACAAAAAAACAATAACGAACATATAATAGTTCAGGCCTGTTGTGCTCAAACAGATTAGCAGAGCCTCAGTCCTTTTCTGGCTTTTGTCTAGCTGGGTCCCTTAGAGATGGATAAGCTTACAGCTTTGCTTTTGCTTAGCCATCTGTTCTTCACTTCAAGGGTTCCAGTATATCCCTGGAATTTCAATATATAGTTCATAACAAACTTGAAATCCTTCTAAGTTGAACTACCTACAGCTTCAGTATATAACATCCACTACAAAATTCATTACAGAAAAACAAAATACAAACTATTAGCAAACCAATATAAACACAATCCCTTTCAGTAATCAAATATAAAAACATTCTCATACTTGTAATATCAATATATAATTCATGGCAGATTTGGAGTCCTTCCAAGGTGAGTTACTTTCAATGTCAGGCTCTCGAACGAATCTGGAATTGCAACTTTTCTTCCTTATATAGGAATATCCCAATGCTTTAGCTCCCCTAGTGGACTCTACACAGATTTTTCATTACTGTGGATCTCTTGAAGCAGCATCAGTCTCGTGGGTACTAAATTCTTACTGTTGAAATGGTAATTTATTTCAAAAGACATGGGCATGTCTTTTCAGCATGATGATTTTCAAACTTCCTAACTTCAGGGACTACATTACCCCTAGAGTTACCAGGTACTACCTAGTAAATGGTCAGGGAGGGGTCTTTTGAGGTACAAATTGAGGCCTAGGCCTTGGCCTCAATGCTATTAGCATGTTGAAGTCACTTCTGGATGCGATGTCATCATGTAACTAACAATGTAGGAGATGCTCCGGTATTTGGGCAGAAACTCTTTGGTTAAAGCTGTGACGATAATGTCACTTCTGGAAGTAATGTAAACATGCCAACTTTGTTGATGCTTAGGCCTCAGTGTGTGCCTGATATGACCCATACTGACTGGCTGAATGGTCCTGGGTGGTGGTGGCTCAAAGTGGAAGACTCCCCACCCCTGACAGGGGTCTGGCAATCCTAATTGCCCTCTGCCAAAGATCACCTCTGTTTTCTGTACTGCAAGGTTCAATAAATTAATAACATTTGCTTAATGAAATGAATAATAGCAAAAAAAACTTGAAATGGTCTTTGACATGATTTTGAACATATTTTGATACTGAAAGTTGTAAAGACAATAACTAGCACATGTATCTACTAAATATCTACTGCATGGAGACTAACATGATGCAATAGTTGTTATAGCACTTTGGGCTTGGGAAATGCTAATAGGCTGGGCATTTTTATGGGAAGTACTAAGGCATTTTTGTAATATTTGTTAAAAGCTCTCTAGACATGTTTAATTGATTCATGCAATCATTACACAGATTATAATATACATTTGTGTAAGTATGTAGGATACCAAACATTTAATCAGCTAAATTACTTTTGAAAACAAAGAGGTTGCAAGTACTTAGGAAATACATTGGCCTTTTAGTTTTCTCTACTGTGAGGTTCAATAAATTAATAGCATTTGCTTAATTAAATGAATAATAGCAAAAATATTTTCAGCATGATTTTGAATATATATTGACACTGAAAGTTGTAAAGGCAATAAATAATATCTTGCATTTGTAAAGATGATGCTTATTCTCTTTTTTGACTAATAGGTTGAAAGGCTTATTTTAGATAATTACATGGGCAGTGGGGCGGAACCTGAAAATTAGCTAGGTAGATTTGTGAGGCTATTGGGTAGAGAAAGAAAACACTGGGCATATGACTTCAGTCTTGGTATTCAGAGAAGGGGATTATTCTTGGTTCAGATTTATTTAGAACCTCCAAAATACCTTGTTTGTCTATGTTATTGTGCTGCATAATGAAACCTTCGGATTGTAGGGAAGTTTATATCCATGGGAATAGTATGGCACCTGTGCAGGTTAATTTAAACAGCAGACTGGGCCCTTTTTCCACATCTGAATGACTCACGGGCAGACAAAATAAGTCTGCATCTTGTTGACCACAGCCTACGCAGATAACTCTAGAGATCCTTTCGCCTCTTCATGGCCTTTTCCTCACAACCAAAATAAATCGTTTTGAGACAGGAAATAAAATGTTTCTTCCATGGAGTTTCACAAGGGTCCCCCCCCCCAAAAGCATTTTATTTGCAGCCTGAAATCATTTTATTTACATTCTTTTGTTTAGTGATTCTTTTGTGGAAACCTGTTCACAGCATTTTCACTTGCTGTGCATATCTCTTTAAAATGTTTCCCACACTGCTCTAAAGTCCCTGGACTTCCTCCTCAGCCCTATTTTCTGAGCTTGCTCCATCAGCTCACTTGTTTATTTTTGTCATTAAAAAATATATTTGGGTGTGTGGGTCAAATTTTAAAAGCCTTGGGTATATAACCTATGAGAATCGCAGCATGATGCTTTGAAGCAATGTAGCATCGAATCCACAGAGAATTTTTTTAAAAACCCAGAACAATTACAAAATGGTGGGCAAGAATCATTTCAAGGGCGTGAATATGGACAAATTGGGGAGGGGGGATTGAGAATGTTTTCAAACATTTTTCAAATGCAGATCTATGCAGAAAAGGCCAATGTTGGCCATTGATATCACAAAAGTCCATCGGCCATTACAAAGGGTCGTTACTTTTCCATCCCTCTCCAGGATCGGGTTTGTCCACACTGTAAAAACCAGGTGGAGACTCTTGCTCACATTATACTCGACTGTCCGAGATATGTGGGCATTAGGAATTTCTCTCCCAGGCTGGCCCTAGACAAATCTGAGAGACTCTGACAGTTCTGTTGTGGAGCTTCTGTTAAACAATACAGATGTCGTGCTCTTGGAAAAAGTAGCAAAATTTCTATGTAATGTATACTGCTATATACAGTCTTTCTGTCTGCGTTTTGAATGTACTCTTGATTTGTCCTTCATAAATGTCTGATATCACAAAAGAAGTTAGGTTTTCACAAGAATCAACTGAAACATTCTGAACTAAATTTCTCAGCTGTTGATACAATGCTGGTCCATTTAAGGGTTTAGTTGGGTCATTCAAACTAGTTTCTCGTACGCTTGTTTTTTTAAATTATTTTACTGGAAGATTTTATGAGCATTTGGAAGATTTATTTTATTGTTCACCACAATTTATGAGGCACTAATTACAATAATTAAGGATGCATAAGAGCTCTGATCTAGAGAAGCTAGTGTACATTTATAAAATGCTTTTGTACAGAAGCTCCTTCACACTTCTCTGAATCTAAGCGCTTCCAGTTTTAAGAGCTTCTATTGATAACTAAACTGTTCTCCAGAGATTTATCAGGATATTGACTGAGAATTAAAATGAGTCTGCAATTGCGAAAGACTTATTTGTAATGCCACACTTTGGTTAGACTTTTTTTAGACCATGTTAAATCCCATTTTACAATTTGTTTCAAGAGCACTTGAATGGGAGGGAGAAAACTCTTAAAATTGGCACAGGAAGAACACTTCCATGGTTGCAAATTAGGGATTAATTTTACCAGCTTTGCTGAAGCTGACTAGTGCCTTTTTATGAGAAATGATCCAAGCATAATTTCAAAATTTAACACTAATGGCATAGGGAAAAATGCAATTTAAAGGTCAATTTAAAACTTAATCAAAGACAAATTAAGATTGCACATTTCTGCCAAGAGTTGTTGTTATTACAGAGCTCAGAAGCATTTCCAATAGGTTTGGCCTCAATCAAACTGAGCAAGTGGAAAACTGGATAACTGATTATCTCCACCTGAGTAATTTCCTTTGTTCAGTCTTTCATTTTACAGATTAGTGTACCTGGTTGTTATTGTTTTTATTTAAAAAGAACACACAGAGAAAGCATCTGAAGAGAGAGTGCAATGCTGAAGCTTTTATACCATCCAATCAGTCAAGAATCATTCTTTACACTTGCCTTGCAAACTGTTTACATTTGTGGTTGCTGACTGTGTCATCCAAAGGTACCTGAAGAAATATGTAATGTGCTATATGACCCCTATTTGTGTGGATTCAATGAGGCTAAGTCAGGAGCAAAATTTGCAAGACAAATTGATTAACTTACTTTTTTTTTTAAACTCAAAAACCTTCTCCATTCAGAACAATATAATATAAACACATCCAATTAATGTAGATATAAGTGAATAGAACCTTGCAACAGAGAATCATTCTGAGTTCAATTAAATAACATATTGTTTCTTTCAAAATATGTTGTGAGTTCAATTCAGATTCTTCTCAAATTCCAACAGTGAAGTAACCAGATTTTCAGTTTGCATCTTGAAAGGCATAGTCCTGAAATAATAATATAATTACAGTAACACCAATTACACTAAATTTCATTCCCCACCCCCCATTTCACAAGTTAAATTTTCACATAAATAATTCTCTAATTATTCTATACATATATTATTCTTATTATTTCTTCCCCTCCCTCCGCCTCCTTTTCCTCCTCCTTGCAGGAGGGAGCAAAGAAAGTGGGCAGAGTGGAGGACCGAGTGGGCCAAGCGAGCCCGGGGGAAGCGGCAGCGGTTCCTGCTGGGTGTGCGCTCCTCTACTCCCTGGGCTTGGCAGGGCGGCTTCAGTGGGCGCCTGGCTTGCCTTGGCTGCTGCCTTCTTGGTGGCCTCCTTGCAGGCTGTGCACCCCTCTCCAGATGCTTCCACAGTGGGGAGGGGGAAGAAGCAGGAGCCACCGCTCCGCCTCCTGTTGCCACCACTGGTCCACTTCCTTCTTCCCTGACCAGGGCATCAGAAGCCCAGCAAAGCAGGGTGCTCCGGAGAGCATGCATGACTCTCCTCTCCTGGCCAGGCCACCTCCTTCTTCCTTTCCTTCCCTGGGTGAGCAGGTGGCAGGGTCCAGGTCCCCCTGAGGGCAAGCGGCAAGGCCCCTTCCCAGCCCCAGTGAGTGTGGGGTGGGCAGACCTGCCCACCAGTGACCTATCTACACAAAATGGAGGTCAGGAAGGAGGGGCACCCCCCCCCAGAAAACTCAAGTTTTGCCCTGGACCCATGGGCTCCCCGAAAACTCAGGTTTTGCCCCAGGTGCCATTTTGCCTAGATACGCCTCTGGCTGGTAGTATCTTTAAAAAGGGATTATATTAAATTTAAAAGCTGTCAGTCACAATGATTAAATGTTCTTCTAATGTTGAGAGAGAGAAACAACATGGGGGAGGTTTTGACTTTAGTATTACTCTTTGTGGGTCATCGGAGGCATCTGATTAGGCACTGTGGAGAATATATCTATTGGACTAGATGAGCCATCAGTCTAATCCCACAGACGTCTTTTTTGTGCTGTGCGGAACAGACTATTGTCAGCTTTAGAAGGTGATGCAATTAGATCAGGATTATTTCCCAAATGAACAGTTCTGACAAATGAAGTGTGCTTCCACCACCCAGCTCTTTGAATGGCTATGGATTTCTGAAGAAAGTTCATTTTAGTGTGAACCTAAAAGAGCAGTATATTTATTGTGCACACATTTCATGAGCAAGAGCCACTAGAATTCATTTATTTGCTTGGTTTGTACCTCACCTTGCTCCCCAGTAAGGGCCCCAAGTGGTTTAAAGCTCTAAGCAGGTCTCTTGCAACTGTTATAATATTATAATTTATTTTATGATTTTAGTGTTTGTTGCAATTATGACTTTCCAAAGTCAGTGTTACAGATGAAATGCCATTCCAAAATACTCCCCCACCTGTGACTTATTTTATATATATCTTCTTAGCCTCAGGATAAGTTGCAGAGATGGTGATCTTTTTTCTATATCTCACTGTGTGTGTAATTCTCACTTTTAGTTGTGTGCGAATGGAGGGAGATGCTTCCATGATGAAGACAACCTGGGTTATCAATGTGTCTGTCTTCCTGGCTGGACGGGACCTACATGCCTGGAAAATATTAATGACTGTGAAGTGAGCTGGTGCCAGAATGGAGGCACTTGTGAAGACGGAATCAATGAATACAGGTACTAGCATGCCCTCCTCAATGCAGCTTTCCTCATAAAACTCTGGGTTGTCTCAAGACTTGATTGAAATACTATTTCCCTCCAGCAGCTTTCAACTGCAATTAAAATGTCATTGCTGTTGTATTTATCTCCTTCACATTCTAAAATGTTATGGGCAGTAACTTGCAATAAACATAGCTATTTAAGTAAACAGATTGATTACCTGAGCTGAATTTCACAAGCTCAGAAGAAGAAAAAAATGGCTTAAGAGGGAAGTCAAGCAAGAGTGATATATCTAATGAACGTATTATCCCGTTACAAAATAATAGGGATAATTAGGGGGGAAAGGGTATTTCTGATACAATATACACAGCATCTATTTGTAAAATAGCTGTACAGAACAATCTACTAGCATTTTAAGCAAAATGATGAAATTGAGTCAAAAAACTGTTAGCTAGCTACAACAGTGTGAGCTTCCATGAAAACAGATAGTGAAAAGATCCAAAGGAGACATCACTTTATCCTAGCTCTAGTCACTGAATCATGGTAAGTTTCCACACCACCATCATATTCTATGTTCCTAGACATCTGTTCTCATTGTTTGTAGTAAATGCTAGTGGCAATGAGAAAACTTGCTAAAGGATAATACTTATGGAGGATTTAGTGCATCAAAGGGAAGAAAGGTTAGAAGTTTGCCACAGGAAATGAAGGAATATGTCATTTTTACGTTTGTTTTTGCTTCTTCATGTTGTTATGGTGAATGGTTTTAGTCTATCCAAGTTCATTGTTGTTGTTGACCATTTAATATATTTTAAAGCAATTTATACAATACTACACTACATTCCATTTTGAAGATAGACAATCAGGGGATCCACAAGGACTCACAGGGATGGAATACATCATTCTGTGTCCTGTACTGGCCTCTGGAGTCCCTACTATAATAAGATTTTCCCCACTTTCAGTCAAGTGTATTGGTGGGTGCTTGAAAAGAAACTGTGTCCAGCATATTTTCCACTTCAAGCTCTGGTCCTTGATAAGCTAGTCATTGGTGGAAAGCTGGTGGAAGGAGGCTTGAAACAAACAGTGGTTTGCTATGCTTTCTCTTCCAAGACTCCCTTGTCAACTGCCACCAATCAGAGCCACATCCAGCTAAGCTGCTGCAGTGATCTTTTGGACCAGTGGCCTGAAATTTTCTGATTTATCAAATTTTCTGATTTACCATAACTTAATTTTGGTAAACAACTCTAAATTATTTGAGTTCAGAGATTTTTTTTCTACAAACGTGAGGATTATTTTATTTGAAATTTTTAAAAACAATTTTAAATACCCTGTGTACCTGGCCCCATTGTGTAGATTTTTTTAATCTACTGAAGTCAAGCTCTAAGTTAATGGGGACCCACAACAATTTATGGGACCTCTCATTTTCCTCTTCCCCACTACTTCCTCCTTCCTTTCAATGAATGCTCACATAGTCCCTCCTTTCCTGCTTCCTTCTCTTCTTCCACCTACCATCCAACATATCTTTATCTGCCCTGCCACCTTCACCTTCCCTCCTTTCCCTCCTGGCAGTACTTGAGAAAACTATGGCTCAGTTGAAAACTGTTGACCACCAGGATGACCCCAGATGTGAAGCAGAGAATTCACAAAGACTTGCAGGGAGGCACTCCATTTTCCTTGTATTCCCTTCCCTGCACAATGTCTTCTTTCCTTCCTCTTGGCAACTCCCATATCCTTTCTGTTTCCTGCTTCCTGATCTCTTTCCCATCACCTACCTTCCCAGCACTACCAGACTATCTTCGGTTCACTACCCATCTTCCTCTATATTTATTATTTATTTACTTCATTTATACCCTGTCCCTCTCCATGTTGTGGCCCCAAAGCAGTTTACATTATTCAACACAGCTCCATTTCACCCTTGCAACAACACTGTGAGCTAGTTTGGGTTAAGAATCTTTGACTTGCCATGGTCATCCAATGACTTTCCACAGCACAACGGGGGAGTATTACCAAGAGGGAACGTTTCTTTTCCACTGAAGGATTTGGAGGTAATAAGCACACGTTAAGAAAAACAGTATTATCAAACTCTCTTCAGATAGGAGCAACAAGTCCTAAAAACAAACAAAAAATACACTCATGCCCCTTCTGCTACAAGACCCCAAAGAATGTCAGCAAGCAGACTTTGACCAATGTTGTCCTGACTGCCTCTGACTCTGATACCAACGCATCTGCTACTGACTCTGATAGAGATGAAGAGGAAGCCTGTAATGAGTCATTAGTACCTGCTGCTGACTCTGGTCCATTCTGCACAGCACAAAAAAGACATCTGTGGGACATCTAAAAACAGTCAGCTTCTGGTGTGTTTTCCAGACAGCAAATGCATAAGGGGGGGGGGGCTGTTTCCCACCTGATGGTTTTGCTCCCTGATCAATTTCACTGCCAGCTTGTGCGCCTTCTGAAAACCATTCTCCTCTGACCCCCAGTGCCATAACTCCCCCTGCCCATAAGCACTGGGATGACTCCAGCTCCCCTGCCCTTTCTTTCGCCCAGGCACATCCCCCCAGGCGGCCCCCTAATAATCTTCTAGGTCCCCTACCATGCCCTTGAGAATGGGCCCTCCATCTCCCACTCAGAGGGAGAGCAATGGAAAGACCCCGTAAATGGGCTCTCACTCCAAATTGGGGTCTTCTGACCAGGGAGTCCTCCCACCATGTCCCAGGAGCTCTATCCCACTCCCAAGCAGGAAGATGGATATCTGTAGGGGACCTGTGAAGGCAGTCCCCCTCTGACCCAAGTGCCAGCTAACCCCCAAATCCCACAAGCTAAAACAAAGCTTAAGAAAAGATTAAACAACAATATAGTCTGCCAAGCCCAGCCACATGCCATAAGTCCATAAGTCCAACTCACTTGAGAAGAAGGGGCCTGCTTTCAAACAGTTACCAAATGGGGCTACAACAGGCAGCACCCTTATGCCACCACTCTTTGGACTGATGTTGCTGAAGTAGCTGCCGGGCCCCACCTCCTTCAGGTGTTCCCAATAGGGTGGGGTTCAGGAGCAGCAGGCCACAGCTTACCTGGTCAGGCTTGCAGTTCTTCCAGTGGCCAATGTAGGCTTCTCTGGCTGGCTGGCTGGCTGGCTGGCTGGCTGGCTGGCAGGCAGTATTGCAGGCAGGGCTGACAGGCTGTTCCCCTTCAAAAAATCTGACTCTGGGGAAAACTCCCTTCATACAACTTATATACTGCTTCAGAATATCAGGAATTAAGCTTTGACTGATGAAGATTTTAAAAACAGGATTATATTCAGATTTGTGCACCTACTATTGCAAACATTTTGATACTGTGCACATTGCTGATAACATTTTGGCTATTTACTAGTTGAAGGAAAAGAAACAAATGATGCAAAGGGAAACACATTCTTTAATAACTTTTGTAACACCTACGTGCTTTGTGTGTAGCTTCTTTAGGGGGAATCTTTCAGATTTTTTTTAGTAGTGTCATTCATGCATTAAAGCAAAATGTTATTAAAATGAATCAGAAAGATTCCCCCTGACAAAGCTACATAAAAAACACATGGGGGTATAAAAATAATTTGTTTCCATTTGGTTATTTGCATTCTTTTTGTTGTGTTACATTCCATTGTGTTGCATCCCTTTGCGTTTTTTTTTCTTCAATTTGACTTATTGCATCTTTTCTCTATGTCTTAGGCGTCAGTGCCACAGTTTGCCTTATAAAATTTGCCTTCTTTTTTGTGGTATTTAAGTCCATACAATTCTTCATTCATACTCGCTTTGCAAGTATATCCATCTTGTCTCTGATAAAACATCTCTCCATCAAACATTTTATTCACTCCTTTCTTACCAGAGCCCTTACAGAAATAAGATTGTTTGCTAGTCTTGGAACATTCAGGCAATTTGTCTCAAGAACTCCACTGATTGCACCATCTGAAAGTTTGCAATACAGTGTACCTGAACCAATGACTTTTGAATAGAGTATTTTCCTATCTGCTAAATACAGTTTTTCTTTTTGTATCATTTAAAAAAACCCTTCTGTTATTATATATATGCACAGTTGCTCCTGAACCAGTGAACCAATTACTTTCCTTTGCACTCCTCTTGCATAAATATTAGGATTTCCTTTATTGGCTTTTCATTAGTCTTAAATAGAGACATTTCATTTCTTTCTTGCTTTTTGGGAACTCCTTTGAGAATTGCTGGTGCACTTTTGTTTAATATGGCCTAGTTTGCCACAAGAATAGTAAGTTAACTATGCTTTGTTATTTATATTGAGAGTTGATCAGTGGCATAGCGCCAATGGGGCAGGGGAGCGTGACACCCAGGGTGGCACCATGGTGGAGGTGTGGCCTGGGCGTGGAGGAGGTGTGGCGGGGGCATTCCAGGGGGTTCTGGGGGCGTTCTGGGATGGGGCAGGGGCTGGCAGCTTTGCAGCAGGGGCACAGGGCGCTTGCGTGCCACAGGCGCAGTTCTCCCTCGCTCCGCCCCTGGAGTTGATTGACCAGACTCCATTTTTAATGAGCTCTGTGTTTATTCTCTTCCTCAAGCTGATTGATAATCCTTTTCAGGGAGAGATATGACCTGAATCTGAGTCACATTTTCAAAGGTTTCTGGAAGGCTGATTAAGATTAGACAATCACCGCCCTGAGCCTTGTCACCCCCCTGAGCCTTGTTGAGATAGGGCGGTATATTAAATCTAATAATAATAATAATAATAATCATACCCTGGCCTGGAATTTCCTTTTTTTCCCAACTATCGCTTGTTGTGCTACATTAGCATTTCATTCAAATTATTTCTTAAATTATCACTCTTCCATTTTTAAATTCAACAAGTATTTCTGGTTGTAGATCTGGCATTTGAAAGAGGCGTTCACATGTAATCTGCTGTTCTACTTATACACCTTTAGCTGATTGCATTTCAGTGACCCTTAAAAAGTGACGATCAGGTAAAGATTAAACAATAGCAGATCAAGACTTGCTGTTCAGTCAGTCCCAAGACAGCTGTTCTTCTGCTGGCTTTCCAACTTGTGTGGCTTACCAAAGCTCCTCCTCAGTTTTTTTTTAAAAAAGCACTCATTCTTTGTCTCTACATCTGGTAATTATCATCTGCAAGCCTATCTGTGCAGTGGCCATGCAGAATGTCACCATCTTTACTCCATTGTTACAGGTTTTGCTCTACCTTTACTGGCACTTGAATAGCTTCTAGCTATTTTTATCTTTTTAATCAATGTCTACTGCATGTCCTTTGGACCCAGGACATATTGGCAGGATGCAGTCAGGACACTCAACTAAGCTTGACAAAAGCCTTGTCTGTGGAACTGAATATAAAAGAGATAAACCTAGTTGATATTCTAGCAGATAAAACTTTGTTAATGCAACAATTCCTAGGCATATGGTGTGCTTCCATGTCTCCCTTGTGCTGGTTGAAGAGAAGAAATGATCGTCTCAGTACACTGGAACAACCAGGAGTCACTGAGTGTGGAGGTTAATTGATTTGCCCAAATGTTGCCGCATTATGGTATAAATTGAAACACTTTTAACTTCAGCCCTTCTTCACTCTGGGCCAGTACTTCATGCAGTGATTCAGGCTACGGAGACTCTAGGCTATGTTTCATGATGGTCCCACAGGTGAGATTTTCATTGCTATCCCATTAAGATGAGATAAATGTGTGTAGTAAGGCACCAGTGCGCTGAAGCCCTTAAATGCCAAAGCAAGGTCGAGCAGAATATGTTCATGTTGTGATCTCTATTAACCTCCCAAAGTAAGAAGAGAGAGAGAGAGATCCAAACTGGCAAAGTTCCCCAATACAACACTGTCACTCTAAGATATAGATGAACATTTTTTGCAGTGCTTTCAACCAATGACTCTGCTCTCTGTATTCAGACTTGGTGTGCTGAAATTTTCAGCACAGATATCTGATGGAACATTTTGATATGAATACAGTCATTATGTTTTTTTTAATTATTATTCTTTACCTAATAGAGGCGCCAAATACCAATGCATTTCTCTGGTGATAAAAGTGCTGAACATAGTCAATTAAATGCAACAAACCTTTAGAAAACATAAACACACAAAATGGGAAGAGATGTCATACAGATTTTAGAACAAATATTTGTATAATGCATATGTAAATGTATGAAGGAAGACAATAATGCTGCAGTGTACAAATGTGGTGGGGAGGGTAGGAACAGGTTGTCAGGAATAGGAACTGAAGGCAGTGTGCATATTTCTCCTATTACTATTTTGTCTTCACAGCAGTGCAGTGTGATAGATTTGGGGCTGGCCTCACACTAGGGATGGAGAAACAGGTCAAACCTCTCCAACAACTTCCACCCTTCTTTGCAGCCCCTGGTCATTGTAACATATTAGGTATTATTATATTATTGTACTCTGTGTTTAGTGGAGTAGTGTGCATGTTACTCTTTTGCTTGACACTAATTGTAAGTGTGGCTCACTATGAGCTGCAGAGGGTATTCAACAGGAATTTCACTATACCAGAAAGTGATGATATTTTCTGTAGTATTTCAGTACAGCATTCTAAATAGGAAGGGCAGAATCAGTAGATGTACCATAAAACATCTTGTTACCAGACCTACCTGTGGTGAGACAGGGGACATCTCAAAAAGGATATTGAGGAGATAGAAAAAGTGCAGAGAAGGGCAACAAGGATGATTGAGGGACTGGAGCACCTTCCCTATGAGGAGAGGCTGCAGCGTTTGGGACTCTTTAGTTTGGAGAGGAGGCGGCTGAGGGGGGATATGATTGAAGTCTACAAAATTATGCATGGGGTAGAAAATGTTGACAGAGAGAAATTTTTCTCTCTTTCTCACAATACTAGAACCAGGGGGCATTCATTGAAAATGCTGGGGGGAAGAATTAGGACTAATAAAAGGGAAACACTTCTTCATAGCGTGTGATTGGTGTTTGGAATATGCTGCCACAGGAGGTGGTGATGGCCACTAACCTGGATAGCTTTAAAAGGGGCTTGGACAGATTTATGGAGGAGAAGTCGATTTATGGCTACCAATCTTGATCCTCCTTGATCTGAGATTGCAAATGCCTTAACAGACCAACAGCCGCAGAAGGCCATTGCGTTCACATCCTACATGTGAGCTCCCAAAGGCACCTGGTGGGCCACTGCGAGTAGCAGAGAGCTGGACTAGATGGACTTTGGTCTGATCCAGCTGGCTTGTTCTTATGTTCTTATGACTGGGAGCTGTTTTTAGGAAGTTGTGCTCTACCAGTCCTCCATAAAGGTGCCCTGGCAATACAGGTTAAAATGCCATCTCCAGCCCTTTACTAGGTTGCCTTTAGGAAAAGGACCTGTCTGGACAAGTCCCTCAGCCCCTCATTGTAATGCATAGCAGTCATCTGCACCTTTCCTAAAGCTATCTGGAGAACAATGGCCAAGCCGTGAGAAATGTCCACTGCCCTTGGACTCAGTAGCACCTGCCTTCCTGTTCACAAAAGATATGTTAGATGCCAGCTAGACTGATACAAGCAAAGCTTCCTGACAACTATTTTTCCCCTCTGTAATCCTATCAGTCCTTTTCCTGGGAACCACTACCTCACTTTGAATTAGAATAATCCTGGAACTATGATTTTACCAATTCCACTCTAAATCTAATCAACCACCGGATGCTAATTTTTTCCTATAATTGGGCTGCACACCCTGAGCTCTTTGCTCAATGCTTTTTGGACAGAGCTCTGGTCTAGTACTTTGTGCCCAGCTCTGCTCCCCCGCACCCCGCCCATCACTTTGAATTCAACATGAACGTTGGACTCTATTTCTGGAACTTTCCTCTTCAAGATAGGTAACTATTACACTTCCAGCAACGATCTGCTCTATTCCTAACTTATCCCCTCACCTCTTTCTAAATCCTAGGTCTCTTGAAATCTCTCACTGTGTTTTTTCATTATTTGAATGTGTGCAAGTTTATTATTTTATTAATACAAATGTTAAACTTTATGTTCTTATTCTTGCATATTTTTTGTGGAAACCCACCTTTGTAAATTCCAGTAGTTACCCCCTTTGTAAAGATCCATAGTTACCCCTTTTCACAAAGCAAGGTCTGATCCCACTAATTCCCCATCCTAAAAGGGATAGACTGTACTATTTTGGGTAATAGTCCTTAATACTAGTGTAGCATTGCAATACTTGTATGCTTAGTTGGAAATGAAAACATTTGGAAGCTATAGAGAACAACTTATAATGCAGTTCTATGCAGAGTTATTCCAGTCTAAGCAATTGACTTCAATGGACTAGGATTTCCAACTCAAGTTTGGGACATTCTTGGAAATTTGGGGATGGTGCATGGAGAGGGCAGAGTTTGGGGAGAGTAGAGAACTCAGAAGGGGATATGATGTTATTCCATTTTTTCCCCTTGACTGTGTGGTATACCATACCAATTTTCCAAGCTGGTGAGACAGTCAATGGATTTACATCACCCTTTTGGGTGGCATAACTTGGTCAAGCCCTAAGGAGGGATTTCAGACAGTTGAGTTTTTCAGCTTTGTGCTTCCTGTGTGTACCACCTGGAAGCCCTCTGGTGTCAGTACAGTAGCACTGTACCAACACCATCCCTGGCCATCCCAGGGCATGGATTGGGCTGTAATGCCTCAGTGCCTTCCTGGCCAGTGGGGGGAGGGAGGGGCAGGTGGCCAAATGTGCCCCCACATGACCCAGGTGAGTAGTGCCTGGGGCTCAAGCCCCCTCATGCCCTCCTTAGGTATGCCATTGCTCTCTCCTCAGGGAAATTGATCTGTTCACTTCTGTTGCTATTTCCTGTCATTTGGCTTTCCCTTGGCAATCACTCCTTCCTGTCCTTTTTAATTGCTGTTCTCCATCTTTGTATTTCTCAATTCTGGTTTTCATTTAATTTTAATTTAATAATGTGTTTTGTTTGGTTTCATTGAGTTGTAAGAACTGTTTTTATTAAGTAGATTTTAATCTATTAGTCACCTTGGTAATCCTCAAGAGGGCAAAAAGGCAGGACATAAATTTTGTAAATAAATAGCAGAGATATATCACATCAAAGGAAAACTTAAATAATACCTTTTTAAAAAATAGAAAACCCACATTAAATTTAAGCTCGCAGCAAAATTAAGTAAATTAACTCAGATGTCTCAAATAGTGCGTTTAGTGCACAATGGCGAAAAAGATTTAGTTCATTGATGCAAGGTCATTTCATTAGAGACAACATGATTATTTCCTCTAAGAAGAAATGTCTGATCACTTGATAGATATAGTTCTTTTATATGGAGCTAAGGAGCATTCAGTGTCCTTCAAAGCAATAATCAACATAGATAGCTGTGTATTTAGCAAAAAAGCATAAATCAAAAATCTGAACCACAGATGGTTGCAAATTTGCTGTGTGAGTAAAGTCCATAGTCAGTAGCAACTGATGAATATTTATGTGCAAGGAAGTGTCCCAACTCATTTGCAGAAAATGTATCTGTGTCACCAAATTAAAAGATGTGTACACAAACAGGTGTTGCTGCTGCTGCACTTCAGGCACTGGGATAATGTTCCATGAGATTATTAGCAATAACGCTGTTGTAGTAAGGCTGATGTGCCCTAAAACTGGACCAGCCTTTCAGTAACAGTGCATTCAGAAGCAAAGTAACATACAACCTCCAGTTATTCTACTAATCACAACTGAACTCATTCTTTGGTCCTTTTAGAATGTAAGTAGGTCAGGCTCCATGTTTTGTGGGAGGACTAAGGCAAGATGTCTTCCATATCATTAAGCACACATTTGTTCCTGGAGAAAGGAGTGGTAGCAGTGTATGTGTATAATATCTTGAGGTACGTGTGGACTGTAAGCTAAATATGAGCAGCCCATGTGAGCATGCAAAAAAAGGCTTCTGTGATCTTGGGGTGCATCAACAGAGACATAACATCCAAATCACAAAATGTCATAAACTGCTTTGGTCAGGCCGCACCTGGAGTACTGTGTACAGTTCTGGAGGCCTCACTTCAAAATGGATGTGGACAAAATGGATCAGGTGCAGAGGAGAATGAGAATGATGATCGAGTGTTGCAGGGCTGAAGAACTAGGAGATGTTTAATCTGGAATAGAGGAAGCTGAGGGGTGACATGATTGTTCTCTTTAAGTATTTGAAATATTGTCACTTACAGGAAGGCAGGGAGATGATCCTGTTGGCAGCAAAGACGGATAATAATGGGTATAAATTATGTGTGGAATGGTACTGGCTGGATACTAGAAAAATGGTGGGTTTTTTTACAGTAAGCATTGTTCAGCAGTGGAATCAGCTGCCCGGGGGAGTGGTGAGCTCCCCTCACAGCTAGCTTTCCAGTGGCAGCTGGACAAACACTTGCCAGGGATGATTTAGGCTAATCCTACCTTGAGCATGGGATTGGCTTGTATGGCCCTTTCAAATGCCATGATTCTATTAATGTAACCTTAAGCTCTAACAGTGCTAAACAGACTAAAAGAAGTAAGGAAGTGTTGTGCTCTCCAGATGCTCTTCCCAGCCTTTCTCAGAGACCCTTCATAGTGCCAGGGGAAGGGATGTTCCATTTTTAGATGAAGTGGATGAGTTCATCATCTCTGACCAACAGTAGGCCTTCTGTTGTACCATGGTCCTTGTCAAATGCTCACTATGCTGACTCTAGATGCTAAGTCTTTAGAGAAGTAAAGTGAAATTTAGTTTATTTGGTAACTATTGTATCAGAAATAAGAAAAATGTGCCAATGCTAATGTCAATTGTTCTTTAACTTGTAAGGATTCAATAGGCATGTACATGTCTTATTTATTCATTAATATCAAGTGAGAATATAGTGTGCGTGAAAGTAGAAGAAACGTGAGTTTTCCTTGTGACATGATGATCTTATTCTTCACAGTGGCCACTCTTGTGATTTGTGTTGATAAACATCTAGGAAGTCTAATTTCATGACTAAGCATCTGGCTTTGAATGATCAGAACAAAAACTCCATAAAAGAGGAGCTATGAAAAAATTCAGTGTAGAACTATTTGTGAAAATCATAACTGGCACTTAGTAAATATAAGTGTTATTAAGCATAACATGAATGAAGATGAGCAAAAAAAGTCAGCTAATAAGAAGAAACCTAAGCAACCTTGAGAGGTAAATGGAGAATTTTTGTTTGCCTCAAGAAAATTGGGAGAGATGCAGGAAGTGCCTGCTTCCTTTTTCTATTCTGGTCACAATTTAAGATCTTCTAAACTAGCAGTTCCCAAGATTTTTTTCACTTGCGTACCCCTTTGCAAACCCTTTCCCTAAAATTGTACCCCCATATTAGCAAACCCATTACATATTTTTGTATACCTACAAATGTTCTGGCCCCAAGTTGAGAACCACTGCTCTAAACAATAAATAACTAATTGGTAGGCAATGCCAAACCACCTGTGAACATTCCTTGCCTTGAAAATCCTACCAGGGGTCACCTTTTAGGGAAGGGCAGTGAATAAATCCAATAATAAAATAAAAAAATAAAATAAAAAAGTTAGATGTGACTTTTTTATTTTATTTCACTAATAACAGATAGAAACATCTATGTGAAATAATATGAAGCAAGAATGAAAATAATATAAACAGAGAATGGATCTGAACTTAATTACAGTTCTGGAAACTTAAAAGCCAACATAATTATAAAAGCATAGAACATTCAGATGTGATTTGATGGCAAAAAACAGTCACAACTCTACAAATGGTTTAGTAGTTCCATCGCATGGAGATGTTATCCTCTCGTCTGCTCTGTCACAATCTCTGAGATATATCAGGATTTCCCTGTCTTAAAAGATCTTCATATTAGGTTCTATCAGCAAGTATACAAAAAGCAGCAGTGCAAACCTTTTGTGTGTGTGTGGCAGAAAGATCCAAGCCTGAGTCCATATGTGAAACGTACAATCTACGTGCTTTGCCCTGGCTTTGGCAGTATGATGTTCAATTAGGAAAGACTGAAGACCTTTCAATGATCTAAATTAAATTTTATTCAGATTTTTTTATTACTGTTCTTTGTTACCCATTCCAGATTTACAAGATACCACAGGCAATCTAAGTAAATAAATGGAGCTGGAGGTTTTTGTTTTGTTTTTGATGTATACATATCAGTTGCCAGTAGGTCTGGAGAAAAAATGTCCTGTCTCTTTAATAGTGGCTTAATGTGTGTGTGTGGGGGGGGGGGAGTTGAAGACTTTCATAGCATGGAAATTGATAACACTACCTGGTAAAATAACACTCCATTAAGCCTCTATTAAAGGGACAGGGCATTTTTCCCCAGACCTGTTGACAACTATAACATCACACTAAAATCCAATCTCCCATCTGTCTTCTATTGAGAAAAATAAATACTTGACTAGTCTATCAAAGATAACATATTCAAAGAGGTTTAGCCAAATAAATTGTTACTAGGTTGACAGGTAAATGAACAGAGGATAAATTTTAATTGTCAAGATAATTTTCTAGTATGAATTAATGAGCATTAGATGCACGTCACTTTAAACAAAATAAACATGGTTTTCTAGCAGTAGGATTAGAAATGTCACAATTTGTAATATTGTATGTTTGGATCAAATACTGATTGAATCAAGACCGTTGCACTACTATCAGACTTCAGATTATACACAGTAAATGTTAATTACAAGATGGAATGCATATATCAGCAGTTCAGTCACATGTGGTATAGAGAACCCACTGTTTATAATGGTTTCTCATAATCATGTTTTACATACAAGAACTAATTAGCGGCGAAAGCATATTTGACAAAGCAGTGATCTATATTTAACAGATTGGCTGTGCAAATGCTCCACAATCAAGGGGATAAACAAAGCACTTTCTTCTGAATCAATATTGTAAAATTGAGGGCCTAACTGAGCTAATGAAAGCAAGGTGGTAGACCTTCTATATTAAGCTGAAAGATTTCCAGTTGCTGTGAGAATTCCAGGGAAAGCAAAGGCATCCATTTTTGATACCAAGCTTGACTTTCCTCCAGATTTTTGCAAGTACTCTGTGTTTGTTCGTTTTTTTATTATTTTGCCAACAAAAAAATTACAGGAAAGGAAGAACGATTAAAAGACTAAAAAATAAGTAAACATAGACAATAATACATACAAATAAACAACTGGGAAAAATAGGAAGGAGAAAAGAAGGGAGAAAAAAGGTTGAGGGCAAGGCTGCTTCTGGAATCTCACACCTCACAGAAACTTGCTGATGCTAGGTTTTCTTAGAACTAGTGGGTCCATAGTAAACACTTTCTAGTCCATCAATTCAACTTAAGGCCCCCAATATCTGAGGAGGCAAAAGCAGAGAGAAACTCAATCTACAAAAATTGTTCATTTCATCAAGAATGTTTAGGAGCACTCAGAGACTCAAAGTGGAATGAGATTTTTGGAATTACTTCTGATTCCAATGTACACCATGCTCATTAAGAATTCATTGAGAGCAAGCGTGGTATAGTGGTTGAGAGTGGTGAACTGTAATCCGGCAAACCAGGTTTGATTCCGCACTCCTCCTCATGAGCAGTGGACTCTAATCTAGTGAACTGGATTTGTTTTCCATTCCTACAAAGGAAGTCCGCTGGGTGACCTTGGACTAGTGACAGTTCTATCAGAACTCTCTCAGCCCCAACTATATCACAAGGTGTCTGTTGTGGGGAGAGGAAGGGAAAGAAGTTTTTGAGCCACCTTGAGTCTCCTTTCAGGAGAGAAAGTTGGGTATAAATTTGTTAAAATTTGCATTTTATTTTGCAACTGGGAAACCAAACCAAATAGTAAAAAGCATCATTATTAAAGTGCAAATTCTTTTGTCCTGTTTTATATGCCAATAAAGGCTTGTGTGTGTGTGAAGTGCAAATTCTAGTAGGGATTTGTGGATCATGATAAAGAAGGTTTACTACATGTATGATGGGAAGCATTAGAATAGATGAGGACATTAGAGCACATCATGATACATTCTGCTTGCTTAATGTATTCACGTGGTGCTGGGCCTGTAAGGTGCTCAGCACCGCCAGCACTATAAGAAAGCAAAGGAACATAAACACTTACACATAAATATGGTTTTGGAGGGCAACTTGTTTGTCTGCAGTCACATAGTTGAATACAATTCCAGTAGGGCCTTACAGATCAACAAAAGTTTCAGCGTATAAACTTTCAAGAGTCAAAGCACTCTTTGTCAGACACAAGACTCATATCTGATAAAGGGAGCTTTGACTCTTAAAAGTTTATTCCCTGAAATGCTTACCCATAAGATACCTTTCTTACAGCCCAATTTAGATGGGTGGGGCGAGGGAGGGCAAAATGGGCTGTTAGGAGATAACTGTAAAAATCCTATACATATGAGATATTGTACTGATTGAGAGCTTCTTTTGAGAAGGGTTCCTTGCCTGTGCCCTGCTTACTTTTGAGGTAAGAAACTTTTATGGACTTGATTTAATTAGCTATGTAACAATGGTGGAGGGATAGTATAATCAGTGGCAAAGCTACAAGGGGGTTGAAAAGTGCGTATTGCACCGGGTGTGCACTGGTGCAAAAATCACCCCCAACCTTGCCCCCATTCCCACCTTTCCTCGCCTCACCAGGCCTGGCCCCGCCCCACCAACCTGGCTCGTTTTCAGTCAGCAGAAAACTGTTTTCCACCAGCAGAAAGCTGTTTTCTGCCAGCTGGAAACGGTAAGTGGGAGTGTGTGTGCATGGGGGGGGGGCTTCAGGGGGCGGAAAACACAGAATGTGCCCCAGGCACACTCCTGCCCAGCTACGCTTCTGAGCATAATGCTTTGTTGAGTAAGTCTTTGTTAAGAACAAATATGCTTTAGCAATAATTATGCTTTAGTAAAAAAAAACCCTTAGAATCTAAGCAGTACTTGTGTACTTTACCCAGAACAAACCTATAGCATTACTGAGGTGTAGCTCAGTAAAAAGCTAAGTAGAAAAGCTAAGTAGAAAAGCTAGAAAAGCTAAGTAGAGGTCTAGGATTTCTTTAGTTCATGCCTATACCTGAATCAGGCCTGATTTCTTGTGAAGAGTTTTCATTTTAAAAATGTCATTTTTTTTAAGAACAAGAAAATGTTAGTATTTTTCTGTCAGAGAAGAATCCATCGAGGAGCAAGTGAGGGATGTTGGAACATTCTTATTTTTTTTAATTCTGAGAGGAGTGCAAGTTAATAGGAAGAGAAGCATAGGAGATGCCACTTCTGGTCAATGCACCAATGCTTCATTCATTTCATGCAGGCTGCTTGACAGTTCAAAAATGATGTACAGAAGGCATTGATGGTTCAGTAGCCAGCTCAAAGGAATAAGAGTCTGCTTCAAAGGTCTCTGCAGACACAGGAAAAGTAGCTGTCTCCTACAGTTCTCCAAGTTCCGAGTACCAAACTGTGCCTGGTATACATTCTAATTTTCCCCATGGCCCCCCACAGCTCCATGCCCCCCGCCCGCAGTGCCCCCTTCCCCCCTTTCCACACTTACCTTAGTTCCTTTCCTTTTCCAGAACTTTTTCAGGCTGCAAAAGGCCTGTTCACAGTAAAAACAGCCTGATGGGAACTATACTTCCCAGGAGACCTTGTGAGCTCTTCCTATTAACTTGCACTCCTCTCAGAATTATCTTTTTATGTATGTGCTATTTAGATTTGTAAAATAAATAAAATTCTCATTTTTTAAAAAAGAGTGATACTGATCACTAAGAGTGATTGAGGGGTATTATCCTCATTATGTTATGAAAAAGTCATCTAGTTCACAGAGCTCATGATTAATTTCAGTTAACACTTTGATTTCATGTTTCCTGCACTGCCTTATCCTTAAATCTACCCCCTTTATCCAAAATATTTAAAGAAGGTGTTCACAATAAGTAGATAAAAGCTTCTGACCTTCAAATTATTCTGAGATGTTTCAGATTTGGAGAATCCAGTGTAGCTGTGAATTAATGAAAATTACAGATGACTCAGTCATTCTTAGCTGTGGGGAAATGTCAGTTTTCTTGGTGTAAGATGGCTAATGTCATGGGCAGTCCAATCCAGAGGGAGGGACGAATTGGCTCTTGGAACCAGCATGGGGCAAGGCCGGTGTATTTGCCGCCATGCTGGAATAAGTGGCCCTTATGCCGGCTGGGAGGGATATCAGGGAGATGGGCAGGTGCCATTGAATTCAGTGGTGCCCAAACTGGAAATGGGCTCTGGCCCCAGACCTATACTGGCCTAAAACTGACTGCTGGCACAGCAGGGAGCAGGCTAATGGTGTTCCCAGGGGTAAAGCCAACTCAGTTGGCTTCCACTGGGCTTTCAACCCAGGAATGTCTTTGACACAGGAGCCCAATTTATGCGGGTGGCGTAAGTCCGTTTTGGCTTATGGGGGATTCTCTTGTGTATGGGGTCTTTCTTATTTCGCTGCCTCCCTGTGCCACTTGGACTCCCTCTGGATACGGTGCAGCAATGGTACCATCTCTGGCCTCTGCAGCCCTCTGGATTGGGCTGATACTGTGCTCTGTAGTAAGTTTCTTTTTACCAAGTTGCTGTTCAATTAACTATGCTATGTGCTGCTATGTGCTGTTGAATTACATGTGGCACACACTTGATAATATGATTTATAACACTGTTTTGGGTGGACGACCTTGATCAAACAAACTTGCTATCTCTGTTTCTCTGAAGGACAAGAAGGATTCATGACTAATTTTTTTATTTTGTGTCTTTTAGATGTTTGTGTCCTCCAGGTTATTCTGGAACATTTTGTGAACTCAGCTTAGACCCTTGCATTGGAAACCAATGCTCAGACTATGGCTTTTGTACAGGGAATTTGAATAATTACACCTGCCACTGCAGTCCTGGCTATGAAGGACCATTCTGTGAAATGGAAGCAAATGAATGTTCAAGTTCACCCTGCAAAAACGGGGCCACCTGTTTGGATTTAATTGGCCGCTTCTCATGTCGGTGTGCTGCAGGATTCACAGGCAAGTTTCAATGTTCAACTTTGTTTTAGCACATTTCAAAGTCCACTTTTTCCTCACTCAGCCTCACAATATAATTAATTTAAATTAGACATTTTTCTTAATTTGGTCAGTATGTTCACCATATTTTTCTCCCTTAACAGTTGTTATTCTAAGGGCTACTTTTATATTTTAAAGTGAGAACTGGATTTTTAGACCCTGAGAAGTATTCAACAAGGACTAGATGGCTGAATAAGAACCAAGAGGCATAGGGTCACTGTTTTGGACTCCATTGTATAGATGTGTTCCCAATTTGTGATGGAACTCAGTAGGTTTTTTGTTCATTCTTTGCCTGGCAATTCTTCAGGGTCATACCCTTACACTTCTGTATGATCCTTTTTTCTTACCACAGACCTCATTTGTCTTAGTTTACAGTCATGTCTTGAAGGTGACCCTATGCCTCTTGGTTCTTATTCATTGGCACAGAAGCTGACATCAAAATGCCATAGATAAAATAGGATATTAGTCTGATATTGCTACCTTTTAAAGTTCTCACTGTACATCAGTGAGTAATCAGTGTTTTAGATTTTACCTGAATAGCCAACTTTGAAACTGGTGATGGGGTGGTCTTGCATGGTGGGAATGGTCTCACATGATGAGGTTTCACAGCTTTTACATTATAAAACTTGGGAAACAGAGCACTAAGGAAAAAAAACACCCTCCTCCTCTGAAGTATTTTCTCTTTTGGAGCAGGTTAAATGCCTTCTAAGACAAGGCTTTATTCACCCAATATTTTCTCTTTTCCATAGCTTCTCCCCCTTTCCTCTTGTCTTCCTAGCCACCAATCAGACTACCTTTATCTCTTCCCTACCCCTGGTGGTTGCTCCCTTGTCTGATCACCAAGAGCGATTGAGTGGTATTATCCTCATTATGGCAAAAGTCTGGCTGAGTTGCACAGTGCCGGCCAATGGGCCCGCCCAGTTGTATAGTGAGGAACTTGCAATGACTTGTGAGGAGCATCTCACTTTCTCCTGTATTCACCTTCTGAAACTATTTCCTCCTCTCTCACTTGTCCTGGCTACCGCCATATTGTCACATTTCCCTGCTTTCTTGTCTCCCTCCCGCCGACCTAAGCAATATTATATCCGTATCTATTCGCTATACTTATTAGTTGCTCACTTCATTTATACTTTAGGTTCCAAAGTCTTCTGGCAACTCCCACTGCTCTGATTGCCAGTGGAAGAAAAATAAATAAATAAATAAATAAATAAATAAATAAATAAATAAATAAATAAATAAATAAATAAATTACTGTATGTTTCCAGGGGATTCCTAGAGTGATGTGATGTAACTTATGGGTTTTCCTATAATACCATCATGCAGAGAGCACCCCTCTGATATATCTGCCCCACAGACTCCAACCAGTTGCTGGAACTCCTTTTTATACGCCATCTTTCTCTACTGTGGGAAGCCAAAGCAGCTTATATAAATCTCCACTTCTCAATTTTGTCGTCACAACAAATCAGTGAGGTAGGTTAGGCTGAGAAGATATAACTGGCCCAAGGTCACCAGGGAAATTCCATGTCAGAGTAGTAATTCAAAGCTGGGTCTCCCAGATCCTAATTTGAAACTGGCAAGCAGCCAGACCTTGGTGAGTCATGCAGATCAAATCATAGCAAGTTGTCTGGTGGGTGCTGCCATACCTTGCCCCAATGAGTCCTCCCTTGAATGCCAAAATAACCCTGGAAAGGGTACTTCCCATTTCCCCTGTGTGAAGAATGTATACTTTGCTGAATTTCATATCTTAGCATAATAGCAAGCATTTTTACCAAGGGTTTTTGTAAAAGTAAAATGGGTCTCTTTCTCTTGATCCCTTATCAGGTTCAGCTGGCAGCTTCTGGTGCCTAGCTGTTCAGGGCCACAATGACTGTGAAAGAGATAATTTAAGTTTGAATTCCAAAACTCCTTAACTTATGATTCATGGCACCTGCTTTAGATAATGTAACTTGAAATTCTTTCAGCTGCGCTAATTAGTAGAGGCCTTCTGGTTGGAGGGTTTAGGCCATGTGATACCTAGCCTTCCTATAACGCTTAGATTATTCTAATTTAGAAATCTTCCAACTTTACTTGGAATATTGGCTTGATTTGCCGCTTGGATATCTTATGCCTTTTTTCAAAACTGACTTCTTTGTTCCTGGCTAAGTATTATTTTCATGCTTGCTTCTATGTAACAAAAGCGGTGCTACCATGAATTTTATGGACTTGACAATATTGGCTTTTTGTAATATTATTATTAGCTGCAGTTTTTTCAGCTTTTTTCTGCACTACCTGTGAATGCTGATATGGATGTCATTCACCAGAATTTTTTGAATAAATATAAAATAATTTTTATTCAAGTGAACTCTGGCTTTTTGGGTTCAGAAAAGAACTAATGCATTGTGGGACTAAAGGGAGGTGCCCTTTAAGTCTTGACATCCTGTCTTTTACTAACAGAAACCAGAGTTTAAAACCTAAAAGCTGGCAATACTGTTGTGGTTGCCTAGCAACAGCCACTGAGGACATTGATTTCTTAAAGCTACGGACACTGTTTCTATTGTTTGGGCATGTGGTTTATCCCTCAATATATGTTCTTTTATTAGGTTCAGATTTTTCTGCAAATCTGAGGTGTTTTTCATGTTTTTAGAAAGATCTGTGTTAATGGCTCCAGTCTGCAGATTTTAGTATCCTGGATTCAACCTTGTTGATGGATAAATACATCAGTGTTGCTGCTAGAGGGTCTTCTCTCAGTTACATTTTGCTCACAACTGGGCCTTTTATTTAGCTAGGATGCATTGCTTTACAGCACAAATGAATGAATTGTATTCTATTATTGGTGCTGTTTTGACTATTATAATGTCACATAAGGTCTTTCAGAAGCAGCACTCTATTATTGTGATTTGAAAGATTTTAATTAGTGTCTCAGTAGCTAGAATAATTTTATTTTGGTAAAGGCTCCTGTGTGGTTTGTGATCCTGGGATATATTCCAAAGTACTAGGTTTCTGAAGTCCAATTATATCTTCCTCTTTGTGACCATAGGATGAAAAAACATCAAGTGATAGAACCCCCCTCCCCCCCAATCTATATGGAGTTTTTGAAAAGCAGACCTAGACATTCTTTCAGCCAAGGCTATTTTGTTGCTCATTATCTGGTGGCTGAAGAAAGAAACAGAATTGGCCCAGTAATTGGGGAACTGAGCCCCTGTTCACATTACAATGATGTATGTACATCCTGCATGCCCCTGCATTGCATACGTCTGTAAGAAAAAGCCAGTGTGTGTACACATCACAAATGAAGCTACAAGCCAGTGCCTGAAAAAAGGCGGCGGGGGGGGGGGAGGTTATATCGAGAATTGTTATAGGGAGGAGAGCTCCCCCCCCAAAAAAATTCACTTGTTTAGATATAGCCATTGATTCCTCTCATTCTTCTTTTCTTTTAAACAAGTGATCTTTTTTTACACTTCTCTTTGTACAGAAATCAGTACACCCTTTTGTAACCTTAATCTTTTTCTATAATTTGGCAGATCCTCCTGTCCCTTCTTTCTTCAAATTTGTGTTTGATACAGAGTTGATTAGAAATTGACTCCAGATTCCTAAAAATAGGGGGTAAATGGGTTGTTGGATTTCAGAGAGAAATTGGTTAGAGAGGAATTAAGGAAGTTTCTGTTAACAGCCCTTATATACCAAAAATTCAGCTGACTATGCACTGAATTTAATATGAGAATTACTTGATTCATATATAAAGAAAAAATAAAGTGTATCATGTGCACAGATTATACATGTATTTCCTGCAGCTTATGATCTGGGCTATGTTATCAGGTCAAGGCTTATAATCTATTGAGAACATCATGTTTTTGTTAATGTATGTTTATGTGTGTGCAGAAGCATATCAAGGGAAAATGGCACCCAGGGGCAACACCTCCTCCAGGTGCCCCCCGCCTCTCTGCAGGCCAGCTCTTGCCATGTTACTGAAAGGCATGTGCCCAGGGACATATGTGACCCATGTCTCTCTATATGCCTCTGCATGTTTGTATTAAGAGCTATCAATTCACTTCCAACTCATATGAATCAATGTCCTCCTATGGCTAACAGCCTTGCAAATTGAGGGCCATAGTTTCCTTGACCAAGTCAGTCCATCTCAGGTTGTGTCTTCTTCTTTTCCTGCCACCTTCAACCTTTCCTAGCATTGTCATATTTTCCAATGACTCTTGTCTCCTCATAATGTGACAAAAGTACAGCAGCCGCAGTTGAGCCATTTTAGTTTCTAGGGACAGATCAGTCTTGATTTGATCTAGAACCAGGGACATAGGTAAGAGGGGGGTTCTCGGGTTCAAACCCTTCCTATTACATGTCTGGCTTGCTTGAAACAATGCATGCCATGAAACAGCTGGAAAGCCCTCAGTCACCAAACCCACCCCATACAAAATCTATACCTACGTCACTGGCTCTGATCAACAACAATGTATCATTTAGCATCTGAATGTATCAGAACATCTGAATGTAGATCTTCTGTAAGCTTCAGAAGGCAGATGACAGCATTTATCTATTTTGTCTTCAAACACTGAGCAGGTTTCTGTGTAACTAATTTATTTCAGGAAATCTTTCTTGATCAGTATAATGAACAGGGAAACACTGACTGCTTGCTCCTCAAAGTTACTCCACCACTTGTGTAGTTGCATGTGAAGCAGTTCAATCTAACTTCTTTCCTTTGTACAGATAAGGCAATGTGGCACATTGCCAAAGGCCATTCAAGGAGGCTAAGATGGACTGTTGAACCAGATTGCCCCGAAACCAGTCCAGCTCTTTGTACTAACAATGTATTAAAGCACTTTTGTTAATTTCAGCCACCATTAGCACAATTTGACCTAGAAATACAGTGTATTGATTCTCACAGTTTTTGAGAAGAGCGGGGAGGAAAGAAAAGAAAAAAAGTGTGTCAGTTTTGCTGCATGTTTTTTTGTAGTCACCAAGAAAAGCTTTGCTATTAAGCAGCAGGATGTGCACTTTAGCAGAATAATGGACATCCTCTAAGTAGCTGTAATTTATTTGCTCTCAATTTGAAGAAAATGGGTTCTTTACTTTCTGAATGTTAAAATATACTATCATGGGAGTGGGCAGAACTGGATTTGGTTCATTGGCATGTGTTGTCCAAAAAGAGCTAAATTGCTTAAGAAAATGTATATTTTCTAAATGAGATGCAACTATGTAATGGAGGCTGACAGTTTACCCTCCATTGTTCAGAATTCTTTATAGATCTCCGTGATCATGTTATAGAGCCCTAATAATGCAACTGACGTTGGGACGGCAGTGGTGGGACAGTGATGGCTTGACAGGGAGTTGGTAGAGAAAAAAACAGTCTAATCCAGTCTTTATCAAACTTGGAAGTTCTTGTAAGAACTAGCACCAGCAGATATACTCCAAATCTATCTTTTAAAAAAATCCCCAGAACCCCACAAAAGAGTTTGGATTTATTTTGGATTTACATCCCCCCTTTTCTCTCCTGTAGGAGACTCAAAGGGGCTTACAATCTCCTTGCCCTTCCCCCCTCACAGCAAACACCCTGTGAGGTAGGTGGGGCTGAGAGAGCTCTGAGAAGCTGTGACTAGCCCAAGGTCACCAGCTGGCGTGTGTGGGAGTGTACAGGCTAATCTGAATTCCCCAGATAAGCCTCCACAGCTCAGGCGGCAGAGCAGGGAATCAAACCCGGTTCCTCCAGATTAGATACACGAACTCTTAAGCTCCTACGCCACTGCCTATGCCCTATAGAGCAGTGGTGGCAAGCCTTTTCGAGACGGAGTGCCCAAATTGCAACCCAAAACCCACTTATTTATTGCAAAGTGCCAATATGGCAATGTACCCTGAATACTGAGGTTTTAGTTTAGAAAAAATGGTTGGCTCCGAGGCGCGCGTTACTCAGGAGTAAACTTGGTGGTAGTCGGTGGCTTTGCTTTGAAGCAACCATGCAACTCTTCCAATAGGTGAATCACAACCCTAGGAGGGTTTACTCAGAAGCAAGCCCCATTGCCAGCAACCGAGCTTACTTCCAGGTAAAGGATTGCGCTTCAGTTCTTCCCATGAAAATCAGTGGGGGTTAACAGCGCTTAACAGGGTCACCTACACTCCTTCCCCAAAACTAGGTCTTAGGTTTAAAGCTAATAATCGAGCCCAGCGGCCCAGGCCAGCCTGGATATGTGGGGGGGGGGGTGACTCTGTATGCAGAATATCTCATAAGGAAAACTGGATTAGATTTAGATGGTGGAGTGAAAATTAGTGAAAGGAACATCACCAATTTGAGATACACAGATGATACCTCATTACTGGCAGAAAAATAGTGAAGACTTGAAACTAATCTTGATGAAGGTGAAAGCAGAAAGTGCTGAAGAATTATTATAAATGAACTTCAAAAAGACAAAAAGTAATGGCTACTGTGGAATTACACAATTGTAAGTCTGACGATGAAAAGGTTAAACTTGTTCAAGATTTTCTGTTCCTTGGTTCCATCATCAACCGAAAGGGAGGCTGGAACCAAGAAATCAAGAGACTAGGAAGGGCAGCCATGAAGGGGCTAGAAAAGATTCTTAAGAGTAAGGATGTGTTGTTGATGACCAAGATCAAGACAATTCATTCCATAGTTATTCCCCGTTATTATGTAAGAGTGTGAAAGTTGAACAGTGAAAAAGGCTGTCAAGAAGGAATTTGACTAATTTGAAATGTGGTGTTAGAGGAGAGTTTACAGGTACTGTGAACTGCCAAAAAGACAAATAAGTGGGTTTACTTATTTATTTATTGGGTTTGTTCACTGCCCTTTGCCTCACAGGCTCAGGGTAACTTCCAACATGTAAAATAACAATCATACATTAAATGGCAGTATAAAAACACAGATGTTGGCTAAAACATCTAATCTTAAATAAACTAAAAAATTCAAATTTCAATAATACTTCAACAAGTTAATGCACAACAATAAGATAGAGGGAGAGGGGTAGGGGAAAAGAAAGCTGGCTGTTTCTGCACAGTACAGATAAATATCTTGCAGATCTTTTAAAATATCCATTTTGGCTTTTCTTGTCTGCATAATGCAGACAAATAAAGTGTTGACAAGGAACATGTTTCTTTTTCCTGCCAACTCCCAGCTCTTACTTTCAGTTTCTACTAAGCAGCTCATGCCCACCATTTTCTTCTCTCTTCAGGGGACTCCACACTGCCACCATTTGCAGAATGTTCCCACAGAGTTTCTTTTGCTTGCATCTCATCTGTGAATCCTTTCATGTATAAAGTTCATTAATAAAATTATTTTTTCCTGGCAATCCTGTGAATGTGCCTTTCCCCCTTTTTTGTTTTCAATTAAATATCTTCAAAGCAATGACATCACACTATAAGAATCGCAGCTGATTCTCATATTGTGATATCATAGCTTTGAAGATATCTCTTTGAAAACAAACAACCCCCGCCCCCCCAAAAAAATGACACGTGTATGGGATCGTCAGAAAAAATGAATTAGAGATTAGAATGAAATTTGTTACTAGATACTGGATATTATTCTGCTTTTCAAATTTGAACACCAGCCTTTCTCTTTTCTCAAACTGGAGAGCAAATATGTGGTATTTGCGTTAAACTCTGACATGATATTTTAAGTCTGAAACAAAATTCAGCTCCTACAGCCATTTTACAGTTACACACACACACACACACACACACACACACACACACACCATTAGGGATCATACACTTGCATGCATGCTGACACTTCTTTCCAAGGTGGTTGCAGGATAACTGACAACTTAAATATACGTTGTCACCTGATTAATTGAGAAAATAAATAACAAGGATATGTAGAGAGTGAACATATGAAACTATTTTTGAACAAATTTCATTTCTCAATACACATTATGAAAAATATTGCAAGCCTTTGGGGAAAAAATAGTTTATTTCTTCAATGTGGGCAACCTGACGCTAACCTTTTAGACTACTCAGACAAAATGATTTTGTATTACAAATATTTCCCCTGATTATCATTTTTGTGTCTACAAATTCAGGGGAAACATGTGTCAAGAGAGTGGAGAAGTGTCTGGACAAGCCCTGCAGGAATGGAGCAACCTGTGAAGAAGTTGTAAATGGCTTCAAATGCAACTGTCTGTCTGGTAATTTTTTTAAAAAAATGCATATACTTTTCATCATTATGGATTATTGTCTGGTTAAAAGGAACTGATAGTACTTTACATTTGACATGTGCTGGCATCTTTCAAAATAGGATGGCTTAAAAACACTCTGTTTACCTCTGGAAAACATAATGTTGCTGTTGATCAATCTGTTGTGCTCTTTGGAGCCATTATGCTGTAATTGAATCACAGAATGTTCATTTGAAAGATACAAAACAAATGATATAGGAAAGGTAGACAAACTGCCCGGCAGATGTTCATTATATTTTTCTAAACTAAGAGCAATTTGGAAATTCTCTATGATAAAGTATACTGATATAATTTATTCTTTTTCTGGCTTTCACTTGGTAAGTTGTATTGTTATTCTGTTTAGGTGCTTCTACTTTTGGTCCATATTGTGGTAATCCATTGGGGGTGGGCGCTTTCATTAGGATGTCATGGAATGCCCCAACAAGCAACAGAATTTTGAATGCAATGGATTGCTCTCCTAAAATTTCCTTTGAGCAGTTTATTTATTTGTTTGCTTTGCTGCTTGTACTGATGCCTGCTTGTACTGTCCTTGCAAAAGCCCTCTTTGTTGTTACTTTGCATCAAAAGATTGATCTCTCGATCTCTCAATATGTTGTCTTTAGATAATCATGAAGGAGCTGGCAGCATGGAGAGGGGGGTGTTAGAGAAGGCTCCAGGGCACCTGGAAACTGAGACTGTGCTGTGCTAAGGCTGTGCTGGTGAAGGAGAGACTGAACACAGACATTAGACAGGAATGAGGGGAAGTTCTCCCACTTCCCACCACTACTATACATATGAGAGAGCAATCTATTGATCTCTTGATCAGGGAAACAGGAAGGAGCCGACAGCATGGGGGGGAAGGTGAAGAGGAAACAGGAAGGAGCCGACAGCATGGGGGGGAGGGTGAAGAGGAAGGCATGCAAAGTGCTTCGAGGGTGTGGGAAAGATGGCCATGAGTAGAGGGAAGAGACCCAGGGCAAAGCTGTGCCATCTGGCAAATCTATCCTGCTCTGGCAGCGAAGCAAGGTTTAAATCGTGCGATAAGTGGTTTTCCTTGCTGCAAAGAGAGTGGAAAGTGGAAGTGGAGCTCCAGAAAGTATGTCCATACAAGAAACACTGGCCTCCACTATGCACCAAAGGCTTTGTGCATAATTGGCCATTCAGTTTACAAATGAAACCAGGGACCAATACCTGGACGAATGTGGGGTTTAAAATCATATGTTCAACTGTACATTAACTGAATTTAACAAGAAAATTACGAAATCCAAGTGTAAAGAAAAATGAAGTAGATTACATTTACATGCCAGCATGTTATAGTGGTTAACAGTAGCAAACTCTAATTTGGAGAACCAGGTTTGATGCCCTGCTCTTCCACATTAGCAGTGGACTCTAATTTGGAGGTCCAGTTTTAGAAAGACTCATTGCCACCCGAGGGTGAGACTGGCACTGCTCAGGGTCTGCAACCAAAATTAATGACACAACACTGTTTTCTGTGGGTTAAAATTTCGGCCATAGCCAAACCGTTTTATTTACAAAGGATGGAAAGAAGTGTGAGGCGCAGAATGGGATCTGATCTGAACACTGGACAGCCCGAGTGCTGTCCCCAGTGAACCCTTCCTCCAACCCACCTGTTGGAGGACTTCGTTAACCTTGTGCAGTAACCGTGGAACCTATCCGAGCGAAGGGCCCCTTTCTGGAGATCCATTTTGCGCAGCGATAGAAGAAGAAGAAGAAGAAGAAGAAGAAGAAGAAGAAGAAGAAGAAGAAGAAGAAGAAGAAGAAGAAGAAGAAGAAGAAGAAGAAGAAGAAGACTTTATTTACAGTCAATGACCAAATATACGCAGCGATAGTGGAAATTCAGGTGGACGCCAAGCTCCTGTCCGAAGATCCATTTTACTGCTAAAGGGCCAAGGCTCAGTATCCCCTGGCTGGGTGTCCTGACTCATGGCTTGCTCCATCCCAAACGTCTTAAGGAGTTCCTCCAAAGAGGGTCAGCTCCACAGCTCCCTTCACTATCAGATCAGTTCCCATGCGCGAACCGCCAGCTTGGCTATGACAGCAAATACATGCATTAACATTGTCCGAAAGGGAGAGGTGGGTGGGAAACTCAGCACCACTCAGCTGCAGGGCAGGGGCCAAAGCCTTATATAGGTTCCCAGCTGCCCCTCCTGATGATGTCATGATGCCAGGCTGGCGTCATGATACTGAAGCCCATAGTGGGCATGGCTGCCACCTGCCTTCCGCCCTTCTAAGGCCAGGCATGGCTTCTTGACAGTGCTCATCCTGGGCAGCCATATCGGGCCCTGCTGATTCAGGGCCGCTCTTTTTTTTTGTGTAGAATTCTTGTGCAAGATACATTCTGGCAGGAGAAGCACAGCTGTTCCACATGCAGCATAGTTTCCAGATGCAGCATAGTTGGGCTGTGGCCAAGGAGTTTAAAACATGACCACTATAGGCCAGTCCAATTATTATTTTCCACTGAGTTTTTTCTATAGAAACTGTTTACACGATACATGTTATTGCAACTATTTTCACAATTGTGATAACACTGCCACCAATCATGAGAATAAAAGTGAGTCCATGTATGCTAGTCTGGTAGCGTTCAGGAGAGATTATGTAACAGCTTGAAGCAAGTGTGAGGCTGGAGGAGAGAGTCCAGAACTTACTTCAAGTGAGGCTGGCTCAGAGGAGTGAGGAGCTTCTGTGGACACTCTGGCATCTGCCTCCCAGCTGATCTGTTGATCAGCTTCCCTTTGTTGAGCTATGTGGCCCTCCTATGAGGGCTCTGGTTTCTCTCGGACTTCAAAAAGTAGAGGTTCTGATGAAACTGGGTAATCCTGCCAATACTTTTCCTCTGAGGATTCCTCACATGCTGAGATCAGGCCCACGACACTGTGCCTCACCAGTTTATATGAAAGTGAGTATGCCCACTATCACATGTGCCAAATATTGCAAAAAGGACATTGTGAAATGTCTTTGATGAGTTACCAAAGTGACCCATAGTAATGTATATTTAATGCCTTATTCCACTTTGTAGCCCACTCTGTGGTGTGATTTCTATACCCTATTCAGAATAAAGATGACAAGAGATATGTGCAGTAATCTGCCACGTCTTCCGGTGTTGTACTGTTCTGAGGGGTCCTACGGCCTGCCTCCCCCCATTCTGGTTCTCTAGCAGCATTTTCAATCCTATTTAAGTGTTGCTGCTATCGAAACAATTATTATCGGCGCTGGAAAACAGAGCACATTGATAAAATAGTATTTTTGTAATGTTGTAATGGCATTTTTGTAAAGGCAGGCATGAGAAAGAAAATGGTGGGCACAACTTTACAAAAAGGCAGGTCTTGCTAATAGGCATCTGGAGCAATATGAATAGCCATATAAATGCTATTTTACCAAAGTGCTGTGTTTCCCAGAGCAGATAATAATGGTTTCAATGGCAGCGACACTGAAGATTTTAAAGTGTTGCTGGAGAATCGAACCTCTTTACAGTGTGGGCACATGCTGCTCCAACTTCCACCAGAGCACACGACTGAAAAGGGTATAGCTGATTTTCTGCTTTTGGTGTTTGATGCATATGAGGATAATGAGTTAATCTGCTAGGCAAGACAATTTATATAAGATACTACCATAATGAGAAAGTTGGATCAGATGACTTGTTGGTGATTTCAAGCTGTACAGCTGAATCAATAACAAATTATTCACAATTTCACTATTTTTGTATGGTTAGAATTCAAGTGTCTTTTGCAAAAGAGTGTCTGCTGTATTTTTGCCTGGAGCCAAAGTATCATTTCTTTCTTCCAGAGATCTCGTGTCACTTTCATAATGCAAATACTACATAAATCAATATAAATAACACGTTCTGGAAATGGTAACATTAAATGTAATCTTTGTGAAGAACGGCAAGTCAGCTGTCTTATCATTGAAGTTTTCAAAACCTCTTCTCTTTTTTTTCCCACCTTGAATCTAAATGCATGATGTGGTGAAATAAAATGAACTAAGTGACAGCAGTCACATCATTGTTTGGTTCAGCCAGCTTCTTTGATCTTCTGAAACTAAACCCTTTGGGTGAAAGCTAGACCCAGAGGAAAAATGAGGCAGAAACATTCTCATTTAGGCACAAATCAAAATGTCTTTCAATACGTATACTTGGGGAACTAAATTCTGAATGTTTCAGTTCAGTTCAAATTGTATTGGCACAAAACCGTTTAAATATCAATTACCAAACACAATTTGGATTGTATGCATAATTAGCAATATCTGTGTCTTGTCAAGTATGCATGAGATGAATTAAAAAGGCTTCAAGGTGTATGTTTATTTGGTTGAAGCTTTTGGTGGAAGAAACAAAGCAATTTTGTTGGTGGGTTCCCCCCCCCCCCATTTAAAATCAGATTAAGGATAACAACGCTGCTCCAATATCTTTGTGCCCAAAGGGCTGGAGGGGGAGATAATTGGTCCTCATTTCTTAAAGGATGAAACAGAACTCCTACTTGGGGAATATAATGTAATAATATAAATCAGCACCATGCCTTTGCAACCAAAATTAAAGGTAAGAGCTGAAGTGCTTCAATGCGTGAGCAATCTCTTTTTTAAATCCTGGTGGGGTTTGAGTAATCACACTGTTACGTGGCTTACAATCAATAGGTCGTTCAAGAGAAAGGGTAAAAAGGGAAGTCAGCAGGCACCTAGAGAGTGTCACATAATTACATAATTCAAATAGTAATAATTCACATTTTTAACCAGGCTTTTGCAGTTGCTACTTCAGCAGCAGAATTGAAAAGATTTAACAGTATATCCGGCCTTTCTATTTATCAGAGGCATAGCTGGGCCAGAGTGCGCCCTGTGCACACTCTGGCTTCCCCCCCCCCGCAGTGCGCCCCCCCCGTGCCCCCACCCCAATTGGCCATGCTGGCAGGGGCTGATGGGAATTGTAGTCCATGAACATCTGGAGAGCTGCAGGTTGCAGACCCCTGGGCTAGGGAGACATTTAAGGAGGATAGCTGGCACAGGAAATCCAAGCCAGGGGCACACATGGAGGCATAGTGTGGTATTTTTTGGATCAGAGATTTATACATTTCTCATTGTTTTTGTTTTGTTCCACAGTGTTCAATTTTAATGAGTACTTCAGATGATAATTTGCTGATCATAATAATTTAGAGAACTCAGTTGGGGTCTCTTTGTTGGAAGAGTTTTATGCTTGAATGCCTGCTATTTTTAGTAAAGATGAACTTGAATTTCCTTTTTTGCATTAACTTTGTAGCAGTGTTATAAAAGTTTTGGTTTGTTTGCTAAAATCATGTTTAGGCTTGGAAGTTAAAAAGAGGTACTTTGCTTCACCTTGTTTAAAAATCGATTTTTCTCTTTCACAGAATTGGTTTAGCTTTAAATAATTTGATTATAGCTTGTTCTAGTTTATGGAGGAACCAGAGGGGGTATTTTTTGTATCATTGCAAAAGAGGCTATTCAGTGTTGTTGCTATAAAGAAGTGTTAAAATGTTCAACTTCAATAAAAATAAGCAGCGATATCAAAACAATATTAAATGATCATCCAGTATCCCTTTTTGTTTTAGTTTTTTTCATATTATATAAAACACTGGCATAGAAGTGAGATCTAAATAGTTTTCCTTCCATGCAGCATATGGCATTTATTATTTAGCAGTGTTATACCTTGGGAAAACACTGGACATCTCACCTCTTCCAATTCACTTTTTGCAATTTTTGAAGCAGAAATTTTTGAGGGCAAACACTGCAAAGAAACTTCTTTAAGTAAAATGCTTCTTAAGGTTCCTCAGTGTGCTTCCCTGACTCAGCAGGGGGTCAGTCTTGGCCAGAAGCATAGCTCCAAGGGGTTGGGGGTGCACACGATGCACTAAGTGTGCGCCCCTGTGTGGGCGTGACGGGGGGCATTCTGGGGAGGGGCGAGGTGGAGGATGCACCAGTGCAACGGGTGCTTTTCCCCCCAACCGGGTGCTTTTCCCCCTAAGCTCTGCTCTTGGCTCTCTCAAATCCTAGTTCTACTCTATACCATGCTGGCTCTCCAAAACCTCTTAATAGGTACACCATTCAGTCCAAAAAAGCTGTTGAGCTAATTTTAGTTGTTTTATCCAAATAGAAAAATGCCAGTTCCATACAGGTGAATCTGTGAAAAAATGCTTGCATTCTTTCTTTCTTGATATAGCTTTTGTTGTTGTAGTTTTGAAGAGGAAAGTAGGCTGGACCAGTAGCTAGGAAACCCAGTTTCAAATTCCCACTCTGCCATGAAGGATTGGTGTGAGGGTAAAAATGGGACAGGGAGAACTGAGTATGCTTATTTGAGCTTGTATTTTTTAGCTGATATTATGGTACACTTATCTAAAAGATGGGTGTCAAATGTTTAGGGAGCGGGTGCAATTTGAGAGCTTGTCCTGGGCTCCATTCTCTGTAGATACACCCCTGTTTGAGGGAGTTCAGTCCTGCTAACATGACTGGATTGAAACCTGGCTGGGATGGTGTCAGGACCGGAACAATGCGGGGGCAGAGTGCTTTGCAGACTTTTCTCCTACAAGCTGTGATTGACCAAGATTCAAGACTGGTGAGGAACAACAGGAGGCTGCAGCAATGGGAGGGGCAGACTTTGCACAGACAAAACATATGGGATTGGAGATCCAGGACTGTCAGTGGATGCTCCTTGCAAAAAGAAACAAGCAGGGGACAACTCCAAGGAAGAACACCTGTCTGAAGAGTTCTACAGGCTAACAGAACTCATAAAGGTGAAGTAGAACCTGGGTAGGCTGGCTCCAAACATAAGGAGGAAACACCAAGGACTTTGCTTAAGGCACAGTTCTTAGAAACTGTAAAGTGGGAGAAGCATGCATAAAAATACTGACAAACGCGGATGGTGAGGGTAGGGGGAAAAAGGGGGAAACAGCCAACCAAGGATGCTCACTGCCTGATGAGGCTCTGCATCACACATTTGTGCCATGTGGAGAAAATGACCCCGATTCAGATCATAAGATGCATCTGGGGATTGAGAAGGTTGCCATAGAGATGCTTATTCCCACAGCAAGTTTAAATGCTTGAAATGTCAAGGTGGGATGCAGAGAAAGTGCTTCATCAGACTCGCTAATGTACATATTTTCCAGATTTTGGCAGAAGCACCAGAAAGAGCAGCACTGGATAGAAAGGCAACTGTGCATAAAATGAATGTATTAAGGAACCTTTGGAAAAAAATCCTTAGCTTTTGAATAATAAAGCAATATATAATATGTGATGTTCCTTCCCAGTACAACTCTACTTTTGGGCACTGAAGGGAATTCTTCTATATTAGATACATTCTTATACTGACAAGATCATTAATCTGCTTTGCATTCAGTATTTTTGAGTCTACATGTCTTTTGAGGATCTGTGGTAATTTCATATAGGTATTTAAATTCTTCAGTTTGAAAACTACGCTTATTTTTCACACCCCTCGGATTTCCAATGCATGTTATTACATCTGAAATGGTTTCCGTTATCTTCCTTCCAAAGTTGATACATGGACTTTTAAAAAGTGGCTGGAGCCCTTTTAATCTTGTCTCATGTCTTCCTTATATTCAGGAAATAAGAGCTAAGGGAGGTAGTCAGGCGTAGGATACTTTAAAAAGTGCACTTCTAGGAAATCAGTAAGATGGGGGGAAAGCACTTTAGAATCACTGTAGTCTCATTACAGGATTCACAGGGTAATTCTGTCGCATGATGTTTTTCAAATGTTTTACCTTCAGGGAATGCTTTCTATATTGACATCTGCAAAGGAGCCTGTGAATGTTTGGGCCAAAACCTCTTATCATTGCAAAGTATATGATCACCCTGTTTATAGAAGGATCTGGTATCTGTGTATCAACTGAAATAAAGAAAATGGTCTAGACTATTTCCCTATATTTTATTTTAGCATTCTGTTGTTTCATTTTTATCTCACACAGGCTCCAAAGAATGCATGACAACACATGTGCTCCCCCAACCATTAGGTTTAAAGCTCTCCTCACAACCTTATCCGGAGTTCAGTCTAACTTCAGTCTAAAGCTAAGCCAACTGAAATCAACAGCTAAGTTGTTATCATTTTATTCTCACTTGCGCGTTCTATTAAGGCAAATGGGCCAGTGACCCACCAACTAAAATTTTTCCCAACCGCTTCTGTATGCCTTCTTTCTTGTCCACTGTGTAGTTAGTCAGTCTCTGTTTTCTTTCTGTAAACATAGCAGTGTAGACAAGCAGCAATCTCAAGGCAGAGAAGTATCCTCTCCGAAAGTACTTTAAATCTTATTTAAGTGTCACCACCATTGAAACCAATATTATCTGCACCAGGAAACATAGCACTTTGATAAAATAGCATTTACATTCCTCCAGAGCGTATTAGTGAGACCAGACTTTTTGCAAAGTTGTGCACACCATTTTCTTTCCTGCGGCAGGCATAGGAAAAAAAATGGCACGCAAAATTTTCCAGAAAGGCAGGTCTCACTAACAGGCTTCAGAGGAATGCAAATGCTATTTTATCAAATTGCTATTTTTCCCTGTACAGATAATAATGGTTTAAATGGCAGTGGTGTTTAAATAATATTTAAAGTGCTGCTGGAGAATTGGACTTATTTGCAGTGTGGGCACACGCTGATCCAACCTCTGCCAGAGAACACACAACCACACTGTCTTTTTTATCCTGAAAAGGGTATAGGAGATGGCCATTTTATTTTAGTAAGAAGTGGAAGCCTAGAGAGAATGCATTCAGGCTATGTGTTTCATATGGTTTTGAGTCTGAGAAAACAAAGGGGAAGGATAATGGAAAGTAACTTCTTTACTAACTTAGCTCTTGAATGTTATGTACACTTCTGGAATGGTCCATTGGACACTCACCATGAAGGCTCCTTCTCCTGATAGGCAAGGAAGACATCTGGGCCAACCCTGCCGTCGTTAGTCTTTAATGGCTGTTTTTATTGTTATTACTGTTATTAATGTTATGATGTTTTTGTGTTGAGTTATTGTTCAGTGTGTAGAATATGTTAGTTACTGCTCGGATAGCAGAATACTGACCAAAATAGTGCTGAGGCTCAGCACAGGAAGTTGATTAAAAAAAATTACTGCCTCCTGGTGAGGGGGTGGAGAATCACCCAAGCAGATATCCTCCTCGCCTACCAGGAGAAGGACCCTTCACAGTGAGTGTACAATGGACTGTTTACCACATCCACAATCTCCTGCCTTCTCAGTCATGGGAAGAAAGTTGATATCAGCTTCAGCTTCTTTTTAGTTTCCATTGTCATTTTCAAAACTTTTCTCTCAAACACCAAATGGCTGGGGAGAATATCTTTTCCCACAACAAGGCATTGCCTTACCTCCAGGGAGCGTAATACCTAGCATAATCTCCCCTCAGGTTTACAGTGATGTCTGATGTTATTAAGCAAGTAGCTGTGAGATGGAACAAGTGTGTTTGCTTGTGAGATCAGAAAAGCATTGAAGGGCAAGTGATTTTCTCCACGGCAGCCCCTATTCCTGATTGCAGATATTTTTGGGATCCCTAACTCTACTCTTATTATTTTTGAAAGAATTTGTTTCTGCTGGTGTTGTTCCTGTTCTTCGGAGTGAATGGACAAGTCCCTTGAAGATAATTTGTAGGAAATCTCATTTTATATATGCTACTGTTTTTTTTCATTTGCCAGTGCTTTTTACATACAATCTGTCCTTGAACTCTACTGCTGAGCTCTTAAAAAACACTCAAAACTTACTTGTGCATTGCTTATGGAAACAAGGCAGTTTTCTTTTTGTATGGCCATTTCTTTTGTTTTTTGGCTTTCTGTGTTGCTCTGAACTATTAAAGATGGCTGTGAATCACCATGGGCCACGGTTGCTGCTCAGGGTGGGCAAGGCAGAGTTTTTGATTTCAACCCCAGGAAGGGCGGAAACAGATGGGTGGCCATGTTGGGCCAGGGCAAGCGCCAGCACACCGGCTGCTCGCCGGCCACATCAGGGAAGAAGAGGGTTATCCCAAGTCTTTAAAGGGCCAAGCCCTCCTTTGTGCTTGGGCGGGCTAGCGATTTGCCCACACACCTCTCCCTATCTTTGCAAGACTTTGTTAATGCATGCTACCTTGACATAGCCATAGGCGTTTTTTGGCACATGGGTATTGATCTGGAAGGGTCAGGGGAGGGGAGCTAGAGAGCTAGCCCTTCCCCTCGGGAGTGCCTGACAGCGGCAAGGAGCAACTGCCCTGCTGAACAGGGTGTCAGGGGAGCACCTCTTGTCAGGAGCGTCCGGCCAGCAGAGCCCCACAGCGGAGCGAAGCTTCAAAGAAAAACTGTAAGTGGAAAAGAGGGTCAACAAAAACAATATGGTATCAACAATAATTTTAGAAGTACAAAATCTTTAGCTCAATCAGCAACCAAGCTAAAACACAAGAGTTAAAATCCTTCAAAACTGGATTCCTCATCATCTGTATGTCCAAATGTAACCCAACTTAGATTTTAAGAGGGATAGTTTCAGAAATGGAAAAGGAGTTCAAGTCTTTGACAGTGTGATCCCACCTTGTGACCCTTAACATTCACCAGACTTACAACTTTAAATTTGTTTTCTGTTTCATAAACAATAGTGTGCAGTATAACAGTGAAATATGGCAAACCAATACAGAAACAATAATCAACATATAATAGTTCTGGCCTGCTATGAAAAACAGACTATCAGGTCTCTTAATTCTGAGGAAAATAATATTTATATAGCACCCATTATAACATTTTATAACAGGAAACCAAAATACAAACTAATAGTCAATCAATATAAACACAATATCCCCTTCTCAACAATTCATACAAACATTCTCATACCTGAAATATGCAAATACAGTTCATAACAACTGAATTCTGAGGAAATGGAGCCTTTTCTTCCTTATATGGAAAATCTGAGCTCTTTAGCTCCCCCTAATGGACCCTGGGTTACACAAACAGAGCTTAGCTATAGTATAGCACATTAGGGTTGGTCAATACTAAAAAAATTCGGTAAAATTCGGATTTGGGTATTTTGGGGCATAAAATTATTTGTATGCCCGAATCCGAATCGTAGCCAATTCGGATATACCCGAAAATTCGGGTAAATCCGAAAAATTCGGGTCCGTTTTATTATTTTTTTTGAATTTTGGGTGTTTTTACACGTTTTGGCCTGCAGGGGACGCAATTTTAAAGCTAGCGGCACCAAAATTTCGGGATATCATCTGGAGACTGTCCTGATGATTCTCCCCAAGTTTGGTGCAGTTTGGTTCAGGGGGGGGCAAAGTTATTGACCCTCAAAAGGGGTGCCCCATCCCCCATTGTTTCCAATGGAAGCTAACAGGAGATGGGGGCTACACTTTTGAAGGTCCATAATGTTGGACCCCTGAACCAAACTTCACCAAACTTGGGGAGTATCCTATTACAGTATTTATGATACCCCAAAATTTTTGGTGACAGTAGCTCTAAAACTGCACCCCTCACAGTCACCAAAGAAATTTCCCCAGATTCCTTGTGCTCTCTGTAGTGGCTGAGCTGGCTCCATTGCAGCCAATAATGGAAATTTCTGTGGGAGGGGCTGTGGAGTGCACATTTTCTCATGGTAAAACCCACAAAGAGCTTTCAGGGTGTCCTTCAGGAGGAGTCTCTTCCATGACACCATCCAGGTTTCTGGTGACCGTTTGCTTCTAAAGGGGTTCAATGTTATGGGTAGGGTCCATCTCCCACTGCCCCCCACATAAATGCAAAGTTCCTCAGAACCTGGATGGTGTCATCCAAAGACTCTCCTGAAGATACCCTAGAGCATTTTGACCCCAATGACTGTACCTTGATAAATGTGCACCCCACAGCTTCCTCCATAAAGAAGATCCCACATTGACAAACAATGCAGAAGTCTTTCTGAAAAGAAAAAAAGAACAGGCAAATTTTTGGGGGGAGGTGCCTGCAGGGGCATGCAGTTTTAGACATATCAGCACCAAAATATCAAGGGGGTATCATCCAGGGGAGACTGTCACTAGGTGGCACCCCACTTAGTGCAGTTTGGTTTTAGGGGGGGGGGCCAAAGTTATGGACCCTCAAAGATGGTAGCCACCATCTCCTTAGCTGTCATTGGAAACAATGGGGATAGAGGCCACCTTTGAGGGTCCATAACTTTGGCCCCCCTGAATTTCATGCACCAAACTAAGTGAATCATCAGGACAGTCTCCAGATTCCTGAAAGTGCCACTAACCCTTTAACTAAAATTCCGGTTTTCATGTTTCACACAGCTCCTGCACATGAAGCCTGCTGGAGTGTGAGTGAGTGGTGAAACAAGCAAACCAGCATTTTTTAAACAAGTGCCTGTATTTCAGGGTAACATCAGGAGACTGTCCTGATGATTACCCCTATAAAGTTTAGTGCAGTTTGAATTCAGAGGAGCCAAAGTTATGGACTCTCAAAGGTGCTTAGCCCCCATCCCCCTATCAAGCTCCCCATTGGAAACAATGGGGGGGATGAATTCTGCACCGAGGGGTCCATGCACCTGAATTAAACTGCACACCAAACTTGAGTGGAGGCAACGTATCAGGACAGTCACCTGATGATGCCCTGATAATTTGGTGCAATACATCTCAAAATGTGTCCCCTGCAGGCACCCCCAGAAATTTGCCCAAGATTCTTTGTTTCTGCAGTGACTTAGCTGTGTATTGCTGTCAATGGGAAATTTCTGAAGTAGAGAGGCTGTGAGGTGCACATTTCTGAAAGGTATGGTCACAAAACTTTCAAGGAGTATCTTCAGGAGCGTCTCTGGATGACACCATCAGGTTTGGGGAATTTTGCTTCAGAGGGGTTTTAATTCTATGGGACCCAAAAAGGGTGAGGCCCATCTCCCCACTTCCCCTGAGAGTAAAAGTTCCCTAAACCTGGATTGGTGTCATCCAGAGACTCTCCCCTGAAGATACCCTGAAAGTTTTGTGGGTTTTACCATGAAAAAATGTGCACTCCACAGCCCCCCTCAGAGGAGAATTCCCTATTGACAGCAATGCAGCTAATCCACTGCTTAGAACAAAAGAATCTTAATGCCAAATTTCTGGGGTGCCTGCAGAAGTGCATTTGTAGATGTAATGGTACCAATATTTCCAGTGTATCATATCATCAGGAGACTGTCCCTAATGTGCCCTCAAAGTTTAACAGTTTAGATTCAGGGCCAAGATGGACCACCTCAAAGGGTAGCCCTCATCTCCCTTAATTCCCCATTGGAAAGAATGGGGGGATAGGGACCTGGGGTCCATAACTAAATGCACTGAAGCAGAGGAGCCAAGACTATCTCATTGATGATACCCTGAAAATTGGTGCAGTTTGGTTCAGGGGCCAAAGTTATGGACCCTCAAAGGGTAGCCCTCATCTCCTTAGTTCCCATTGGAAGAATGGGGATAGGGACACCACTTTGAGGGGTCCATGGCACAGCCCTTCAAAATACCAAACTGAAGTATCATCAGGACCGTCGATGATACAAAACCCCAGTGCTGATATGTTTAAAAATGTCTCCCCTGCAGGCCGAAATGTGAAAAAAACACCAAAAAATAAAAACGCAATTCGGCTGGTAATCCGAATCCCATGGATTCGGATCTGTTAGGATTCGGACAGCTCAGATTCGGCCCCTGCTCGTCCGAATCCGTCCGAATCCGTGCAGATTCGGTAAAAATTCGGATTTGGACTGTCCGAATCTCCAACCCTATAGCACATACAGTTACTGTATATACTTGAATATAAGTTAACCCGAATATAAGTCGAGGGGGGCTTTTTCAGCATTAAAATGTGCTGAAAAAGTTGACTTATACACGAGTATATACGGTAGATTTATCTTCTAAAGTTGATTTAAAATGTTTTTTGAGACTGATAGTTTATGATGACCATTTAAATATCAACATCTTTTCATTCTAGACAGTGTTCCAGATGTGCGTCTTTGGAACACTCTCTAGATATGCCACGAGGGCATTTCAGTATGATTTCTTGTTTTCTTTTTGCTTTTTCTCCTCTGGTTCTTTCAGTCAGCTGTTATTGTTTACTGTGAAATTGGCCTTAGGGGGGAAATTATTTAGACCATGAGCACAGAACATTATTAATGCACCTTCTTGGTTTAGAAATGAAATGAAAATTAAATTTGTGAAAGGTTTTGGAAGGATTAATTTATTAAAGCATAAAAACCTAGCAACAGCTAAATAAAACAATTGCAAAACAAAAACTACCAAAAAGAAAAAGTTATCATGAGCGGTTTCCATAGCAACTTTCCTTCTTAGAGTTTTTTAATCATGTCATACACCTGTGCTGCTCATTGTTTTTCACTTTCTTTTTGTCTATACTTGTACATAATTAGCATTCATCATGCAGAAGAGAAGGCACCTTTTTAATATTTTCAGTTATCCTCAAATTACCTGATCAGATGATATATCTGGCACAGTCTTGTGCACAAAGATAAAGTCATTGACATGAAGAAATAATTCTCTAAATAAATAGATTCTGATATAGAGAAATGATTGTATATTAATAATGTGAACAATCTGCATCTCATGCAGTGGTGTGCTCTAAGGATTAGGCTATGAATATGAATTCCTTAAGGCCACGAAGGGAGTACACAGAAGACCTTGAAGTCTAATACTTTGCTTCTCACCCCACACTGCAGCAGTTTCAACCCGGAGATTAATTCATACAAGCTTCCTAAGCAAGGTAAAAGTAGGTAGATCCTATTAATATTGAACCAATATTGAAGTAGCAGTGTGCAAGCTTTGCTGCATGGCCAGATTCTAGGTTACCACCAGATTCCAATCAACACTTTGTGATTGTATCCTGTGTATGTGGAACTATGGCTTAAAGCTAAACCACTGCAGCTAACAAATTACAACCCGGAAAATTCCTAGGGAAATAGGAGATGGGACAGCTCTGGCTTTTCCCACTTGGCCCCTTAGTTGTCTACAATCTCCTCTTCTCACACTCTGTGTGTAGCATGCTTGCAATTTTGCTTGGTGAAAAAAGGAAAATAGAATGGTTATCACTTATGAACACACATAAAACTGTTTTATACTGAATTAGATCGCTAGACCATTGAGATCAGTTGTCTGTGTAGTCTAACAGTGGCTTACTACAGTCTCAGGCAAAAAATTTTTACATCACCTACTGTCTTTTAGCTATAAA